>NW_026099574.1:25260798-25475565 GCF_025091365.1 Daktulosphaira vitifoliae
ACATCGATATTAGCAGGTACACAGCATTGTTATTATCAATTGTAGTAAGGCACATTGTTATGAGTTTATAAATACACTAACTGACAATACAGAAAGTATATATATTGATAATCATAATTGATAATAAACAATCCGTGACTGAGACAGCAATGTCATAAAAATCCAATTAGCTACCTCTATATACAATCCCATGTGTATTATACATGTATATTAACTCAAAATTTTGAAACTTTAAATGTTTATATCTAATAAACGAATTAAGTTATATTAAAAATTCAAATGCCATTTACTATTAAATTAAAAACTTAAACATTTTATTAAATTAAAAATTTGTGTTACCATTTAAAAAAACAAAGTTGACCCCCCTCTAAGGCATAAGGGATAAACTTAAAAAGTATTACATAGTTAAAAATTCAAGAATAATGTGTAACTAAAGATAATAATAAAAAAAAATGTTTAAATTATTATTATTCTGCAAGTAATTGAGTGGGTTATGATAAAAAAATCACCCTGTATAATATGAATTATTGTTTGTTTTAAACTCGAATAAATCGAGTTTAAAATGTGTAAAAAAATTATTAAGAAAAAATCATAATTAAACCGATTTCGTGCTGAATAAAACAATTAATTTAATTAAAAAAAAAAAAATCAGATTCTTTCAATAAATTTATGAGTCACATTGACAATTGGTTTATTTAAGTTTAAATGCATTACCGTACTTATACATTACATCTCTTCGCTAATCTTCAATTTACTTTTTATAAAAAGAAGTATTTAAATACAATTAATGTGTATTATATATTATTGCGATAAAACAGTTACTAATGTAAAATTTGGTAAAGGTAAATAAAATCTAAAATAATGGTTTTTTTCAAGCATAAATTTTTATAATTATTTTTGTGACTAATATTCACCTTAATATTTTAATAAAATTGTACAACATTAATGCACTTAAACCATTGTTAAATTAATTTACACGTCTAATAAAAGCTTTCATTATATAAAGAAGGGTCAAATAATAATTATGTTTTACTTGAAGTTAGTTTTAAAAAGATAGAGTTAAGTAATAAGTTATAATAGTAAACTGGAAAGTTTTATTCGTAAAATTACCAGAGAGGTATTGAGTTCTATTTTTAAATATATTTCATATCGTCAAGATTCATACATTGTGTACATGTCATCTGCATTTAATTATTTGGTTAATAGATAATTCATGAATTTGTCATAAATCGTTTTAATAAAAATAAATCACTTTTACTATAGCTAAGATCATTATATTCTAATCCTAATTTTTTTATTTTTTCCAAAGTCACCGTTATATAATAAGATTTCTTGAAGTTTTCAATATCCATATTAGAATGATCATTTTTGCTGTGAGATAAAAAATATATAGCATTTTTCTCTAAATAAAAAACAATGCAAACCATGGTTAATTTATTATTTTTGATAAGCACAGTTATTTTTTTATTTGGGAGTTTACAAGGTGATTTGATCATCATAACCCTGCAACTACTTATATAATTTCGGGAATAGTTATTTTTATATTTTTAATTACATATACTTCTTGATTTATCAATAGTAAGTACTTTTTGTATCATTTCTTTTACCTAATAAGGGTGTCAACTTTATTGAAATTCATTAAAAGACAACATACATATTAAACTAGCTTACATAACAGAAAATGATTTAATTAAGGAAATGAAAACTTTTGGAACAGTACTTTTGAAGTTTTAACATTATTATACCAAGGCAGTAGGGGAGGGAGATGTCGAACAATAAAAATAGTGATAAAAGCGCCTCTTCTTCAGTCTACATTTTAAAATTATTTTACATTTCTTAAGATAAAAGTCGAATTATATATAACGCCAACGATTTGATATGATTTATTTGTAGCTGATCTAAAATTTTTATCAAATAATATACCAAGGTTATTTTATCTTTCAAACAATTTACTTTTGATCATTTCATTTGAAGTTATGTTGATTTTTTATCAATCTGATTTAATCAAAAATATATTTGATTATTGAATTTGGAAATTATATATCTCATTCAGCCGTGTACTAACAAAAATGATACTACATAATATTAGGAGCAAATAACAAAAAAATTAAGGCCAAAAAAGGCCAGTTTCTTATTTATATTTCTTATTAAAAATTCACAATAATTTCAAGTATATTAATTAAGTTACATTATACTGAGAGTGCAAATATATATTGGAATAAGGGATGCTGTAGCATCTCAGCCAGACAGCGCTTGAACTCATTAGTTTACTTTCAACCTCGATTGTGATATATTTTCCTGAAGCCTTACTATAAACAGTTTTAGAACCTAATAGACAGTAGTTCTCATGTCTATTTCAAAAACAATAAAATTGAGCAATTAGTAATAAGTATATTACTAATACGTGGTTCATATTTCTTCTTAATTAAATACAATTGTTTAAAAAAAATATTTGATTATTTAATATTAAAATAAATAATATCAACTTTTTCTCAGATAATACAATTTTATATATTTGACAAAAAATAATAAAGTTAAAAAAATTATTATTTTATTATATCTTTAGTATTAATCAGGTTGTATAGTTCATTAAAATAAATAAAACCTTATTCAGTACAATTTTATAAAATATTTATTATTTATACAATTAAAAAAAATTGAGAATAGTACTTTTAGTAAATTATTCTACTATCTACTATATCGTATCTAGTCGAAGACATTACCCTCAAAAATTGACAAAAATTTCCCTCGTTCACCGTAAATGAGGTAAATCTCCAAAAAAATACGATTTGTTATCTTTTGACGTATCTTTGAAAGAAATCGATTCGGTGAGAGCTGAGAAAAAGTCGTAACAGACACAAAAAAAAAAATAAATAAATAAAAAATTAAACACATCATAGTAAAATTTAGTGATAGTCCTTTTCCAATATTTTAAACTATCGAATAACTATTTGAATTGTTTTTATACAACCGAATAGTTTATTTTTAGCATAAACTATCGAATAGTTTTAAAAACTTTTCAAATAGGCTACCGAATGGTTTTCAAAAAATATTCGATTAGTTCTATCTAAAATTTTTATTAAGTACACTTAATTATAATAAGAAGATATTTAACGAATACTTAAAATAAATTATTATCCAATTAATAATAGTAAAAATTAGTGATAGGCATTTTCAAATATTTTAAACTATCGTATAACTATTCGAATTGTGTTTATACAACCGAATAGTTTATTTTTAGCATAAACTATACGAATATATTGTGTAACTATCGAATATTTTTACTATTCGAATATTTTTTGAATCGCTATCGAATAATTCGATAGTTACTATTCGATATTTCCCATGATTAGTAAAATTCATACCTTCTCAGCTTCGTATCGAATCTAAAATTTAAATTAAAAAAAAATAATAATATTAATTAAGTATATAAATAGTAGTATTTCTACTAGCTGGTTTGAAAATTTTTTTCATAGTAACCATGTATATATTTATTAATGATGATGATTTTCACTCTAAAATCTATTATGAGCATAGTTAGCAAAACAATAATAATCGACTCTGGTAATTATTAATAGTGATTTAAAGCAAATATCAATATTTATTGATAAAATATGGCTAACTCAATTAGTTATAATATTCAAAAAGAAACTTTGTTTAAAAAAAAGGTAAATGTAATTGTATTTGAACGTTAGTCAATTTGACTTTTTCTATTTATGATTAATTTATTTCTTACAAGTTGTAGTCAATTTAATTTTTATTAATATTTTCTTTGATTTTTATATTATTGAGTTACCTAAGTAGAATGTAAAGCACAGACAATAATATTGACAGATGACATAATTGCTAAAATAAAATCTATTCCAGAAACACATAACTTGATTTCACAAATTAAGAAAATTAAGAACATTGCAATCCAAACATGTATAATTTCCTCTGAGAAATTTACTCAGACTAAATTTAAAGCTATGTTTATTGCATCTGAAACACAAACAGAAATATCATCATTAAATTTATTAAATTTTGAAACACAAACTGTTCTACCATCAGATGATATTATTTCAAAAATAAAATCTTTGCCAGAGTCTCATAAATTAAATTTATAATTAAAAATTTTATGAACACTACTTCTCAGTGTTATCTCTTGGCTACTCCAAAGAAGCCTATTTTAGACATAAAGAAATTATCTTAAGGTGGTAGTTTAATTTAAATTTAAGGCAACAATTAATTATTTTTAGTTATTTTATTTAGTACATAATTGCATTAGTAGAACAATTTAGAGAGCATAAATTGCAGTTTTGTCTTTTGATTCCTTTAGATGCGTTTATTATGGAAGGTATGTTTACTTAAAAATCGAGATCTATTAAAAATTTAATAGGAAAAACAATTTTTTTAATTTATATTTTAGTTGATGTGGTGCATGATTGGTCAAATTCTAAATTGAACGTTAAAAATACATACTGGATAATTAGAAATTACATACTCATTTTTTTCTAATACTAAACACTAGTTTTTTTTTAACTGTTGATATAAGCATAGCTTTATAGAAAGGAATTCAAAAATAAATAATAATGTAGTAATAATAGTAATAAATAATAGTAATATTTTTGTTGTCTTATAGAATGATATTGTAAACTAACAGTGCGGAGCTAAGGTCATTAATAAATTACAATTCAATATTCTGGAAAATATTTCTCAACTTAAACTTAGGAATAATTATGATTATAGATTAAGAGTGCTGTACTCTTATGAAGATTTTTTTTGCACGACAAAAGTTAAATATGAACAAATGATAAAATCTATGGAGAATAACATGAAGGGATATATAGACAGATTCAATATCGTTGTTATAAACCACTACGTGATGAGCTTTGTGTCGTCAAATATAGTAATCAACAATTTTAATTATTAAAATAATATGAAAATAAGTAAACTGCATACGGATTTATTATAGTTATTTAATCAACTCAAAGAACTATTTAGTGTCTTTTATTTTTCATATGAATGGTTTATAACTATTAATAATCAAAAAACGTCTTTAATATGAAGATGTTACACGCCATAACAAAATCTACCATTATTTTTCTGTTAATATTTTTATTACTTTAATTTTAGGAGATGATAGTTGGTACAGAGGAATTTGTATTGCTATTGCAAACAGTATAGGGGACCAAATGTATATTATTAATTTAATTGATTGAGGAGAATCAGTTTCTGTAACATCTGCTGAACTACATAGATTGAAAAAGTTTTATATGAAACATGCGCCTCTGGCAGTTAAATGTGTCATATGAGGTACCTACGAAAATATTAGTTTGTTTGTTCAAAACTTAACAATTTTTTTTATTTAGATTTTAAATTTAAACACAAAATTAAATGCGCATAAAAAAACTCTGAGTTAACTAAAGAATAATGTTTACAAATGCAATGTCCATTCAAAACTTGGCGTCGTATTTATTTAATAACTAAAATTCTGGACATATTACGCAATCGACTAGATGTTTGATATTTTCTAAAGTATAATATTTTCTGATCAATTAGTTAATAATTAACTTAATTTGTATATAGAGAAATTATATAATTTATAAATTATATAATTGTTTATTATATAATTAATTTTTGCTCAGTTTGTTTGAGATAAATTTGTATAGATTAAATGTTTTTTACATTTACCAAGTTGGTTTTTTTAAGAACTAGTTTTGAGATCTTCAAAAATAAAAAGTAACCGAGGTACTTTAGATTAATAATAAATTGGTTATTAGCGTTATTATAATAATGAATGGAAAACCCTGTTCGGCTCTATTTATAAAAATAAGGTAACTTTTATAAAATCCAAAAGTTAGTTTCTGAACTTTATTTGATAAAATTTAAAAAATGAATATTTCCAATGTCAACAAGTAAACAAATTTAAGCTAATTCAAATTTCAAAGTTATTTTCTTGACATAGAAGAAGCAAAATAATTTATATGCTATGTCAAATATATTTATATAATTTTTATGAAAATCTGTATACTTCACTTGTAAGGTATTTTAAAATAAAATATAATACAAAACGGTAGCACAGTGGGGTTGCGGCACAGTGTGGACGTGGCATAGTTGGGACAAGTATAGATGATATCTGACAGTAATAAAAATCACAATCCTAAGAAACGCTTCGATGCAAATCTATAGATTTCAAGTTCGAATCAACCAAAGTAAAATATTAACATAATATACAAAAAAAATGATCAACTCTTTGTCATATTACAATTATTTTAATGATAAATTTATTTATTTATAACAACATATATAACATGCATACAATATTTTATTAAGTCTCGAATAATAAATCAATTTTTAAAAGACAAATTATTGAAACCTAATTCCTCATAATCATTTTTCACAACCTTTAGAAAAAATGATTTCAAATAATCACACAAAGAATGATAAGTAGTACTATATTCTGTTAAGTTATCCATTTGAATCAATCGTTCAAATGTTGTAGTTAAATTTATGTCTGATTCATATTTATTAATTCTGCAATATTTCATGTTAAATTCAATTACGTCTTTAAATTTCATCTCTAAATTTAAATAAACGTGAGCTACTTCTTTAAGAAACGTTTGAGCTTCATAAAGTCCACCATTAGTAAATAAAAATGGGGAAAAATACTTTTTTCTGATATCATTCAAATAATTAATAAAAAATTCTACCACTTTCTCTACTAATAATTCTGAATTTCGCTCTTTTTTTTTTATTGTGTAATGTCTTAAATTAACGAGAGCAATTAACATTTTTTTAAACATGTCATGTGATGTGATTAGTGTTTCATAAAGCTTAACCGCACAATTCATTTTATTTTCATATTTACAAACATTAATTATATGCCTCAACATTATATTAAAATTGTGAAATATTTCAATATAGCGACATCTTAAATAAAGTGCAAGATATGTCCGCATGAATTTATAATTTTTTGTATCATCCATTTTTATAAAGTCTTTGTAATACAGTGACTTTCCTTTTGTATATTTATTTTCAACAGCTATATGTTTCCATGATATCCAACCAATGTGAGATATAAAATGATTACACAATGCAATACCTTCCATATGGCCATATTTCCTAGGTTTGAAAAATTTAAACCTGTATGGAAAAAAAAGTCATGCATAGTTACTCAAAATTATTATCATAGCAATATAATCTTTTAAATAGATAAATAATTAAAATTGTGCTTAACAAAATAAATTTTTTAAATTTAAATAAAACTAAATGTAAATCTTACTTGAACGTATTTGTTCCTTCTAGTTGTTGAAAGCCTAATTTTGTATAAAAATTTTCAGTAATTCCAAAAATATATGATTCAAGATCTTTGTAAATATTATTAATATAATCGTTGGAATCCTCTACCAGTTTTTCCATTTGATCGATGTTATATTTCATCAATACATATGTTAAAATAGAACTTGTATGTTCTGTCCCGCACACTTTTCTATTTTGGTAAAGATTTGATATCATTAATTCAGCTTCTTTATTGAAATCTATTATATTTTCAAAAATATTGACCAAATTATCAGTAATAGATAAAACAATGAATTTATTTAACTGAAATGCGTAATTGTAAAAATAATTAATTTCACTATCTACAGTTTTAATATTAAGGACAGGCGAGTTTATAATTCGTAGGTCGATATTATCGAGATATTTTGCCATATTCAACATATTTTTAAACATAAATAATGAACATTTAAAAATATTAATAATTAGCTCTGTGCAATATTTCAATGGTCCATATTTATTTTTTGAAATGTACATTTCACATTTATTTAAAACAACGCTTAAAATTACATTGAAAGTTTGCATTGTATTGGTATGTTCACAGTTTAAGAGACAAGTTATACAGTAGAGTTTTTTTATAAAGTTTTTTTCATCGATAATTTCACTTGTGACGCTATTTTTATTAATTGTTAAGTGCTCACGTTTAATTTCTGTATGTTGAATAAAGTTCCATCCATTTTGAACACGAATGTAGTTTAATGAGTCAATAAGGTATTTTTTAAAATCTTTACGTTCAGTATAACAATATACATCTAAAACTTGACTTAATTGCCAAAATAAGAAAAACTCATATAACATTAATTTTTTATACATGCTTTATAACTTTTTGAAAAGAAATCTATGATATGATATTATTTTTACGAGTAAAATAATTTTAAACTCATTTTTAATATTGCTAATACTTTATTGAAATAGAATAAGAACAACATAATTTATTTTTATAATAACAATTATAATGCGATTTGTAAGTTGTTTAATATGATATTACTGTGTAAATTTGATTTTATAAAAGTTAAATATTTTTAGAAATTTTAATGACGTAATACATGAATTAAATTTTATAATGTTTCAAAAATTCATTGTTACACAAATGGTTGTAAAATTCTAACAATTTTATTAATTTCAAAAATATGAAGTTAAAATTTGTATGCGTCTAAAAACTATCAAATAAAATAAAGCTATATAGGTTAGCTATTTACTAATGATGGTACATGTATTTTTTTTTTTAATTTATAGTACGTAAAATAAGCTTTAATTTAACATATGTTTTAAGGACGTAGTATTTCCGGAACATTTTGAAAACTTAAGTTGAAAAAGTTGAGTTTTGTAAAAAAGTTGCTATATTGAATCTCCCCCTGTGGGCCAGTAAAGTGTCAGATTATCATAAAATTTATATCAAATGAAAAGGAAATACGTATAGTGCTTATATAAAAAAAATTATTTTAGTTCTTTCCTTTTTCCAAACGTTATGGCAGTTTTAAGTATCAAAATAACATTGATTTTTTACACGATGATGATATTTTTTGTTCAAATTTGATGGTCATTTGCACATAGAAAATAGGTAATCGGGAAATTTTTTTTTTTTTAACTTGTAGTATTAATGTAAGCTTTAATTTAACATAATTTAAAGGACGCAGTATTTCAAAATAGGTTTTCAAAATTAGAATATATGCTTATTTGCTAACATTATTTTCTCAATATTTGCATACTTCGAAAATAAAATTTTCTTCTTCTTCTTCGTCTTAATCCCAAACTACTTGGGGTCGGCCACCCTTATCCTAAACTTCCACTTGACAGGATCTCCCACATCCTCTACGCTCACATCAGTTGTCCTCATATCGCATTCAATAACATCTCTCCATCTTTTTTTTGGTCTTCCTCTACCTCTTCTTCCTTCAACATTCATTTCTATAACTGTTCTTACGGCTTCCGATTCTTCTCTTCTCATAACATGATCAAACCATCATCTTAGTCTATTTTCTCTCATCTTATCAGCGATTGACGCTACACCTATACTTTTATTACTGCTACTTTTATTATTAAATTTTTTTTGAAGTTATACATTATTAAAAGAAAACTATATTAGATAACTCATAAATAAGATTTCTTAACAAAAACAGTTTTTAAATTGTTTATTGTGGTTTATCTTGTAAAAATATATTTTTAATTAAATTTCTTATACTTGTTCTATATTATAATAACACATTTCAAACTATAACCTTTAATTTCATAATTTTATTAATATTGTTGATATCAAAAATAGTGTTAAAATTTAAATATTATTAAATTATTTTGGTGACCTCAGTCAATAAAAGTCAACCTTATACCCTACACATTTCACTAATTATTTTTACTCGTACTCTATAAACTCTGTCTTACTCCTACTTATTCTTAAACTTTTTTCTTCAAGAGCTTGGTTGGGTTTTCTTCCACACCTCTAGTCTTTGATTAATTTCCTCTCTATTTTCTTCTTTTAACACTATCGTCAGCAAACCACATGTACCACGGCACCTCTCCTTGTATTTCTTTAGTAATTTCATCCATTACTATAGAAAATAAGTAAGGGCTTAAAGCAAAACTCTGATGCTCTCCTACTCTTACCCGAAAACCTTCTGTTACTCCTCCCACATTTTTTACCCTATTATAAGTGCCATCATACATATCCTCTATTATATTAATGTACCTTTTCGTGACTCCTTTTCTCATTAATGCCCACTTTAGAACCTCTCTCGGTCATACTCTTTCTCCAAATCTATAAATACCATACAAAACTTTTTCTTTTTTTCCCTAAATTTTTTTATTAGCTATCTCACACAAAATAATAGTTCCATTGTTGACTTACCAGGCATAAATCCAAACTGGTTTTTGGATACCGATGTCTCATTTTTTATTCTCTTATCTATTACCTTTTCCCAAATTTTCATACTCCTGTATGTCTCCTTTACATTTAAATATCGGCACTACAATACTATTCCTCCATTCATTTGGTATTTTCCCTTCTTATAATATTTCATTTAAAAGTTCCTTCAACCACCTTATGCCAACACTGCCTAATATTTTCCATACTTCTACTGGCATTTCATCTGGTCCTACGGCTTTATTCTTTTACTTTGAAAATAAAATATTAAGACTTAAAAAATATTTAGTACTTTCACGTTTAACATTAAAACGTAAACTAATTAAAATCAATGAAAATGATATGCCGTTTCATAAAAAGCTTAATTTTTATCACATGGTAAAAAACGCTTCCGAAAAATTCTAACCAAAAATGAGACCATTATACAAACATACAGTTGAATGTATTTATAAAAAAATAAACATTTAAAATACATTTTATCATATATCACTAATGTGATCAAACAAAAACTCTTCCATTTGGTTCAAATTTCGAACATTACGTACTACTAATTTCTAAGTATATAAATAGTTAAGTGTCTATAGACAAATTGTATTTCGTTATAATATTTTAAAAATAAATATTTTCAAGAAAATGAATGACTTTTTTTAAAATAAAAAATATTCTGTTAGAATAAACTTAAAATATCATAATAATTTTATATTCAAAAACTAGAGTAATTTATCTATATTACATATATGATTTGTTATACATCATAAAATATACAAAAAAAAATTCTCAGCAAGTTGCCTCATAAAATAATAATAATTTAAAAATAAATTGCTACTTCATAAAAAATACTAGATTGTATAAGTTTTTGCTGTCGATTTAAAGTCAGCTTTAATATTTCTCCCCGCCGTTTTATCTCGATAACTATAATTCAACGAAAATGATTAAAAGTATTAATATCATACTTCGATGTTGATTTATTATAACGGCGAAACAGCCTTAGTACTCATCAATTAAGGGGTAGAACGGATAAATTTTTTCAATAGAATTATTTTTCTCTTTGATATATTGCTTAAACATTGAGTATCATTAATTTGACCGTTTTTCTTTGAGATAATTTTTATTATTTATTAAAATTTTGTTTTATTAATGTTCTTTGCTATTTGAGAAACTTTTAAAAACTATATTATTAAAGTTCTTTTGGTTGTATTTATGGTGAAATGTGGCACTTCTTTAATAAATCAGAATCGTGACATGATAAATTTTAACTTAAAGTTATAAAAATATACTGAATATTTTAAAAGTTTTGTATTAAAGAACTTGATTTATACTTCGAAGGTCATTAATATAAACACATTTTATTATTTTCTACTGTTCACGGTTAAGTAGGTCAAATGCTAATTAATTCATCAGATGTACAGAACCATGAGTTTCATTGTTTCTAATCAATCAATTGTATACATATCCAAAAAATATGCAATATCAAAAAAATAACCTTACATTGTAATAACAATTTTTTTTTTAATCTGTATAAAATTTGCTAAATTTAGTTTAGTATTTATCTATTGCATGTACTAAAAACCAAAATTATATTTGAACCATTGAAATATTTCAAAAAATTTATACAGAAATCATTTCTATTTTGTTCCAAATAATATATTGATTTACTCCATAGCAGTAATGGTAAAGAGACAGTGATAATTGTTTAAAAACAAAGAAAAGAAGTAATTGAATATTTTATTTATAAAAAAACATTTACCTAAATGAATATCTTTACTAGATTATAAAGTAACTATCCAACGTAACTATATAAAAAAATTTTATCACATAAAACTAATACCACATTACCATCCGCAAATTCCTAAAATTTTACTGATTGATAAGAATCAAAATTATTTTATTTAAAAAATGTTTAAACTTTGTAGTGTGAAATGTAAAAGAATAAAATGATTAGTGAAATTCTACTATTATGAGTGACCTGTTCACAAAATTCTTAAAATAAAAACACACATAGATATCATAATTTTACTCCTGACAAGTATGCAACACAATCAACATTGAAGTATGATATGTATCGTTTGTTTAACGGATTCAAACATACATAATCTTTTTCAAAATTTTCATTATAATATTATTATAATTATGTGAATAGGGTACACATTAAAATTTTCCTTGTAACACTATATTTAGTTCACAACGTGTGTTGTACATTGATGTTTATTTACATAAAATTAATATCCAAAAAACAAATATTGCTCGTTTACGTAAAAAAAAATTTACAATTCAATTATTAAAAAAAAAAACTAATTGTATATACAAAAATATTGTAAAATAATTCAGATAAACATAGATTAAACAGCTAAATTAAAAAAAGCTACTAGTTGTCAGTAGGTAAAGTTGACCTGTCTTCTCAAGGTTTTTCATTTAGACCAATGAAAGGTTAAAAAACGTGACATACTGTCCAGCCGCTTCGCACTATGACCATCGCAATTCAGCTCAATGGTAACACTGTAAAAATTATCATAAATAGAGTGACGACGGCCATTGTGATCTCACTGGACGATCGGCTAGAAGATTTACTAGGTGAATCGGTTGGCATTGGTGGTGTCGTAGGTTCGGCTGTGGGAAGACTAGTGCCGGGACAAGTCTTTCCAGCGATTAACTCGTCTCGGTAACCTGCCAGGGTCATACTTGCTGGTTGTTTACAATTGTTTTCGGCCAGTAAAACCGTAAAATAACTGTCATCAGACAACAGGCCCGGAAAGACTTGGTTGAGCTTCAGTACGCTGGTCCGCCGCGAGTCGCAGTCGCATTCAAACCGGTTACCCGACACCCGAACTGTGGGCCCCACACCAAACAAAAAGGGTCCGAGGTCCACGTCGTGCACAATGTTGTTTGCGAACGTCACGTGCCGGTCCGTTTTGAAAATTTGCAAATCGGCTGGTAGGCTGAAGAACTCATTTCCGTCTATGGTAACATTCCCATCGCCAAAGTTTCGAGAGCGGCTTATGGTCACACTGTCGCCAACCAAAGACACGTTGTTGAATTTATTACCGGACAAATTAATTTCCCTACCTTCTTCGACTATTATTGAGCCACTGTGTAATTTATCAAAAGTGCTGTTAACTATTTTTACTGAACCCGACCGGACCATTACACCTCCTGCCTCAATGGTTTTGACCTTAATAAAAAAAATTTAATTAATAAATTTGTTTAGTTAAATAAATAATCAGACTGTTAAATAACTTCTGACATACTATTTATTATTCTATTTCAATAGCATTGAAAATAAAATTCATTAATAGTTTGTTAAGTCAATTTTAAATTTACTAAATTTATAAATGAACAAATAAATACATGAACAAGCACATTCGGCAAGTCTTTGAGATTTAAGCGAAATTCCGTAGAATTATTAGTTTTTCCGTCGAATTTATAAACATAACAAATTTTATTGGTTAAAAGTTATTAAAATACAACATTACACAAGTGTTTCAAATGTTTTAACATCAAAGTTTTGTATATATTATTCTAGGAATTCGGTTATGAATTCTCAGACTATTCATTTATTTGCTCTAAACAACACTTTGACCCCAATGGTCGTAAGATCATTTACAAAAACACAACTATCAAAAATAATAAAAAAATTTTTATTAGCAATCGCCGATTACTATATAGATAATTCTTACGAGTTTTTATAATTTGTTAATCTTATATTCAGAGAACATTTTATCCAAATCATAGAAAAATAAAATAATATTATTGATTTATTTTTCTTCAATCACGTTCGTTTTATTTTCATATCTATAATTACTATGGCGAAATAAATATAAGCGTGTTATTTGTTATTATTTATAAATACTTTAAAGGTGTTTTATTACGGAAATATTTTTTTTAGAAAATTTAATCATAATTCCCATATTGACGACTGTCGATGACCTATTTTATTTTCTATACTCGCACGTCGTTGTTGACTGTTTTCAATAAACGAAAATATATTGAATTTATGGTTTCCAAGACATCCACAAGATCCAAGTTGTATATTATTATGAATTACACGAGTGACCATAAGAAATGACTGTTATTTTTGTGCATCATAGCAAATAAGGACGAGTTTAATAATATTATTGAAAATAACTAATTTTGAGTTTTCATAAGAAAGTTATTTCCATTATTGTTTGTAACAACTTCCAAAGTAACGCACTTTTAAACTTAGCCGGACAAGTACTTTGGCTATTGCTATGAAGAAGAAGACATTCACACGACAGATGTAAACAACTGAGCTAAAGTAATTCTAGCGACAAACAATTTTTCACGAATGTAAACAGATACTATATTTATATTGGCTTACTCTTTGATAATAAAAATAATAAAAACAATGAAATTGCGTACATATTGTAGTTCAAATAACATTATATGTTAACGTCCGGCCGATATCACCTAATTTTTAACGGTAAACTCTTAAGAAATTCGTTCCGATCTTCGACAGAACGAAACAGTAGTTTTGATTAAATTTATTTAACTGGTAAAAACATAATTCTACAAAATGAATCCCAAAAAAATGGCGACATTTTTCTTGTAATATCCCATGTTTTTAATTATGATAATTGTTATTTGATAATAATTCATTAATCTTAGGTTGGAGGATTATCATGTTATGTTTGTCATTTTGATACATACACGGAGAACTGAATGAAAAGTTTGATATTAAAAACTTTTAACATTAACAATAACATTTTAATAAATATCTCTCTAGTTAAATTGTTTGACTTTTGAAAACCGAGCAAGTGTAGTTTTTTCACGAGAAATCAATATTATGTATTTGTTTATGTATCAGCTAAAAAATGGCAGAAAAACAAACGATTTAATGTCGTCCATCTAAATGTATGATTTATACTGCAATAAGATAACAGAACCATATTTATTAATAATATTTTGCCTTATGATAAAAAAATAATTCCACTTTACACATTTATCATCCTTTAAAATATGTATCGAGTTTAAATTAGTTTACATAATAACGACTGTGCATGATTTTTAGTTTATTTATGAAATTGTATTATACTATAGGGAGTTCTATTGAAATAATAAAATCGAAATTTCTGTTTACTCTTCGGCGATATCAAAATGCTTTTCTCTCATCTTTCTTAAAGTTTTCCACGAGCTTTCATGCATGTTTAATATATTTATATATTTGCGTTCCATAAGGTCTGCCGACCTAAAAATAAACGAGTTTTATTTCTCAGCATAATAGGTTTTTTCTTCTTTAAAACTGTGCAACAAACTATTCAAAACCTTTTATGGAAAATTTTTACGTAAAATGAATTCTATTTCAGACAGATTATTTTTCAAGTTAAAGATTCCAGTGATTGCAAACAAATTGAAATACCAAATCAGTATTGAAAACCTTTATTTTTTTATGCGTGTATATCATTAAATACATGTTTAACATTAATTTATACATACGTTTATAAGAACACAGTTTTTTTTAATACATCACTTGAAAGTTTTCAGAAATATTTATTTGTATTACGCATTTTTACCGGAATAAATTTTATTTTTCTCGGTTGTTTTTTCGTACATTTTTATGAATGTAATAAATGTAGGCTATAAAATATTTTTGGTATTTCTAACCAGTTAAGATTTCAATGTGAACCTCTCCAACCACAAAGTCAGAGATGTTGTCCCCAATGTTCAATTTTTATGAACTGTCCGATATTTAGTCTTTTCTTCATCTCAACATTTCTTTGAATACTTAAGAAACCGATACCAGTTAGTCAATAATTGTTACGTCGAATAAATGCATCTATACATTCTGTCCAATATCAGACTGTCAGTAATGCATGTTTTTAATTATATGACTTTTAGTTTGTGTTACTAGATATTAAAAACGATCGGAACAAAAAACAATTGTAACACTGCATCGATCGTTATGCGTATAGATGGCCGATAACAAAAGTCAAGATAAAAAACGTGTTAAGTCTCGCCTTTTGTCGGCGATATTCTGTTTTTCATTAACCTCATCCGTTAACGGTCACGCAACACAAGAAGAAAATCTATTGTATTGTTTGAAACAATTCGTTGTCATATATGACCACTGTTTTCAGTCCAACAAACACTGCATCGTTAAATAATTAAAAATTTTCTAATTGTGAACAAAAGGTATTGATAATCAACTTTTGTCTGTATTTAAGACCAGTTAAACGATTATTGGCCATGTTTTACGAACATTTCAAAGATCAACAATACTATTGAACGGATTCTATTAATTATCGAAAAACCCAACCTCTTCAATGTATTAAAACACTGGTTTTAAAATTTAAGTGCTCATCAGAAATTATTTTATTAGTACAATATGATTTGATTGGAAAATATTAAAGTTGTATCACTTCTAGTCGAAGTCAATATCAAATATTCCGTTAGTGACTACACTTTATTTTTAGCTCGTGAAATACGATAATTTCATAGTTTTATAATTTAATGATTAACACATGAATGATAAAAATACAAAGCCTGTATATATTTATGTTTATTTCGATAAAAGAAATCAGGCTTTTTATATAGTAAAAATTGACCTATTACACTTTATAAATTAAATATCGAATATCTAAATATGTTTCTAGCAAAATATAAAATTAAGAATAAACAAAAAACAAATCTTATTTCAATCGTATCATATGTAGGATTTACACGATTTCGATTGATTGATCAAAATTGGGTCATTAATTAATGAGTTATTGTTTTATTTTTTTTCTGAGACTGGGCACTAACACGTTTAAAAGTTGAAAGTTGGCTTGACGTTTTATCTTTACAAGGTAACTTAATAAATACATTTGATATTTATTTCTTAATAAGTTAAGTTAGTGTTCAGTAATTTTGGTTAATAGACATTTTATTATAGTACTGATATAAAATAAAATAATACAATTTTCCCATAAATTAAAAATAACGAAAAAATGTCTGAAAAGTGACTGTCTATGATTTGAAGAACAATAACAAAGTTATGTGGTATTTAAGATTTGTAGTATTACAAAAAAGTGTTAAAAAATAAATGTCTTTATTGCAGTATTTACGGCAGATAGTTAAAATTTACTCTTTCTTTTGAAATAAAAATTGCCTTTTATTTGGACAACAATTTCTAATAGCTTAATTCACTTCAGTTAAAAAGTTATTATTACTATTTGAATAACTAATATTTCAAATAAGTTTACTATTTAAACCTAGTAACTTGTAAATCATTACTGAACTTTATTATTTTTTTAATCTAACATAACACCACAAGTTATAACAAAAAAATTACTAATATTTCCATCCTAAATTTATAAAAAATATACAACGATAGTTTGATTAACTGTGGAGTAATATAAAAAACAATATACATTTTTTTTTTTTGGACACATTAAAATCTAGTCATTTAACCGCAAAAGTTTTTACTGGTCAAAAACCCAACTCTAATAAAAAATAAGGAGATACTTAAAGTTAAAAAATAAAATTATAATGTATGCCTATTCCATTAAAAATAATGATGTCACTTCAATAAAAATAACATATGTAAATTAAAAACAGTTTTCTTTTAAACTGTACATGTATGTTTCATTCAGTACAACTCCTGTTTTATTCATTCTAAACTAAATTAAGGACAATCATTAGGTCAGTAGAATAATTATTACACATAGGTTAACAAATTAGATATTATTAATCCATTAGAATATTAGCGGTGATACACCGTGAACTGACTCAACTGTAAGAATAATTTACTTTAATTTTCGTTCGACAATTGAGTGGTAAGTAATCGAAATAATGAAAAAATAATTAACAGTTATTCCTAATGCGATACCATCGAAAATCGACAATTCAAAATAAGATTTTCTATCGGCTTATTCGAACTATATTCAATGACCTCGACAATAGTTCAATTATTAATATTATAACTCGATTAAAATTAAAAAATGTAACACGGCCACTTGAAGTATTTAAAGGACCGCGTGAATAAACTCGATATGAAAATACGTTAGCCTTATTATATTAATTAACGTGTCGCTGTAATTTATAAGCCATTCGAATCATTTAATAGTTACCGATGAGTTGATCATAGAAAATCCTTCGACTTTGTCGTGACTAAACGACATGTCTAATGCTCCAGGTTCGATTTCCTCGATTTCAACGCTGTCCAGAGTGATCTTGCGAAGTGGTGCAGATGCAGGAACTGTTCCCTGGACGAATTTTTGCACCTTAGTCCGACGGAGTTCGAGTTCTTTTAGCGTGTTGTTGGCTTGACCGAAACCGTCCAGTACGAGTCCATCGACATTTTCAATCACAAGAGTTTCCAGAACAGGAAAAAGACCCGCAGTGTAGTGGAACAGTTTGATGTCGCGCACTGTAACTTTCTTTAGGAGGTTTGCATTTGGCAATCCAGACGGCGGCAGCGATACAAGTCCACACGCAGCTAGTGTTAGTTCTTTTACGGCCAACAACAGAGACGCATCAGTCGGTCGTATAATCAAAAACTGTAATAAAAAATAAAATTGTTGAAAACTTGGAGTACAATTTCTATACCTTGAAAAATAGCTGTTATCACTTTTCGAGATTTACTCGAGTATAATCAAAATAAAGTAAACATTCAAAATGTTATTTTATAAGAATTATTTTTAATACGTGAACCTACAGAATTATTTATATTAAAACAACTGGGGCAGAAGATCTATCTAGATTAAAAATACAAGGAGAAAGGACGAATGAATGCAGAATACATAAAATTAATTTATACGAGAGCATAAAGAATGAAAATACGTCAGTTGTAGGGATTAATAATAAATATGATAAGTTTCTTGAAATCAACACTTGTTCTCTTCATTGTTTTTCCCGTATTTTATTAATGTTTCGAATATTAATATATTTTATGCACGACACATTACACACAAAATGATATTTTACTGAATATTTTACACTAATTAAAAGTAATTCATAACGGTGTTCCTTTATAGCTTCTCTGAAACATTAGTTTTTTTTTACGAGTCTACCTACCTAATTATTTAGGTTAAGCTTTGAAAATTACATACACAGTCATTTTCAAACATAATCAAAGGTACTGTTGGTAAAAATTACAAATTTATGTTTGATAAAAATAAATAAATAAAGCTATAATAATCCATGTTCTATTTTAGTGTTTATTAAAATTAAAACGCAGATATTAAAAATTAATCAGATACACATTGAGAAAATCCTTCGTAATTCAAAAAAACATATTATACATTTAAGAAACTGACGTGTTTAACTGACATTGAACTACTCGGGGGAAAAATAAAGGAGCATTTGGCCTCTTCCCAGAAGTCCTTAGCACCGACCGTTCGAGTCGGCCATAATAATTTTATTTTTGTTCTAATCCAACCTTACCTATTACTCGACTAAAAATATCATGTTTATTTTGTCTGTCAATCAATCGAAATGGTCTCCCCTCCGAAAAATACTGCGCTACGCTCCCGATGATGATTGTAAAAATTGGTTTTATAATATAAATATATATATACACACACGTTAAAAAATATTACAAATATGTATCATGTTGAATAATTTAGGATCTCTCGAGTTGGTATAATGTGCACATTATACAACAATAATATTATCACTGTACTCAGTAGTATTCATGTGGACTGCATTAACGAAGGGGTACCTGAAATATTCTAATATGTCGGTTTATAGTGCCTCGTTGTATTCATCCGCTTTAAGTCAGCAGTTTTAATATGCCCCTGTCGTGTAAGGGAACATCAGCCATTATTTGTTTAAATATTGTGTTGCACCTGTAGCACGTTTATAATCCGGTTCTTTAGTCTGCGATGTACACACCGAGTCTCACGACAGCTTAGTGATCTGTTTAATGTGTGTAATTCTATGCACAGACTGCATGGGATATTTTTTATTATACGATATTCAACTACGACGGTAAAAATGTCACAATAGAAACTTAGTGGTTGATGCACAAAACGACATGATAATAGCAACAAAAATTATAAAAGAGATTATTTTTTTGTCCGATTAATATTTTTTTTAAGCGTTCGAAAAATTGATTAAACTGTAAGTATAAATGTTCGTTGGTTTTGTACGNAAATGTCACAATAGAAACTTAGTGGTTGATGCACAAAACGACATGATAATAGCAACAAAAATTATAAAAGAGATTATTTTTTTTAAGCGTTCGAAAAATTGATTAAACTGTAAGTATAAATGTTCGTTGGTTTTGTACGGTTAACAATGCGCTAAAATAAATATCTCGATTTGAAATATTTTTAGAAAAATATAATCTATAAAACTCATAATTATTTTCCATCGTGTTTTTACTAATTATTATTTCAAATTCTACGATATGATCGAAAAAACTCTTCTGTTAAACATCACAATCTGACAAGCTGCGTCGCGTTGAATGACATGATGTGATTTGATATGATTATATACAGATAATACTTCATCAAACACGTATAATGTTAAAATTACCATATTATTATAATGTATTCTCGAATTACCGGCTTTAATGGATAACACAAATAAGTGCAGGTGAATTTCAGTACTAAGAAATAATAAAACTTTATGCACAAAGAGCACACCGTTATAGAACAGATATGCATTTTATTTAAATAAGACGAGAAATACAATAAAGTTATGATTTATCGTGTTAGGAATTGTCTGATGCCATAAAACCATAACAATGTTCGCTTTGATTAACGTACGCGACCCATGTGTCATTGATCTATTAATCATTCGGATTCGTGATGATTGTAATAAAAATACAATAAAAAGTAAATTGTCCGCATAATAGGCTATTCCGAAACAATCGTATTAAATATCAACGATATTACTTGTACGACATATAATAAGGTAATGTGAATCGCTTAATAAAAAAAACTCTAGTTTATTAAACTACAGAAATAAAATGAAAATTGTCATAGGAATGACTATAAAGAAAAATTACTGCAACTCGAACAAATTATGTTGCTAAAATTATCAAACGGACAGCTAATTAACTAAAATGATATCCCGTAAATTTAGCTAATATTAACATAAGCGCAATTTTAGACACAAGGTATTTATAATCAAAAGATAATTTAATAAAAAAAAAAAAGTTAACCGAGTATTTAGAATGAGACATACGTTCGTAATCATTAATTTATGTTTATTAGCACAATTTTCATAAATATTCAACTATCTTTAATTCAAGCCTCAATATTAAATTTTTTGATTTGGTTAAAATTTAATCAAATTTCATATTATTTCTACCTAAAGATACAACGGAAATTTGATTACATGTTTGAAAGTCAATGACCATTCCGGATGGAAGTTATCAACTAATTTAGTTATCGTAAAAAAATTCTATTAACTAGTACAAGATTACCAATATATTTTCAATTAATGTATGTTAAATAAACATTTCATGAAATTTATTGGAAACAATTTACATATTTATTAGTCTAGCCAAATCTAGAAACGTATTTCTTTTTGTATTGTTTATTGACTTGAAATCAATGACTTTTGGAAAGTCACAAAATAAACAGTTTTAAAATGACTCATTTACTTTACAACTAAATTCTGTGAAATTCTCGCAAAACACTTTGTTGCCTCAACTAATAATCTTTCTAAATTACCACTGAGTTTGCAGAATGAAAATTTAATTTAGAACGAAAGTAAATTTAACAAAATGTTTTATTTAAAGACTTTGACGATTCGAATTGTAAACATTGAAAACTATAAACACGTTGTAACAATTAACGTCATAATAAAGTAAAACTACTTAAATGTGACCTTTTTGTTGAATTTTACGGCTGAATAAAAATAACTCGCCGCCCAAGAACAACCCACGAGCTAAGACAGTCCACGATCTCTTTGAAAACTTTTTTTTTTTTAACATAAAGCATATTAAAAACTATTTATTTGACAAAAAATAATTAATTTTAATATTATGCATACAATGTATTTTTATATACTCTACCGCCTTCATAAAAATTTTGAAGAGTTGAAATGATAAAGATTCGGTTACTATCTATGAATTTTATACAATTCTGATGTTATTAGAATTCTGGACTTTTAATCTCTTTATTACTGTTCATAAATATTCAATATTTCAATTAGTGTACACGGAACAACTTTTGTAAAGCAATTTATTGTATTGTAGGCTTGTCAAACCAAAATGTAAATCTTAAATGAGATCAGTTTCATATTTCATTTAATATTCACCGCACCTTCATTTGTAATCTACATTTTCTTATTATAACCAGTTTAGTGATACTCAATACTTAACATCGAGTAATAAAATAATTGAAAAAGTAGCTAAGAAAAATTGTAATTAATAGAAAACATTTGTGTGGCACATATAAACAACAACAAAGGGAGTTGCTATAGTTAAGTAGCTTTAAAAAACTCGAATGGTTTAATGAGTATGAAAAATAACGATCTACTAAAAAAACAAATTTAGAAATTCATCGAACAAATGATTTGCAAAATAAAATACTCGGTACATCCGATTACTAAAAAAATTGTACACTATACTCTACTATTCGTGTTAAATGTTTTTCTTTAGTACTGATAAATGCATTTATTTTTAATTCATTTTTATGAACATTGCGCTTAATTTTTAATAATTCATGCCGACAACGAAGAAAACTTAAACAAATTGTTTAAACAAATAATGAACTGACCATTTTTGAACAAAATTATTTCTGTTATTTATCATAGTGTCATTGTTACTACTTTTATGTTTCCCTTGAGCATTACTCTAATGAAAATTTGAAAACTCCCATAAGTACTTAGTTGCTTACCTATACAAGGATTACTATAGCTCTATGCTTGTTTAAACTTTGTGATTAAAGTAGAGAGTCGGTAATCATTTTCATTTAAATTAGTTATTAGTTTTCAACTGACATAACCAATATTTAATGTTACTTTTATATGGTAGGTTTAGTTGAAATTTATGGCTTTTTAAAAAAAAAAAAGACACAAATTCACGGAATACGAACTAATGTGAGATTAAATCATATAAATACAATTATGTTATGTTTAATAGATCAATTCAATAAATCGAAACCGACCCAAAAACTATAACTACAATATACAGAAAATAATGGAGTAGAACTTACATGGTGTATATTTTATTGTTTAGAAATTGATTTAATGGTTTATTATATCGATCGAATGATGGGTATTTAATTACTCATTACTATTAATCTAATTGGAACTGATAAAATATAATAAAAAAAAACTTACTTTGTTCTTGATACAAGTACAGTTGACCGAGGTCGGGGCGACATTTGTGGGAAAACAAGCACAAGTTTCGCAAATACTTTTATTACCCGGCTGAGCACCAATTTCACTATTTAGCAACAAGTTCACTAATATAAATAATAACACCGCGCAAGTGCGTACAATCATTATGTTTTAGCGTTTGTAATCAAGTCGGTGAAACGGATTCTGAAAAGAGTTTTTCTGGAAATCAAGAACAGAAATTTAACATGTATACCACCGGCGGGCGCGGTGTCTAATGAGACGTACTTTGGTGCGCGAGGAGCTAACAGAGTCCGACTAAGACAACGTTTAAATTCTACCTAACCGTTAACTGTTGTCAGTGTACACCGGACGGATGCATAGGTCCGGAGGTACGACACTTTTGGCTCTTCAGTGAAACAGTAACGATAATGACGACAACTGTCTAGCGAACGAGAGGAATGTAAATAAATAAATATACATAATATCATAAACTGTGTAGAAGACTGACACATGTTCACTGTAAAACGGCAGCTTATCACCGACGTCTCCCCCCACCAACTCAACACGACCCTACCGATGCGGAGTTCCTCTTTCGAAGGAACGCGCGCTTGGGACGGGCAGCCTGTCTCTGGTTTGGTCAAACCCGTTTCTATAGGAAGCGTCGGCAAAAGGGACTAACCGTGGGGGTGACATAATGGACATGTTGATTATTTATGTTCCTTAAAATTTAAGTACTTTGTCGTTAACTAGTCGAACGTTTAGAGGAAATTGCACGTTTGAAAAATCACATCAATGAGTGGGATGATCTAATTTGTGTGGAAGAGCAAATCTTCAAAACGATGTAAAACAGCGTTTCACAAAACGGCACCCTGCGGAGCAGTCGCAGCAACATTTGTTAACCATAAGACGTCACTGGAAGTAATAAGAACCACTGAGTCCATTCCTATAACTATGTACTATGTGCTCGACTACTGCGCAAACAGCCTTTGGTTTAAGTAAAATTAAAACTATATTAAAAATATTATTAATTTAATATAGTTTTAATTTTACTTAATTAACTAGCCACAAGTGATCAATTTTTATTATAGCCTTTGGTTTATTAAAAAAATGTAATAAAGATCATTCAAGTAAACACTTACTATTATTAATCCATTAAATAATTACAATTGAATCGTAGTCCATGTTCAAATGTTTTCCTATGATAATTGAATATTTTAAATTCAATATTAAAACGTCGCTTTAACAGTTTTAAGTCAATTTTTTTTTTTTTTAATTTTTATGTCAAAAATATATTTTTCGAATTTTAGTGGTATGAACGCTTTAAAAAAGACGGCATCCACGTTTTGTATTGTTCCATATAATTATTTATCAAAAACTTTTGCCAGGCATGTAATTTATTACAATTGAATAACTAAAAATACAAAATAAAATAAACCTTTTAAAAATGCCATAGCTGTTTAATATATTGTCTATCTATTGCGTTTCAACATTAGTTTTTGTTAGATTGTTTTACAACATTTGTATGATGATTTTTTCTGTTGATATGCCGTAATTTATTTTGTATTTCGATTACGTTTTCAGAGAATTATTTTAGATTTGAGATCAAAAATAAAAAGGATAAGTTATATTGGAACCCCGTGGACAACATTCATTAAAAAAAAAACTTCCTTATCCATCCATCACGATAAAAAAATATACGTTAGGCTCACTCGTCTTAAAATACGTATAATCTGAACATGTGTAATCTAAACTGAACTATGTGTGTAGTTTTTTATTGATCCCTGATCGTTTATAAAATATTTGACAATTCATATCTACCATAAAAATACTTATTAAAAAAAATAATTTTTAGTAAGTTGAATACTGTATTTATAAATACAGTACACATAAACAGTATAAAAATAATAGTGATACTTTTATTCGTAATTTATTAATAATAAACTATATTTTCGTGCATTAAAAATTATTTACTTTATTTTTTACATTTCCCTGAGATAATTTGACTATTTTTAATATTTAAGGGATAAAAAAACAAGATTAATATTTTTTCCTATTTATGAAACTAATAAAAAATAACGATCAAAGTTTCTCTCGATTAAGTAATAAAATGTAAATTTATTCTTTTATTTATTTTTATGGTTTTACTATAAATATTCGCTATTTGAAGTTGATTTTAAGATCATAATTTACATACACTACTATTTTCGTTTGAAAAAATACTTTATCATTCATCACTTCAAATTTTAATTTTTGAAAATATTTAAATACATTTTTTATCTATACTTATGAATATTTTACAAACAAATTTAAATATTATTGTTTTGTTTGGTTAAATGTCACTTTAAAATCTTAAAATTTAAATTTGTTATGATACTAAATGAAATCTACTTTTTGTCGCATCGAATTTTCATGATGTAAAATAATAATAAATTATTAATCAACTGCTTGATTTTAAAGTAGAATGAAAAAAGAGTTGTTTTCATAAATTTGCTATTGCAATATATCGTTTATAAATAATGAAAATTCTGTTACTATAACTAATTTTCATAATAAAATAACAAGAAAAACTTTTAAAGGTTTTTGTAAAATTACTAATCAATATTAAAGCCTTTCGAGTTATTTTTAATTTAATTTCTATGGTAGTTTTATTTTTCGGAGAAAATGAATTTCATACATTTATAAAGCTCTAAAACATAAAATACAAATTCCAGACAAAAAGTTTTTGCTTATTAAAGTATCAAAAGGCATTCAAACGTTCAATGAATATAAAATTTATTTACTTTAATTATTTTTTTACCTTTAATTTTGACAGCCTTGGGTAAATTACTTTTCAAAAGCAATGACAAATTATTAGTGTTTTGGAAAATTAAATAACTAAAATGTTACGTTTCTTATTATCATTTTATTGCTATAAGTTTTTTCTTAATGAAATTTTTTTTTTATCTTAAATTTGATAGTGTATGAAAATTTCCGATTATCAAAAAGTAGTTAAATCTATACACAATTTTAATGAGTAACGTGGAACTTAAGAATGAGCTGATTTGACAACATTGTAGAAATCACTACTTCGAAAGACGGAAGAGATTATGTCTTTTTCATATTTAGGAATTTGTTAAAGATACGTTTGGTTGAAAGCGAAATTGGTGTAAGTAAATTTTTGTAATATTTCAGAAGTCTTTTTAAATATTATAAACTCATAAAGACTTATATAAATGCAGTGATAACAATAATGTAATAATATCGCCCTATGATCTAATTTTATGGGTACCTTTGATACCAAACAAAGGGGCAAGTTAGAAATTTTTCTTTTAACACATTTCGCCCAAAAATAACTTTCTTTCTAACCCTCACGTATAATTTCTTTAAAATAAATAATTTGTTTTATTATTTATTATTACTGCCCGTGAGGCTGCTGATTTTGAAAAAAATAAAGATTTTCAATTTTTCCCCTAAACTTACACTACAAGACCTATTTTCGTACCACATTTCACGTTTCTTCTTATACGGAATGTTTTATATAATTTAGTTAAACAAATTAAAACTATAAAACACAGGAGTTATAAAAAACCGGGGCTATTGTTTCGCATGAAGATACACTAGCTTTGCTAGAACTTGGCCAATCGTGCGCTCAGATCAATAAATAAAATTCAATGAGTCTCTTTCCATTCATTTTGCTGTAAGTATAGCTTTTCATACAATTCTTTGCATCACGTTGAATCAAAAAACCAAAATTAATTTAAAGTACACGTGCGTAGTTGAAAAAAGTATGATTAATGTAGTACTTTGTACCTTTGGCACGTATTATTTTATTTATAAGAAACGGCTTGTCCTTAGTTTTTAATAGTTGTAATTGTCATACAGCTATGTCGTCAGACGCATATTCAATTGATTTTTTAATTTATTTTACAGACATGCGAATGATTCCCATTCTGAAAATAAATACTGTCATTGCTTATCTCGTATTAAATTCAAGGATTATTATAGGTGACATATGACGATAAGCACATGCAAAATACTTCCCAGGTTTTCTCCGTAAAGTGTACTGTAAAATGTTTACTTTATTCTCATTTCGTATAAAATAGTTTTAATTAAAATATTAACGAACAACACAGTCACGTTGTCCCGTGTGCCGTTAAAAATCGATTTGCACAAAAAAACTCGGCGTGACACTATTCATGTGACATTATATACGAATCACAATTCAAATAAATCGGTCACCGTCAACGGTCGTTACGAGTGTCGCCATTATATCAACCAAAACACAAAAATTTATACTAATATGTTACCGAAGAAACCATTGAGCAATGTCTTTTTTATTTCCGTTTCGCTTAACAAAACTGATTTAAATACACTCGAATAAAACAATCGTATACATATAACATCAAAAATCTATTCATTACAAAATAAAATGCATACATATACATTCTTATGACAGATTTAGTATTCAATGTAAAAATAATACTTCATATGATGACCAACCTGACAAAACAAAGTAGAAGAATTTTGATTTCTATACAAAAAGCAATTTATAATAAATTTACGAATTCCTTTTGTTTATTCACTCATTGTTATTCATTTCATAATACAACATTTAGAAAATCACGTATGCTCAAACCAATGTGCCGGTGTGCATTGATCAGAACGTCCATCGCACTACAAATGGTTTGTTTTATCAAATAGATTATACTTTATAATGTGACTAAAATATTCAGAACTTTCAACAAATATAAATGTTTTGAATTTTGTAAATCTTTCTATAATTTTGTAGACGGCAACTGACTTGAAAGAATGATTATCTTAATGCGTTTATTTTGTTTAACGACTTAATGATTTTATTTTTAAAAGAGAGGGTTTATCAAATCAAAATATAATGAAAATTTATAGAAAATCACGAGTTCTTTCTTCCAGAGGCGCATGGCTCGCATCTATAACAAGATGTCTACCGGATGTGAGCTGACTGTCAATATTAGTTATAAGACCAAATGCTTAATGTAACTGAGACGTTCTTAAGGCAACTGGACACGGTGTACCTCTGCCAACGTCCGGTGAACACTTGTAAGAATGTAATATCGAATTTATTGGGCATTTTATAATAGTTACTAATTAGTTAAAAAAATACATAATTATAGCAAATGAAATTAAATAGTATTAATAATATTATTTATTATTATAATTATTTATATATTATTAAAAAAAAGTTTATTTAAATTGTAGTATCATTTAATTGAACTATAGTGATAACAAATATTAAACAAAATTATTATACATTTTTAAAAATAAACTATTAAAATTGTATTTTAAAAGAACCCTAATAATTACCTTTCTGTACTATTTACAAAACTATTTTAGAAAAACTGGCGCTACAAAATTTCCAAGTGCATTTTTCTTAAATTATGACAGTATTTAAAATGCAGCATTTACTTCAATAATTTCAAAAATTAAATATTTTCAAATTTTTTACATTATTTAATTTAAATTACTGTAAAATTAGCAAAAGGCAATAACTATCACAAGAACAGTTAGTGTGTTTTTATAACTAATGTTCATTAAGGCCCGGATTTAAATTCATATTGCATGTTCTTTTTAATTATCTTAGATAATGCTTTCCAAGCATAAAATATAAACATATATAAGCCGGGAAATAATATGAGACCTATTGTGTCGAATATTAATGGCTTAACTTACAATTTGGCTAAACACTTAGTAAGGGTGTTTTTATTTATTTAAAAATTCGATAGTTTTTCAAATAAAAGTAATATTGACTTTTTTCAAAAATTATCTCGTTATACTACTTAAATTAATGATAGGATAATTTCTTTTGACGTAGTAGCCTTATTTCCGAGTATTCAGATATATATAACAATTGTTTTTCTCAAAGACTGGCTAAAGGAACAAAACACAATAAAATTAATGAGCTTATTAATCTGACAAAGTTATGTATAAATCAACATTATTTTCAGTTTCGGAATAAATTTTATGAGCAAACTTAGATAACAGCAATAAGAAATCCGCTATCACCATTTTTAATAAAACTTTTAATAAGTAAATTTGAAACAAATTTAAAGAACACCTATGGTGATTTTCCGAAATTTGGGTTAAGTGTGTAGATGATATTTTTGCGGTAACAAACAAAAATTTTAATTCAGAGGTCTTCATAAAACATTTAAATTATTTTTACCCGTCTATTAAATTTACATAGCAACGGGAAGAAGAGGTAAAATTAACTTTTTGGATTAATTAGTTGAAATAGTAGTAGGAGGGGATTAAAATTTGATATTTATCAGAAAAAAACACACATATTCAAGTACATTCCGAACAGTTCGATCCACAGATGGCAACACTAAACGGCAGTTTTGAATAATATGTTTTACAGATTAGTTAATATTCCGATGAATAACATAGGTTTTAATAAAGAACTGGAGGTTATAGGAGAAATAACTAGATTTAATGAGTATAACGAAAACGTAATTTCAAAATTAGTCTGAACACAATAGTGGAACAAAAGACAAATAGCACACTCACTAGCGTTGCGGAATTAAAAGTAATTAAATCGACCATTTAATATAATCCAGATATCATCTCAAATGGACTAGCTAAAATTTTTAAGAATTTTGGTATTACTTTGGTAACATCTAAAAGTAATAATTTAAGAGATTTATTAGATAACCCTAAAGATAAAATAGAAAAAAGAACAGAAATCGGGCATTTATAAAATATAATGTGAAAGTTGTTATAAATGTTACGTTGGATAAACTAAAAGAAATATAGGGATCAAGTTTATAGAACACTTAAGAAACATTAAAAATCAAGAAGTTGATAAATCTTCTGTGCCCGAACATTTATTGTCACATAATCACTCCAATAAAACCATAAAACTAATTAAAAACGTAAGTAATTATAAAGAGCACAATGTAAGGGATGCATTAGAAATGTTTAAAAATAAGAACAATTTAATTAATTGGGATCTTGGCCCTCTGAAAAATTAATTTTTAAACTTGGGTAAATTGGCAAAATGTCACTTGGGGTAAATAAAAGGATTTTTTTTTCGGTTACAGTGTCAGTATGTGTTTAGCGTTTATAATAGTAACATTGTTCCTGAAATAAGTATCCGCCAATTTGTAGTAATTTTTTTGCGGCTTTTTAAGTTAAATATTTTTAATATAATTTTAATTTAAAATAATTAGCCACAAGTGATCAATTTTTATTGAACATTCTTTGTTTGAAGTCTTTTTTATAGAGTATACATTAATATTTTATGTGCTATTTTTTATTTTTTATTTTTAGAATGCTTCTATCATTTTAATGAGGAAATTTTAGAAATTTTTAAGGACTTTTATGTATTTTCAGGACTTTTAAGTCCGTGTCCTAATTATTACCACGATTTATTATTGACTGTCTTTAACTATATTTTCGATTTCACATTAGAAATAACAAGATTGAATAAATTAAAAAATCTAATACTTTTTGGAAATTTATCGAATTTGAGTGGAATTATTTATACAATCTTAATTAAATTAAATATTTGTGTTAATCAGATTGCCTGTTTTCTACAGATTGGTGGTGTAGATAATTTATCGAATTTCCTCTTCTAACTTTGCTTCTTTAATTAAATGTTTACTCCTGTAAATTATGATTATATTAGAAATAAATGTTTAAATAGTTATAAGCATATTAAAAACTTATGTTTTTGTTATATTAGTTTAATTAGTTAAGACTGTCTTGGATAAATTTTGTTATGTTATTACAATTAATACTAAGGTAGTATAATATAAATTGATTACTTGTGGCTAATATTATTTAAAGTTATATTAAAATATTAATGTAAAATTATAAACATATTAAAATTATTTAACTCAAAAGTCACAAAAAAAAAAAAAATTACTAGAAAATCACAGAAAATTCAGATATGTATCTCGAGAACAATGTTACCATTATCAACACTAAATATATACAAGTATGTGTTTTATTTTTTAGTATTAGTTAATGCTTTGGATATAATTTTAAATTTGAACTTAAGTAGTACTTAAAGAAATTAAAATATTCGGTTAAATAAATACTTAAATAGTTAATGAATCAATAGAGTTCATATATTTTTGATTAGTACATCTTCACAGATGTCAATATTTAGTTAAAAAGTTTACTATTATAAAAAATTATAAATTTATTATTAGTATTGTTGACTATCATACAAAGTCTTAAAGTAATAATGTTCGTTTACAAAATAGATGTGTTGATATTTTATTTTATTACGATTAAAGATATGCTACTGCACAAGTCTTCACAAATCTACTTAGCAAGCAAAAATAATTTCACTTTTTAAAAATAATAAGGACTACAAAAAAAATCTATTTTTGCAGTTTACATATTTTCTAGATCCAACACTATAAATGTAATATTCGAGTTAAAAAAATGTTAAAAGAGATTTTTAAGAGATTTTTTAACTAATACATAATTAATTAATATTTAATAAAAGATTTCAAATAAGCTGTAAAATAAAAATATATTAAATTATTTATCGAAACTATCATAAGTAATTTAAATTACTATTACTTATAAGATTGTATAATTGAAATATGTTCATTAAATGTTTGTAAATATTTTTATAAATTTTAGTACCCGAAATAATATTTTTTTAATTTCTTTATAAATTAATAAAACTATATCAAGAAATATGCAAATTTTACCTAGACATTTGATTTGCCTTAACTCATTTATTAAGCATACAATACGGCGTTATAAATAGGCAAAATATATGAAAGAAAATGTATTAATAATTTGTTCATAAGAAGTCCTATGAAAAACCAGTAACGAACTATCAATTTAAAATACTGTGATTTATTCTATTGGTCAATGATTATATAAAAAAGTAATTATTACTGTTTATTTTATAATAATTACTCTTTTTTATGTATTATGTTTAAATAAAATAAAATAGTTAATTCTAGTTTAAATATGTAGACAAGAAATTTTCATTTGCTGTGTAGATGTTATGATCTAAAAAAAATATATCACAGAAGTTTTAAGCATGCGCAATGATTTGTGTCTGGGTCAGAAAAAGTTGTACAGGCTAATAATCCTACCTATACAGCCGATATTTTTAAGAAGAACCAAGTAACTTGAAAGGTATTTACCTTTATATGTCATTTTTTCAACTCGTATAGAAATCATATATAGAGTGTTCAGTAACTAAGAAAACGGATTTCTATTGTTCTCATTATTTGTAACAATTAATCTATTTCTTACTTTTTGAACACCTGTATAGTAACGTGTGATAAGTGCGCACGCCAATGATTTTAAATAATTATTTCATCTGTTTTGGAAATATTACCTATTTATAATATTTCCATATATCTAAATAAAATTGATATTTTTTACTAACAAATTATTTCAAGTTTGTATATAATTTATAGAAATATCTATTTTTTTAGTTAAATGTTATGAAATTTAAAACATTGCTTTTTGAATTGATGTTGCTATGTGAATGTGGTGAGATAGTTACACAAATTAGGCAATTCATCACTAAGTTTTTATTAATAAAATATTGTTAAAAACAAATCATCTTTCCACCTTACCTGAATTATTATATTTAATTACCTCAAAGGATGATATATTAAAACTAGGTATCAATATAATAAAAATTGACTTAAATCATATTTCAATTAATTAATAAAAATAACAAGATAGATGACGGTATTTTTTGATATTCATTAAGTATATTCTACATTTTAAGAAAATAACTATTTCATTTTTCTTATTCAGAAAGTAAGCTAGGAAAAATATTTCTATTATTCTTATTTTTCGTTACAATTGAATATTTTCTTTACTTTTTGAATGTTCTGTATATCAGATACAATCTGTAAATCAGATTGGTTTATTTAGTTTGAATTTTTTTTATTATGAATATTATTTTACTTTTTGTTAATTTACGAAATAACAATTATCTACATAGATTAAATCTTTCATATAAAAACTATGCATGGCCTTTACATTGAAATATAATTATTTGCACGTTTTGTTGCTGTAATCGTTTTTATGCAAAAAATCTTTAATTAAATTACGACTATTAAATCTAATTTTATTGTTATAGCATGAACATAATTATAAAATATTAATACAGATAATTAATGTTAATATAATCTTAAACCTTTATAGCTATCTTTGAATTTAGATCATCTAATATTTTTACGAAACCTGCATACTTAGATAACTTTTTGTATTCAAGTTTTAATTAATATCGTTATCCATCACGATAAAACAGCTGATTTACAACAAAAATACATGTTTTTTTTTTTTAATAATTAAGTTGTTTTATTAAAAACTACATGTAGGTTGAGAGTGATAGTTTTTAATAATATATTGGTAAATAATGTAAAACGTTTATATTAATTTTTTTTTTTTTGTTATAAAATATACATAATTATATTCTTATAATCAATAACACAGACATCGTTTTTTTGGACAAGTTGCGCCATATACAATACATTTATCTTGACAATATACATCAGCTCCAGGCTTTCCAGCTATTTCTCCAATACCTATGCATTGTTCACTAAAAAGAAAATTATTTTAATTTCAAAACATTAATTAATTTAAAAAAAGAAGGTGGCTCATCATATTTTGATATATCTTTTTTTGTTGATTTAATCATCTTTTTACACTTCTTTCAAATTAATTGTCAATTATATAAAGCACATTTTTTATAACTATTTTACTGTAAGAATAAGTTTTGTTATAGAGAAAAATAAATCAAAAGATGCTTTGAAGTTAAAATATTTGTCAAAACACACAGAATCACTCTGTATTTCATTTAGTTAATTACAATAAACACTTACGGACACGTGCAGTACTCTTCAGGACAATTAGAGGGAAAATTAACACAATTACTTTCACACCATTTATCCATTCCTGATATTGTTCTATATTTTCGTGTTGCGACACAAACTTGAGCTCTGATTTAAAACAAAAAATATTTTTCAATTCCTAAGCTTAATAAAATATCTTATATTATATAATAGATAATAAAAAATTAATAGACATCCTTAAATTTTAAAAAAATACCAAACATTTAATTACATAATATAAATTTAAATATAATGTTTTTATATAATAAAGAAAAAAAATATTTTATAAATAATTTATGTAATATTTAAAATGTTTTTCTCTCTCTCTTTCTCCTTATATATATTTATATATACTTTTTAATCAATTATGTATATATTACAATTAAAAATCTTCACGTATACATAAAAAAATTAAAACCCGGAAAAAAATAGCCACAAATTCATAACTATGCATAAACGTAATACCACTAAAATCATGTTTATTCATAAAAATATAATTATCTTATTATACAATAAGACATTAAAAATTCTGACAATGCTGTAAAAATTATTTAATGATTTTCGATTTTCAATTTTTTTTTAAAAATGAAAAGTTTGGCGACTTTATTTTGGGTAAATTATTTGTGGAGATAAGAAAAAAATTTTAGCTTTCCTTGAGCATTTAAAAATGTTGGCATTTTTTGATAAAAAGCCTCTTTACCTTTAGCTTATTTTTATTTAAATTTGCAATTTTTACCAGTCTTATCTATAAACATTTCTGGGATACCCTGAAAATTTCGTCGAAAACTGTCAATAATCTAATCCCAATAACACTTAAAAAAATTTTTTGTTAATGATTGTACAATTTTATTTTACTAAAATGAATAAAATTCATAAAAGGAAAATAGTGAAATGTGTAGGGTATAAGGTTGGCTTTTATTGACTGAGGTCACCAAAATAATTTAATAATATTTAAATTTTAACACTATTTTTGGTATCAACAATATTTTAAGGAACGAGCATATTAGAGGGAGTATGGGTGTAGTGACAATCGTGCATAAGATCAGAGAAAATAGACTTAGATGGTTTGGTCATGTTATGAGGAGAGAACAATCGGAAGCTGTAAGAACAGTTATAGAAATGAACGTTGAAGGAAGAAGAGGTAGAGGAAGACCAAAAAAGAGATGGAGAGATGTTATTGAATGCGATATGAGGGCAGCTGATGTGGGAGATCGTGTCAAGTGGAAGTTTAGGATAAGGGTGGCCGATCCCAAGTAATTGGAATTCAAGCGAGGAAGAAGAAGAAAACGAGGTAGACTTTGTAGGTTGAGAACGCGTCAAACCTTCGTATGAAAGTATTGAGATCATTATTATTATTTTCTAAAATAATTTTTTTGATGAAAATAAAACAAATTTTAAAAATATTACGTTGAGATAACAAATTTAATGGTTGATTATTTAAATACTCATAGTATCAGGTACGTACTTAACTACAAGTGGGTAATAAACCTGTGGACCCATACTTATACTATCGATACCTCGAAGTAATGCTAAGGAATTTGATTGTGGACGATTATGAATGAACTGTGGAGGAACTCCTGAAGTACTTGTTACTATTCGGACATCTGCACAGTTTCTGAATGTCTCAGGACGACCACATCCCAATCCTTCTGTGCCATTTTCACATGTGCCCCACATGTTACCTGAAGTTAATGATTCATTAATAGCACGAATGAAATACTCAAAAGATAATTTAAATCACACATTCCTTCAAAAAACGAAAATTAATACTGTCTTTTATAAAATCTCGGATAAAAATTTAATTTTTACTTTGAAAAAATTACCTTCTTATTAAATTAACCTAAGATATCGACAAGTACCAAGTAAACGTATAAAAAAACTATTTAAAGACACTTTTACTTAAACTGAAGTTGAAGGAAGTTTAAATACCAAAATATTTGATTAGTCTCAAAAAAAAAATAGAAAATTATACTTATAAAAAATAATTTTTAGATATAACTACAGAAATTATTAGAAAATGTAATAAAAATAAAATAACTTCTGTAAAAATTTCTCCTTACAGAAATTAAACTTTTTTTTTCAATTTCAAATTAATCAGAACCCATTAAATCTTAGAACTTCCAGCTGCAGATTCATATAATTCAGAAATGCTGCAAAATATATCTGTCTTGTTATTTTAACAGTGGATTTACATTAATGAGAAAAAATAACAGTAGGAAATACATTTTACAGTTTATTTATTAATATTATTATTATGTATTAATGCTTAATAACCAGATATAAATTCTATTGGCCTTTATTCCCTAAATCATTGAAATTTTTGAAAATATAAAAGTTTAGTGTATTACATACATTTTTAATAATAGTAAAATGTGGCATTAATAATAATATAAAAAATAACAATATTTAACATAAATACAATTAAGTTAATATAATTAAGCTTAATGTATTTCATTTATTTAAATATTGAACAAAATTTGATTTTCTAAATATATTTAATTTTGTAGGTAAATAGTTCCTATTAGAAACTTTACAATGAAGTTTCTTTAAATACTTTTATAAAAATTAGCATATGTTTAACATTTTCATATAACTTAGATGATTAAAAAACTTTACACTATACAAAACTTTTATATTATGAGTTCCCTGAAAAAGCAATTTATTTTTATATATGTGGGCTATTACTTTCTTTTTTTATCATTCAAGTAAATTTGATTATTAGCTATCTTATTACATTTCATTTAATATGAATATTGACATAAATAAACAAATTTTTAATTATTTTCACTTGTATCTATTTATACACTCATATATTTATAAATATTCCTTAACTGTAATATATTTGTAATTTCTTCTTAAATAAAATAAAAGTTTTTAAATATTTTTAGGGCGTTATGCTAATTACCAGTGTAATATGTCCATTGAATAACACATTGAGTACAAGTTACGTATGGTGGTAATTTTACTCTATACCTAAATATATCTTTTTTTTTCGATTCAGATGGAATGATATAGCGGACTTGCCGAGTTCCTGATAAATACAATGGGTACCTTAAACAAGATAAGAATTAAAAAAATATTAAATGAATTATATAAACATCCAATAAAACCCATATCATAAGTACTGATAAAACATTATGAAATACTATATAATAAAAAAAAAAGTTTTGTACTATAACAGACCGATTTAAACGTAATAGATGTTTCTTAATATTCTCTTAAAAATGTTTGTATTATATTTACTTTAGTTGTTTACAATAAAAATATTATATAGCACTTAAATTTATACTTAAACTATTGTTTCTACCAATAATGAATATAATTTTTTTTTGTTATGTTTAAAAATACATATTTGTAAACAAGCAATTAATGGGTATACAACAGGTACTTTTCTCTTATTAAATCTCTAACTATTTTGTATTATTTTGAGAACGCCTTGAGCTTTACTAAAATGCATAATTTTAGAGCTAATATCCTCTTAATAAAGTTTTAACCATCAATAATTTATGTAGAAATTTCATGACAAAATGATCAAAGGTGATTTCTAAAAAATAAATCTACAAATAATTTATGTAACCTGCTCATTTTATTATATCATTTATCCAAAGGGTTAATTTAATTTTATATATTAAGGATTTAATAAACTAATAGAAGTACAATAAATGCTTAAATTAGCTAATAAATATTAGCACTATTTTATACGAAAAAATTTTAAAGGCAATACCTTTTTTTTATTATCTGATTATTTTAACGTTATAATATTGTAAAAATAGGTGTACACATAATAAATGTATTAAAAAACACTTCAAAAATTAACATTATAAGTAACTTATAACTTACTACAAGGGTAGAGGAAAATAACTACTGATCAAGAAAAGAGTAAAAATATGACTTTAAAGCAAGTTGAACTCTCAAACCGTGGAGTCCAATTTATGATATTTTAAAGAAATCTGGAGTAAAAATGAATGTTTGTAATGCACAGAAATTGTTAAAACATACAGCAACGGTGATACTTATTCAAAAAAATCTACAAAAGCCAGTTAATAAAGAATTAAATAGATTAGTTAAAAAGGCGATTTATAGGATAAAAAAAAATTGATTAATATGATTCTAATGATTAGTCTTAATACTATTATGACTAAAGAATAAATTAAATAATATTTTCAAAGTATCAAATATATCTAGATTCTTGAAATATTATTTTTGAATATTGATAAATAAATGTTCTGAAATTAATTATTAAATAAATTATTAATAAATGAAACATGTATTAATAGATATTATAAAATTAGTGGTTAAATACTCAAAATAATACACAATTACCCTGTCTTTATATTTTTGTTGTTCAGTATAAGTTAAATAATTTAATATAAAATACCTCTCAAAGCAAGTCTGATTTGCTTCATAACGCGGATTGTTATTCGGACAAAGATACATTTCAAATCGTCCTTTGTGATTAGCTGTTAATTCAATTTCAACTTCAATAGTCTATATCAAAATTAAAAATATATTATATCATCTTAGCTTTAAATATATTTTCTCAATCGCACATAAAATAAAATTATAAAAAATGGTTAATAATTAACTATTTTTTACAATTATTGTACTTCATTTTATTCGCTTTTTATGATATTTTTAAATGGAACACTGGATTATTAGTAAATTACTTACAAGATAGTAGTGAATAGATTTACTTAACGAAAAAGTAAACGAAATATAAATAATATGTTAAAGGATGTTAAGGTAAATATTGCTTTTCCATTATTTTGATTAGGTATTCATGAAATTTACTGAGTTTATAAGTAATTGTTCTGTTATTTTATAAATAAAAATATAATTCATTATTTATGATAGTTTTATTTTATGCATTTTGTGATTAAAAACCGCATGAAAAATAAAATATTTGTTTAAAGTAAATTAGATAAAGTCATGTTAATGTAAGTAAATTTTAAAACTCGATTAACTTTTCGTTTGTAAATACAAATAATAAATTATAAAAATACTTTATAAGTGGATTAAAAATAATGTAACTATAACACAGGTCAACAAAAAAAAAATAATATGTTTAGTTGATGTTAATTAAAATGTTAATTTTCTGTTTCCATAAGTCTATAAAAGATTATAGTTACCATTATTTTTTGTTAAAGATTAGTCTTGTGTTTTTTATGTTGTTCAATAAATACGTAGGTTTTTATGGATGTTTCATATAATAAGGAATAATAAATGGTTGATAATGTTTAGATGAATTTAAAAATTTGTTATTAGATTTAGTATACCTAACGAAGGAAATTTGGTATTTTTTTTTTTGAGGAACTAATGTTACTAATTTCGTACATTCATAATTGAAAAAACATTATTTTGATTGATAATAATATGTATTCTTTTTTTTTTAAGAATAACTTTCCTATAAAATAACCCTAAACCTAATAATTATTTACAACTTTAAAAAATATACACCATTTTAGCTTCGATGCGAAGCTGAGAAAGTATTGGTTTTACTAAGATGTTTCTTTTTTTTTTTTGTGTCTGTTACCACTTTTTCTCAGCTCTCACTGAACCGATTTCTTTCAACGATACGTCAAAAGATCACAAATCGTATCTAGTCGAAGACATTACCCTCAAAAATTGAAAAAAATTCCCTTGTTCCCCGTAAATGGGGGAAACCTCCAAAAAAATTACAAATTTAAAAATCACTAATTTTCGAAATTTTTTCAATTATTTTTACTTAAAATTGCTATAACTTTTTTAAAAATAACCAAATCAATATAATTCTTTTTTTCATAGATGCATGATGTCTTTACCTATCATTTGGTATATTTTATTTTCATATCTGACCCTTTATCTGCCCACAGGGGGGGATTTAAAATGATAACTTTTTTCCCAAAAAATTAATTTTTTCAACTTGACTTTTGAATATGTTCCGGAAGTCTGACACTTTTATATATATCTTAAATTAAAGCTAATGTAATTTACTTTATTATGCAAAAAAAAAATTTCAGACTTTATTTTATCTTCACGGTGAAAATGGCTACCAAATGCTATTATTGTGTGAAAATTCTCGATTTTATTTTTTACATTTTTAACTTTATAATGCTATGACATATTGAAAAGTGTATGGATCAACATTATTTTTTTATGAGAAATAATATTTTTTAATAATCCCTTTTTCATTCTACATACTTTATCTTAATTAGGATATTAATAATGAACTAGCAGATCATGTAGCTTTTGGAATAATCCACCAATTTTTTAAAATTAAACACTATCTAAAGATTTGCATCGAAGCGTTTTTTTTTTATAGTGATTTTAATCACTGTCAGATATCATTATACTTGATCCATCTATACCACGTCACCACTGTGCCGCGACCCCCCTGTGCTGTTTTTTTTTTTTTTTTGTGTCTGTTACCACTTTTTCTCAGCTCTCACCGAACGGATTTCTTTCAACGATACGTCAAAAGATCACAAATCGTATCTAGTCGAAGACATTACCCTCAAAAATTGAAAAAAATTCCCTTGTTCCCCGTAAATGGGGGAAACCTCCAAAAAAATTACAAATTTAAAAATCACTAATTTTCGAAATTTTTTCAATTATTTTTACTTAAAATTGCTATAACTTTTTTAAAAATAACCAAATCAATATAATTCTTTTTTTCATAGATGCATGATGTCTTTACCTATCATTTGGTATATTTTATTTTCATATCTGACCCTTTATCTGCCCACAGGGGGGGATTTAAAATGATAACTTTTTTCCCAAAAAATTAATTTTTTCAACTTGACTTTTGAAATGTTCCGGAAGGTCTGACACTTTTATATATATCTTAAATTAAAGCTAATGTAATATGCTTTATCATGAAAAAAAAAAATTTCGGACTTTATCTTATCTTCATGGTGAAAATGGCTACCGAATGCTATTTTTGTGTGAAAATTTTCGATTTTGTATTTTCCATTTTTAACTTTATTATGCTATAACTTTTTGAAAAATGTATGAATCATTACAATTTTTTTATGAGAAGTAGTATTTATATAGATCTTTCATTCGACATACTGTTTTTTTAAATCGGACCATTTCCCTAAATACAGGGGGGATTCAAAACATAAAAATGCATATAGAAAGTAGAACTTTTTCAACTTAACTTTTGAAAGTGTTCCGGAAGGTCTGACACTTTTATATATATCTTAAATTAAAGCTAATGTAATATACTTTATAATGGTAAAAAAAAATTTCGGACTTTATTTTATCTTCATGGTGAAAACAGACATTAAACTTAATAAAAAAAATACGATTTTTGTAAAAAAATTCTTTTTTATATTTTTAACTTTATAATGCTATAACTTCTCGAAAGATGTATGGATCAATATAATTCTTTTTTTTGTAGATGCATGATGTCTTTACCTATCATTTGGTATATTTTTTTTATAAATCTGACTTTTTACCTGCCTACAGGGGGGGATTCAAAATGACAACTTTTTCACAAAAAATTAACTTTTTCAACTTAAATTTTGAAAGTGTTCCGGAAAGTCTGACACTTTTATATATATCTTAAATTAAAGCTAATGTAATTTACTTTATTATGCAAAAAAAAAATTTCGGACTTTATTTTATCTTCACGGTGAAAATGGCTACCGAATGCTATTATTGTGTGAAAATTCTCGATTTTATTTTTTACATTTTTAACTTTATAATGCTATGACATATTGAAAAGTGTATGGATCAACATTATTTTTTTATGAGAAATAATATTTTTTAATATCCCTTTTTCATTCGACATACTTTATCTTAATTAGGATATTAATAATTAATTAGCAGATCATGTAGCTTTTGGAATAATCCACCAATTTTTTAAAATTAAAAAAAACTATCTAAAGATTTGCATCGAAGCGTTTTTTTTCTATAGTGATTTTAATCACTGTCAGATATCATTATACTTGATCCATCTATGCCACGTTACCACTGTATCGCGACCCCCCAATAAATGAATATATAAAAAAAAAATTGACTTTTAGTATAATTTGTTATTTTATTATTATAGCTAAAAAACCAAAATTTTTATGAGTTACATTTTAATTAAAATTTACATCAGTTACAATTTATTTTAAACCCAGACTTAAAATTTGTGTTGACCAGTGTAATTAAATACTTTAAATAAAGATATATTCAGTGTCATTTATAAACAATGGAACTAATTGAAATATCCTACTTAAAATGATAATAATTAAAAATATAGAAAAATATTTTTATGTATTATAATTAGTTGATTAGTTTGTTTTATTACGTTAAAATTTTATTTCAATAATTTTCCCATGAAAATAATTATTTATTATTATTTTAATAATTAATTTTATGCCGTTAGTATATAGTTTTTTATCTCTTTAGAATCAACAAACCTTAATTTTAATTTTATTTAATAAGAACCTCTGTTTATAAATCGATAATACAATAGAAAAAAATATTATATTAAATTTTTTTTTTTATCCAATGAACATACTTTACATTATTTTAAAATATATATGCTGCTGGATATAGTTTGTATTGTCGTATATGCACTACACTCGTGTTACATACTCACTGTGTTTTAAGATAATGTAATGTTTAAGACAGCTTGCCGAATAAAAAAAATTGTAGTTAAGTATTTTTATCTCTGAAGGTATAGAAAAAAATAGTTATTTAGCTAAACATTATTATAGATTTTTTTGGACCAAATGATTTTTGTCTTTACAAAAAAGTAGAATTTTCATTAACTCTGTCAAATTGAGTGTTTTATCTTTAATCGAGCATATTGTATACATTTACTGAATAACCAATTAATTACGCCTTACGAATTATAAATTATGATTGTTTCTTTTAAGAAGTTCATAATATCATATGTTTTATAATTTTTGAAACAAAATTTAGTCCTTCCCATTTCTCCCTCTTTCTTTTAAAATATTATCAACTTGAATTTTTTTAAAGTGGACATACTATGTTATTTGTTACATAATATTACATTATATGTTAAATTAACTTAAAAAAAAATACTGGTATTTAACAACTTTTGGACCAGTATTTTGGAAGTTATTAACACTTTATTATTAACAATTGGAGGCATAGTGCAGATTTGTTAAATGGTCAATGATAAATCAATCTGTATATCTTTAACATTAAAGCTTAACTACCTAAAATGTTTTCAAGCTCTATGAAATTCTAAGGATAATATATTAGAATTGACCTTACCTGACCTGAAAAATAATGTCTGCTGATTATTCCTCTGCCATATTCACCACCTGCTTCGTGCAATCTTGGTGAAGGTTGATTATAAGCATCCCCACACACTCCACATTTACCATCATTTTGGGACCATTGAACTGTCAAAAAAACACAATTGTATTTTATTTTACAATCTAAGTTTTATGAATATTCATCTTAATTAATAAATTTCAATTTACAAATACAATAAAAAATTATATTTACCGGAGTATCCTCCACAATAAAGCTCATTGTCGTTGTAATCAACGGGATTTGGAAATCCAAATCGCCACATACTATTTCTAGATGGTGGATCCATCAACCTTCCATGCCCGTTTACTAAGCTTAACATCCATAATGTCTGCATAATACATATTTTTTCAACATATGTAAAAGTTAAAGAGACAAACTTAAAACACTTAGATGTATCTAATGATTTATCAAATTTGCATTAACAACTAATTATAGAGTTAAAAAGGTTTCAGACTCTACTAGACTGATAAAACAAGATTAAAAACCAAATAAATTATCTTAATTTATGTATTGTTCCAGTGACGTACACAGAATGGCTAACAAGGCTATAACCCCAATTGAAAAATTCTATTATATTATTTTTTATTTATTTTTAGAAGGCTAGTTACTATTTTTATCAATTATAAATTCTCATATAAAAATCCAATCTTTTCTTTTAGAATTCTTAAAAATTGTAATTATTTTAAGATTAACTTATTAAGTACAGCGTTTTTAGTTCAATGAATTTTTTGGACAGTTGAAATTATTTAGGAAATAAATCAGATACAGAGGTAGTCCTATGATACAAAAATTAGATGATTCAATAAAATGTAAATAATTTACGACATATCTAGCATGTCAAGGGTAAACAACAAATCGAATTAAAATTTATGAGTAATCCATGAATTAAGATCACGATATGATATTATTTTTTATGCAATATATAACAATGGTTTGTAAAGGTGCCAAATGTATTAATATTAATTTTAATGTTCGTGAATTCTATTCGAAATACGACGAAATTCAATATATATTCTGAATATTGACAATAAAATGATCAAGCCAACTTTTTAATGATCAAGGCTGGTTATGTTTAAAACAGTTATTAACGGTTGTATTTTATTTTAACCAGGTGTTATGAATTAACCACAGATCTAAATAATAATATATTTAAATAAATTTTGGTACTCTAGAGAGGTAATTAAAATTTACATGCATAATATACCATGTGTTTCATTATGAATAAATTGTAATCACTTTTTTAACGATTTAAATTGGTTTCTAAAAAAAAAAAATTTTATAACGAGACTAATTATTTTTGGTATTAATGAAGTATTTGTTTATTTATAATCATTATTTATTTATATTATTTTAAAGATTTAAAACATTATGCAATAGTAATAAATATACTACCCAGAGAGAAAATGTTCATTATATTTATTACTTCGTTGGTTTAAGTTATTCAAGTAATTAACTTAATAAAACACAGAGATATATTTAGGGAGGAGCATAGGGTAGACTTGCGCTTTGGGAGTTGACATTTTTAGAGGCATTTCTAGTGTACCACTGTAAAAAATATATACATTAATATAGAGAATTTACAAACAAAAACTATTACTTTTATGTCTATAATAAAAGTATGGAAAAAAATAAAAAATGTCATTTTAATTTGCACGATTTATTAAAAAATTATCCGCTTGACCTTTCTAAGTTTTTAATCTAATAAGTATGCATATTAAGTATGCATATTATCAAACAAAGTAGAATATTATTTACATAATTTCATTTATAGGTCATACAAATTTAATGTTCAATATGTTACAATAACGACTACATCAAAATTATATAACACAAAATTCTAAAAGCAAAAATAGCTCACTAACATATGTAGCAGTATAATCATCTTTAGTAAAAATAATAGTTCATAGTTCTTAATAGCTCAAGATTAATTTTATAAAAAATATTATTTTAACTATAACCTAAATATATTTGTACCAAGTTCAAATTACCATTAAGTTTATCTTCTCATGTATATATTAAAGCTAGCCTTAACAAAAGTGTCGCACTAACCTTTAATAGTTTTTAAATAAATAGTTTTATATTGCCGTTGTCCTTATTTGGTTCATCGAATTACTTAAAAAAGAACAAGAGGCTATTTTCTTTTTGTGTAAATAATAACAAAATTAATTTTTTGATTGTTCGATCATTACAAGAAAAACAATATTTTTATCGCAAATATTATTTAAATATATAGCAATGCTTCAAGTATTACATTCTTGAGAAAAAATCAAATATTTCGAGCTACGTAGTTAATTTTTTATTAGACAACAATAACTTATACAGAGCGATTCATTTGTTATGAATCATTCATTTAGTCAAAATATAAAAATACTGATGAGAATTTTTTTTAGTTTCTTTTAGGTATTTGTTATTTCAATTTATCTATCATAAAGTATTTTTTATATTCATTCATTATGCCTTAAAATAATGAAATTTACCAAATGGCATCATACGTATATTAAATAGATTATTTAATATAAAGTGATCTAATTAAGAACATGACTAATAACATTTGGATCAGCATTTCAGAAGTTATTAAAATTATTTTATACTTAGGTGGATAAAAGAGAGCGGCCGAGAAATGACTAGTGATAAAATAACAACATCTGTGTCTCACCTCCAGCCATCACTATACCATGCTAATAACTTTCAAAATACTGGTGCAAAAGTTGATATTGACCAGTTGTTTTCTTAATGAAGTCATTATTTATTAAATATGCTGATTAAATATGTGTGTTGTTATTTGAAAAATTTAAATTGACACCCTTATAAATTATAAGGGATCAACATAAAAAATATTCTATTATTGATAAATTAAAAAAATCCTATTATAATTTTCATTTTTTGACTAATTAAGTAGCTCATGATAAATCTGTTTATGAAATCCTAATACAATAATTGTATTCAATTAAAAACTTTAATTTAATTTCTTTTCTGTGTCTAGCGAGAAATTATTTTAAAAATATCGTGAAAATAAACAAAATTATTTTATCGATTCAATGTTACTATTTGTTGAAAATACAAAACTACGTAATTCGAATTATTCAAAATTATTCAGTAGTAAGCTTATAAANTTCAATGTTACTATTTGTTGAAAATACAAAACTACGTAATTCGAATTATTCAAAATTATTCAGTAATAAGCTTATAAAATTTCAATATTTAATAATAAACACAATCCCATTAACATTTTTAAACAAGCTCATTTTATGAATCTTTAAAAAAAAAAAAAAATTATTGTTTGTTAAAAAACTGCTACATTATATGAATAAAAATATACAAATTAATTCAAAACGTCCACTTTTTTTGAGTTAATTATATTGTATGTGATATTTAATTAATATCATACGATGATAACTTACAAAAAAATATTATATTAAAACTACACAGCGAATATGAGACATCATAATTAAATTTATATTACCTGAATTGATGTCACAAATAAAAAATGCCAAAATCGTTGTCGAGTGAATGTCCAACATTTTAACATTTTGTGGTACAATTGTGTCAAACCAATAACTGCATTCAAACTAAAACAATATAGGAAAATTAATTAATCAATTATATTCCTATATTATTTAATAAATATATAGCTTTATAAATAAATACAAAAATTCAATTATTAAGTTGTAACAAAAATTAGCAAAACTTGCAAGACTTATGCTTTTTTAAAATATAAGTCAATTTTAAGATCAATAGTGCTGGGACTAAATTTATGAATATAATAGTTAGAAACTAAATACTCGAAATTATCGAAACTATGGTGTCATACAAATCGTTAACTATTGGATGTCGAGGTTAGTCTTGTGGTAGGCTTTGAATTAAAAATTTAATTGATAACGCTTTTTAACAAGGTCTTTGCCATTAAACTTTGGAATACTTATTATTGAAGTATAGTATTAATCATAGAGACACGATCATAAAATCGAATGGGCAAAAATAGCCCAAAAGGGAAGAAAAACGTGTACAAGAAAGTACAATTACATTATTCATATTAGTCAACGCATTAAATGGTTTTGCGCTCCAGTCGTAAATGTTATCCAACTATTCCATGGCAAAGGTCAAGCACCGCTGATGTTTATAGTTCCTCAGAATTTTGCACCATTATTCTGTGACACTTCATCCGCCGAGAAATAATTGAATAATAACATTTGTTATTATTCCTTTTTTTTTCCCTTTGAGATTTATGACTTTTTACTCTCGTTGTTAGTGATCTCACCATACTCATACATAGTTAACATTATTTCATTATTTACCATTAGGCATCTTGGATTTTGTTCAAAGTGCGACGACCTTCAAGACGATAAAAGGATTGAATAGATATGTATAATTCAGATGGTAATGGAAATTTGCGGGAAACGTTTAAATCCCAGGACTATTGCCGTCTGCTTTATCGACAAAACTTCGTTAAAAAAAGTCTTGATCGTGACATCTTCAGCTGTAATGCCCAACATATTTATGGATGACTTATCCAGTACTCTGGTCAAATGACAAATAACTCCCAACTAAGACAATACATATGTTCATGACCATGAAATTTTAAACTTATTTCTTGTAAAACCCAATGGAAAAAATAGAATAGACAATTAAATATTTTTATTTGATACTAAATACTGATTTTTTTTTTTTACCTAAATATTTTAAATACATAATTTTATGTTTAAATGAAATTATAATGTTTCGTATTATACTACTATCAGTAATAATAAATATAAACAATTTTTTTTTGAATATTTATGTACGAAATTTGTTTTTGAAAATCAAATGCTGAAGTCTATAAAACTATAGTTGAATATTAATTCTATTAAGATATATGTAAATATCTAGCTAATTCTGGAAAAACTGCTTATTGAACATCTATATTCAATTTTTTTATAAATGAAAGAGCACAGCAACATTACCCTAATAAAATCATTTGCGAAGACTCCGAGCACAAATTTTATTATCTGAATTGTTCATAATTGCGCATGTTTAAAAATTATTTCAATTTTTAAAAAATCAGTAATCAAATTCATATCAGTTGAGTATTTAGAAGGGAGGTATTACAGAGGCACGTGACAACCTATTGACTGAGTCATGTTAATTTATTATCAAGCAAATTAGTGTTAAAATAATCACCCTGGTAAATTTATACAATTTGATTCTTTTGACGCTAGCTGCTCAATTTTACTTAAAATAATAGTTGAATATCCATTTGTTAAATGAGTTTTATATCAACATTTTCTAACATTTTAGAAGAGATAATTTTAAAATAATTTTATACGCATAAATATAATTTAAATAGGGCATTTTTTGATATGCCAATTTTTTCAAAATAGCTAGTTTTTATCACTTTTAAAAAAATTAATAATGGGTATAAGACAAGTAATAATTGAGTTACAAGCATTTTTAATACATAAAATTGGTATTTAGCACAACTAGGTACATCTTATACTGGTGTATTTTCATAATGCATATTCCAGCTGCTTTATATACACACTATGAGTATTAAAATATTTGAACTTAGTAATTACTTATTCTAAAGTTGTTATCGATCCATGAATTATTTTTTATGTAAAATAGTGCTAAACACTGGCTACAAATATATAGCTATATAAGTAAAAATTTATAATATATTATTTGATAATAATATATTTTTATTTCAGTCATTATTGTTTTTCTATACAAGAGATTTTGAAATTTGTTGTGAATTTTTTTTTTGCTTTTGCTAGTTATATATATTTTTCCATTTATTTGTTATAAAATATTTTTCATATTCATCCCTTTGTCTTATAGAGGTGTTAACTTAATAAAAAATAATGTATGGATCATTACAATTTTTTTATGATAAGTACTATTTATATATTTCTTTTATGTCACATACAATTTTTTAAAATCGGTCAATGTCCCTTTATACATAGGGGTCAAAACTTAAAAATGCATATAGAAAATAATACTTTTTCAGAATATTTTTAATTAAAATATATATCTTTATTATTCATACGTAACCTAATAAGGAAACATAAATATTTGCTATATTAAATATATTTATAAATAACAAACAATTTTTTTTTTTAAGTATTGCATCAAGACCTTAAACTTTTATATACGTTTGCCATAAAAATAATAACTACATTATAATTTTTTATAATTTCTCCGTAAAAATTACAATACTAAATTATTAAATATCAGTTTCATATTATATTTAATTGCTATTATAAATATTTATACATATATTACACTTATAAATCATAAAACTTGTAATCAAGATATCATGTTGCTTTTGGAATAATCCAAAAAGTTTTTAAAATTAAACATTATCTACAGATTTGCATCGAAGGGGCATTTTTTATGATAGTGATTTTAATCACTGTCAGATTAAATCTATACTGAACCCAACTATAACACGTCCCCACTGTGCTGCAATTCCACTATACTGGGTTTTTTTATGTTATTTATGACTCATAAATATTATACTAGTGCTGTAGATTGATACGTCCAAAATGATAATAGATATTTAGTTTATCAAGTTAGCCTATTCGACGATATAAAAATACTGTTTTGTTATACTAATTAATTTGCTATTGCTAAATTAATTTTAACAATCAATTAGTGTTTTATTACTTAAATACACATCCACGATTTGATGAAATCATTTTATTATTAGTATTAAGCCAATATTCAGTATGAATATTAACAATAAATGTAAAAAATAAATCTGTATTATCATTTTGACTTTATATTTTCTATAAATAATTATTTAAGTAAAAACAAAACTTATAGACATTAAATAATGATTTTCATTCAAAATTATTATAATAGTAAGATGGCAATTTTACTATATATATAAAAAAAAAAAAAAATTACTTATATTTAACAAAAAATAAGTATTAATAAGATATTCGGGTATTCTAAATTATTAATTATTATTGAAATTATCCGTAATAGCTTTTTATTATGAAATAAAAATAAGGATAAAATCCTTATAAATAATGATCCTTTAGATTGTCGATTTTATATTTCATGTCTGTAGCACATGTCTTTAAGAACTAAAGAAAACTAAAAATATTAATTCTTATTTGTTGGCAAACATAACATTTTCGTTGTGTTTGCTTCTCTTGCGTAATATTAGTTTATTGTTTGTGTACTTTCATCTCAAGAATTAGTATTTCACATAAGGTGTTTCTCTATATTACTTCAGTATAGAGGGCATTAGTCATTTAAAAATTGTGCATTAGTCATCGGTTAACAACAAATAAAACATAATATTTAAGTAAAATATTCCATTGATATGAAAACGGATGTTCATTTTGGATAGTTTTAATTAATTTTTCAAATAAGTCCAATAGTGGATTTTTGTAATACAGCCAAACTTAATATTAGTAGTAGTTATGGTTAGAAAAAAAAAATACCCGAAAAATAGATTATTATTTTATGTTGGTATTGTATGGAAAACAAAAACATTAAACTCGATATTCTCGATATTCTCGAAATTAAAATAAAATTATACTTTTATCTCTAAATTTAAATTTCTAAGCTAATATTGAGTATTTATATCAAATCGATAGATTTTTATTAAATAAATAATATACTTGAATTTAACATCTTCAGTAAAAGTGATTTTATGAAGAACGAAAATAAATCAATTTGAATTATTCACGGATACCTGAAACTGACCCAATTGAAGTTTTCTCTGACAACCCCCCCATGACAAATTGATTTGATTGATGGATTCACATTCTTAACCACAATGCAGGTTGTTATATCTCATAGATAGAGTTGAAAATTAAGCTAAAGAAACTGTACTTTTTGATAATTAAAATTAGCTTTTAGTTACGTTAATACATGCGAGTAACAATTACACTATTTAATAAAGAGGTATCATAAAGGTCATGTCTTAAATAATTTAATAGATCTATGAATAACTACAAAATTTTAAATGAATTATAATTTTAAAACAACATTTTTTACTATTAAATAAACACTCATTTAATAAATAATTCATAGAATTTAATATTTTATAATAAAACTTTAAAGAATGTTGTTAGTAAACAATTAAAGAAATCATTAAAACAATTATTTCTATATTTTTTATTAGTAATTCCATTTTTATATTTTGGTTACAAATTACTAAGTTTTATTCATATAAACGTGAATATTCTTAAACTTAACTTTTATTATTGGTATTATATAAGTATATATATATATTAAACTTAGAAATCCTTTTAAATTTTATGGCAATTAGTTTAACAAAAACAGTACTATAACCGTATACTCTAATTGCTTAATCTAGAAGTCGTTTATTTAACTTATAAGATATAAACCACAGCTGAGCTCAGATATAATTTATAAAGGATTATATGATTATGGGTAGTATATAAATTAAATTCAAATAAACTTCATTAAATTTGTAAAAAAATCTCTTTTGAAATTATAGCAAGTGAGCTTGAAAAAAAAGTTTAGTATTTAACAAGCACGCATAATGGCTTGTTTTTATTAAAAGTTTTCATTTTAATTTAAACAAAAACATGTTTTTGAATGTAATGATTTACAATTTAATACATTAAGTTAAATTCATATGTTAAGTATATTTTTGAGATCACATAATCATATATGTAAAAGTTCTATTTGTTTTTAAAAATGCTTTGAAGATAACAAATCTTTTCAATACTTGTCTACATGTATTTAAAATATATTACTTATAATTATTATAGATAATATATTTTTTAATAATTATATATTAAGGAATTAAATAAATATACCAATACAAGTCATCACAAGAAATTTGTTTTATATTGAATAACAAAAAAAAAAAAATGTTTACATTTTTAAAAATTTAATTGATTTCAAAACAATAATTTACAGTCTTGACAAGGATGAGTTGGGTTACTTTTAAAACACAAAGTTTTCAAAATATACATTGGTCTTATGAAACTTTTTATAGGTTCTAAACTATTTATTTGTTTTATACAGTTTTGTATTTTAACATGTTTTTTAACAACCCTGATTCTTAGTTGTGCATTGACCTCAATAGAAAAACTATTAATTGTCATAAATTGTAATATAATAGTAAAGATAATTTTTGTAATACCAGAAAATAGATATAGTACTCATTTGTTATACACGTAAAAAACACGTATTATTTCGATAAAACTCAGTGATAACGCACATAAAATACAAACAAACAGACTTTTTTATCATTTTGTTAACTAATTGACTTTTAAATAGAATTTTAAGAATGTACACTTTACATTATACTGAGTTGGATGTATTGTTTTATATGGTTTAAAANTTAAGAATGTACACTTTACATTATACTGAGTTGGATGTATTGTTTTATATGGTTTAAAAGTATCAAAATAAAAATTCACTTATATATATATATAAACTTATATAAATACTTTTTTATAGAATTTTAGTCTTAACTAAAATTCATATACATGTTATATGTATATAACATCTTATATATGTCTATGTATTGGGTAAATAATATTCAATGCAATTTAAATTTAGTTTTAAACACTGAATAGACATGTCAATAGCATGCATGATTATCGAACTGGACGACTAATGATCAAGCCATTATTATAAACGAAGTAGGTATTCCGCTTGAGGTCATAAGCCTCGCAAGTTTATGTGACAGGAATATTAGAGCTTCCGAAATCAGATTTCTTATTACCTATTCTTTTTTGTTCTGGGTCATATTAGTAGGTGTTGGTTAAAATAATAAAAACAGTTAATTCAGGGTCATCTTAGTTATGTTCTAATAACACCGATAATTATTTAAATGCCTGATTTCCAAAAATCACTAAAATATTACATAATAACCCTGGGGGTGGTTTTTTTTATTGCTTTTTATATGTAAAAACAAAAAATTGTACTTGCTTTTATAATTTTTTTTTAAACAATTTAACTAATTAAATTAATATTTTCTTATTTATCAATTTTATTTTTTTAGACAAATATCTAAAACATGACAATATTTGGCTCTAAAAATCTATAACGTGACGATTTTACGTGCAAGCATTTACAATGAACATTTTTGTTATAATGCGGTCAGTCGTTTTAGATACTATATAGAAAATATTGATATCTTTATAATGTATCTTTCAGGGTTCATAAAAAATAATTCTAAACCAGAACGCCATAGTAAACGTTACGTTCAAAATTAATCCATACAACCCTTCAAACCTATTTATTATTATTAAAAAGAACCATTTAATTTCAATGAACATAAACTCAAAATTAATATTTGGTAATTTTACAAGTATGAATTGTATCTTATAATAAATTACAAGTAGCTAAATTTTAAAATTAATATATTCTTGTAAAAAATTCAATAGTATTCCCTAAATTTGTATTTAATTACGCTTGAAAAACAGAAAAACCTATTAAATAAAAAAACGCAGCATGGTAAAATTTTGGTTGTTTTAACTTATAAAAAAAATATATGTATAAAAAAATTAATTTTACTTACCTTAATTAGAAAAATATCTCTATATCAAGTAAAAGTATTGTTATTTTAAACTACCATATGATAAATAGAATTTAAAATTTTTATATAAATACTTAGTGTTCAGATGTTATTATTAATAAATAACGTAAAATACACTTAAACCATGACAATAACATTATAAAGTTAACGTACTCGCAGTACTGATACCTCCTCGTTGATGTCTCTGGTGTTTTATAATGTGGTTTGTTGGACACACTCATCTCTTCAAATACTTAGTGCATATCCCCCGATTCGCGTCAATTTTCTTACATTACACTGGTTATAAATATTTCATCAATTTACAAAAACAATTGCATAAATATAAAAATAATAAAGTTAAGGATTTTAAAATGATGTTACTATTTTTTTTCAACAAAAATATTACTTATTTTATTCATTTGACAAAAAATGTAATCATGATAAATTTTCCAATCAAATCTTTAAAGTTTAATACATAAACGTTATTTTATAAAATTAAATAACTATTAGTAGTTATTAATTATTTTTCTTAACAATATAATATTAAAATAATTGGAATTTCAATGCATAATTTATAGCAAAGAATATTACACAAATCGATAAATGTAACCTTTTTGTAGGTATCGAGTGGTAGTTATAATTTCTTAGATTTTAATTAATATGTTTACCTCTTTTCATTATTGCTATTTATTTGTCATTTCCCAAATTAAGTGATCTGAATAGAACCACATAAAACAAAACTGTTTAAAAAACTTATTGTGTTATAATGTTTTCCGGTTAATTGTTGGACAATATAAGTAGTGAAATAATAAGACTCGTCATTTAGATTTTCAATTAAGTAATTAAATGTTATTTGATGAGCGCGGCTATTCTTCAAATAAGACCGTTGACCTCGCACTATTTATTAAAATCCGCATATTGTTAAAGCCCATACCTAAAAAATGTTAGCCATACAATAGCACTCGCCTAAGCAAACGACGTACAATAAATTTTTCTTTAAAAAATATGCGCGAACAATAGGAATATAATAGCAACTCTTTTATTGCATTACGTTAAGTCTCATGTTGGATTTATAAAAAAAAACTAAAAAATATTATCTTAAAGAAATTACACAAATCTTAAGTCATCTAAATCTTGATTTTATCTCTCTATTTATCTACATTTTGATATTAACGCTTATATCATTCTAATATTCTATTTTTACTTTATACTTGCAGTGTAAATAAAGTTAACAATGGAATTGTACATAAATAATTTTGCACGTATTTCAGTAATAATTATTTCAATAGACTTTTCTTATCAAATAGAGACTTAATTTTTTACGAGTATACATAAATTTTCTACTTCATTTGACTAGTATGAAATAAAATATTAGAATGCACTTATTAATTTCAAAGATGACAGTATTATAAAAAAAAAAATGTAACGTCACCAATTAACGTAAATTCTTTTAAATTAAAGTTACAGTGAATTATTTAAAAGAATTCTTTAAATAATAGCTCAACCCTACATTGCAATTTTTCTTTTTTGAAATCATATTATTCATTAAAAAAAAGATATGTTTGCTTTTAGTAATAGACATCGTATAAAATATATTTATTTCTAAATTAAAGAACTTTCTACAAAAAGGTAGTAGTTGTATATTTTAAAAAATCATTACCAAAATTTTGTTTTATATTTTTTATTTCTATATAATATAATGACGTTTATAATTTTATTTGTAAACTTACTTGACTTAAAATACATATAGTTAAGTTTTTCTAGTATTAAGTCAAAGAATTTTTTTTTACAATAAAAACATTTAGACCTCCAAATGACAAAAAGGTTGAACTATCTCCTTTTTGCAGCAAACATTTCAATTATTACTGTTTGAACGATTTCAAGCAGCTACATGAGTTAAGTTATATTGTACAATTATAAAATATACAGAGTGTTCAAAAAGTAAAGAAAAATGTCAATTATTACAAACTATGAGTATAATAGATACCCTTTTCCTTATTTACTGAATACTCTATAGAATTGTATTTAATAATATGCATAATATACTATTTTATGTCAGCTATTTTTATTATAAATCTAATTTGCATTATAATTTTACTGTTAAAATAAGTGATGTGAGCTAGTATGACTTTAACTTTGCAAAATTGAATTAAAAGAAAAATCTGTAATATATATTAAATGGAATTTGTATGTGAATATAAAAAATTAGCTTGCATGGATTTACATTTGATATAATGTTTAATAAATCTAAATTGATTTATCTTATTTAATAATAAATCCCAGAAAACAGTATTTTGCACTCAATGGTAATTTTACCTCAAGTGATGTTTTTTGTGATCCATTAAGACACAATAATCCTGAACGGTTCCATTAGCAATAAGAATTAATTAAAAGTGTGTTCTATGTAAATAAAATATAATCCTTCACGCAATAAAATTTAATTGTAAAAAATATAATCCTCAAATACTATTATTTTATTGAGATTTATAGTATTTAATAGTTCTAACAGTAATAAGGGTTCATAAAATTCATAATGATCATAATATACCAGTTGAAATATATGTATGGAAAATTATTAAATTTTGTTTATTTAAATATATATATATGTATATATATATATATGAATTAATTGATTTATTCTTGTTTTAATTTAAAAAAAGTATATATATATATATATATATATATACATAATATAAATCATGTATAAGTTCTTTTTATATTAATGAAAATATTATACTCATTAAAATAATAAGACTTTATATAGTTAAAATATGTGTCACAATGCTCTTATTTTATTAATTGGATGCAGTAGTTTTCTTTGTTCCTATACAATTTGTGGTACGATTAGTAATAACATGTGTAACTTCGATTAATACATCACTTTCAGGTTAGCTTGAGGCGACCAATCACTAGTAGAAAGATTATGAGTTCTTTGCAAGTATATCTTAGAATGTTTTTTGATAATATGTTTAAACATATAAGTAAATAAATAAAAATCGATTTAAAAAATATGAATTGAATTCGTTATACTGAAATATATATTTTTAATATATTAACAAAAACCAAAAATATTGATGTAAAACAGTAATGTTTAAATAGTGTAAATAATTATCATTTTTGAAAATAATTCCGTATTAGTATCGATTGCAGTTATGAATTAGCTAATACTATGATTGGACCAACTATGTGTATAAATTTGTTAACTGGTATAATTTCGGTTTATAATAAAAATTTGTCATTAAGTTGCCAAACAAAAGAATGAATGGACACATTAAGTCTTCATTATTTTAAATATTAATTTCATTCGATTTCTTTCCGCCTAGCCGTACAGGTTTTCCCCATCCTTTTTAACATTAACAGTAGTTTACAAAAGAAGAGATTAATTTAATAAATATAAATTTATGGGCCAAATATAAGTAAAAAATGTATGTGTCTATAGACTAATTACAGAATTAAGACACAATGTGTATTTAATCTATGACTAAACTCAGCAGACGTGCACGTACAATCGCAATAGGTTTAGCTATTCTACGAAATCTACAATTAATACCTTCAATCATTTAAATTTATATTACTTATTTAGAATTCCAAGAATATTATTACTGACTACTACAAAAACAAACAATTTGAAATTATCTCGAACTGATATGGTAGAAATTTATGTAACAATAATAATCTTAGTGTGTCCAGTAAACAATGTCTATACTTATTATTATTATTTTTTTTTTATCGTTTATATCAGCCCATTAAGGGCCATCGTGGCCTCTTCCGAAGAAAGAGGTTTCTTAATCAATTATATACTTATACAATAAATATAATATTTTAAATATTTTACAAAGTGTACTTACGAGAATGATCGGTTTTTACAATATACACATATTGTATGGATAGTTATTCTATGTTTAGAAAAACTTTCTTTGTATTTCTATAATAATTATCCTTAGAATTTTTACTTTGAACCCTTTATTTTTAGAGATGATTAACATTTATTGTAAGACTTTTATAGCCTTAATTTTAATGAGTAAAGTAAGTGATGATTTGTGCCCCTTCGCAAGACAATCATAATATCTTTTATGCTATCATAAATAATTTCTTGGTAATATTAAATTTTTTTTGATTAACATTAATAAAAGAATTTTTTTTTATTCAAAAACAGAATAGCTAATTCTACGACATAGCATAAATTATAAATATGCTTTACTCATAGATGTATGTATACATATAGTGTATACATAATAAACAAATTTGATTATTATATTTATGATATATGCATTGATGACAATGAATAACACAAAAGGAGGGATCCAATTAGATCTTTTTTTATGTTGCATATTTTATGCATAGATTTTAAATTAGTAGGTCTCTGTATTTTTTTCTATCTGTCCTCTGTTCATTGGCTGTTATTTGAATATATTTAAGATTAAAATTATGATAATGATAATTAGAGGGGCAATTCTCGAAGTTGTACGATAAATAATTGCATACGATATATATGTCGAGTATAGTAAAATTTTAACGAAAGTGATAAATCATTTTTATACTTTAACAGGTTCCATAACTTTTTTATCATTCATCGAATTTTCTAAAAATATATCACATAAACTATTATGGTTATATTGTGGTTAATGTAAAGAATTTTATAATTTATAAAACTAAAAACATATTAATTGGGTTTCAAAATTAAGTAGAATTTTAAGCATTAACGAAAATCTGGATTTCTTATTTTAGTACTCATATGACAATTTACTTTTCGATATTTTTTTATTTTGTCATAAATAAAACATATTTAATTTTAATCATCTATTTAACATAAATGCTTGAATGGAATCAATGGAAGGTTTTAAGTAAACATGCTTCATTTATGCATTTTCGATACCCTTGGACGTTATTCACGAAAAAAATAATTAAATCTCTTTAACGTTTTAAACCTCGCAAGTCATATAAGTAACTAGGGGGCTTACCTACTCCATTCCTCTAAACAAAACTAATTCGACATTTTGCTAACTGTTCAAAAAAATGTTAAGGGGGTGGGGGTTAAATCTACATAATAATATTTTTTTTAGGAATCAAATCAAATTAAAAATATTAGAATGGAGATTTATGTTTTCACGTTTATCTTCTTCTCATAAATTATCTACTCTTCGTAAATAAAAACCTTAAAATTGTTGAGAGCTGCTTAAAATCAATTATCCACTTAATACTGTAAAATTAAAAGGCGTTATAAACATTCTTGACGTATATCAATGCCACGATGTCAGTTTTCTTAAAACTTATCTATTAATTGAATTTGTGGCTCATACTACCCGGCTGGATTGATTTCAATATTGATTTTCTCACATATCTATCCATCGAATTCAAAATAATCATTGAATTTGTCGCCGTTTTAAACATATTTTTTTCATCTGCTGAAAACGATTGTTTGAATATGTTGTTCAATGGTGTATAGTAAATTAAAATTATTACTGTAAATAAACTTTCCAGACGTCTTATTTTTTTATTTATTATTTATTGTCCATTAGTAAGAGAAACGTGATAAAATTTGTACAATTTTAAAAAACTCATTCTCAAAAAATAACATTTTTGAACAAATAGTCTTCAATGAAAGCTTATATATCTATATATGATTTTTTTTAGATGAGTTGGAATTTTTTATGTTAAACTCACTAAGTCTTACCTTGATTATTAATACGGTTTGAGCCAATTATTTTAAATAAAACATAATTTAAAGTTGAATTTACATTTTTCTATGATTATTTCATTAAGAAATAATAAAGGTTAAAATTTAAACAGTTATTTTCATTTAGTTTTTAATTAAATAACTTAGAAATATAATGCATAATGAGTTGCATCACAAAGTGCCTTATAAAATACAAACCATTAAATATTATTTTAAATAGCCTATATTTCTATAAATATCTATAATATTTAGTTAGCCTTACTCTAGGGCAATTACTAAACATAACATTTTTTTTTAATTTTTCAGTAGACTAAAAAACTGTTTATAATAAGCTATGATAAAAATACCTAAGTATAAGATTATATAGAATATGTTTGATTGTTTATGACCATAATAATGACACTTATTTATTGTGTTAAAATTAATAAATGCAACTTTTTTCAAATTGATTTCGTAAAAATTATTTCTGGGTAAAATCAAATATTTCAAGCTGATATTAATTGAATAATGGTTAGTCAACAAGGTGACAAATGATAAATGCACATAGATTTATAAATTTTGTTAAATTATTTCGAACACATCATTCACCAATATAAATTTGTATTAATAAGCTTGAAAACTTAGTAATGTATATTTATAGCAGTTATAGTGTTAGGGATTTTAGAGAGGTTTATTTTACCCTAAAATCAAATATATTACTACAATACTAAATATTTCAAACAAATGAGCATAAAATTGGGTCCTATTATAATGACTCAAACAAAATTTATAAATTCAGAATTAAGTTAAAATTATTGCTATTTTAGATGAAAAATTATATTTCGGGAGTTTTTTATTCATCCCTTTATTATTATTATTATAATTATTATTATTAAATTTCCTATTTGACTGTCGTCCCAGTTATTTGATAAATAGTTAATTAAGATACTAATTGGCTTATTTTTAGATTTTTGCTATATTTTAAACGTTGTAGAACTATTACAAAAACACATAATAATTTTTAAAAAAATTAGTTTTAATTTTTTGACCTTAAATTATATTTTGGTAAACTGCAACAATGACTGTATTCGTATTAAATTTTTACAAATATATGTCGATCCAAAACTATGAAAATTAACTCGTTACCTGAAATAAAAAATATTCTTTGAATAACCTTGAAGTTATAAATTAAAATATTGCTACTTATTGGGCAGCTATATTTTTTGACGGGTATTGAAAATTATAACATGGTTGGTAACCTATTATCAATTGTTGTAATTCAAACTTTAATATGAGGAAGCACTTTTACATAGGATCTGTATTAATATTAAAATATTTGTGTAAATAACTTATTAAAAGAACTAATATTTTAACACAAACGAAATGTATAAATATGTTTTGCAGTGAAACATGTACGTTTCACTGCCAGTTCAAGGCCAATATATTACTATAATATGAATAATTAATTATGCCTATAAAATTCTATACTAAAAGTATCATTATTTTGATATCATACCTTCTCATTCTAGGCAATACTCGATTGTTATTTTTTTCCCACTTAATATTAGTTAAAATTAAAATTTTTTTTTGTATTTCAATAAAACGTGGTATAACACGGAAGTATATACAAATATATCACTATTAAAAATGTATATTAATTATTTATTTATGGATAATCTCCATTTTACTATAATATCAACATTACGATACTTAATAATATTTTTATTTGTATTTTGCGGATAAAAAGTGTGGACATTTCTTGTATTCAAACAATTTACTTACAATTATATTTATTTGAGTATTTCAAGATAACTAATATTATTTTCCTTCGATTTTTATAAAAATCTCATCTTAAAAAATGATGAATTTATTATAATCTGAATACAATTTTTTATAAATATTACATTTAAATGATAAATATCAAACTAAATTATTTTGTATTAATTCTAGTTCGTTATTTTGCGTTATTGAAACATCATACCATATAATAGAAGTATATTCTAAACAAGATCTTACCAAAGCTGATTTTAAATTGATTATAATGTATCCGGGTATAAAAACTTACAACGATTTCTTTAAAAAATTTTAATTAGAGTTTGCTTTAATTTTTTTGATTTGTACATGTGCTTCAAAGGATAATTTAACATCAAATAATACATTCAAGTCTTTAATATTGTGTAATGTATTTAGAATTATGTTCTTAACCATATAACTACTTATTACTTTTATTTTTATTAAAGTAAAAGAATATTTAGAGATCTTTATGTTTAAATTAATTTAATTTTTATAACACCAAATTATAAAGTTCTCTATATTACATTGAAAATATATTGTATCAATTGATTAAAATTAATTAATCTGCAAATAATAAAATGTTTGAATATTTATTTACAATAACTATATCGTTGGCATATAACAAAAAAATAAACCAGATTAATAATCACCTTGTGGAATGCCAGATATAACATTTATAGTACTCGAGTTTAAATTTTTTATAAGTTACTGTTTGTGATCCATTCGTTAAAAACTAATGAAACGAATATAGCAACAAATTTAATATTCCAATGACATTTAATTTGCTTATATAAGCAAATTTATGTTAATTTTGTCAAAAGCTTTTCCCAAATCAAAATATATAACACCAACCTGTTTATTAAATGAAAATGATTCAATTATAATTTGTTTGAAAACTGAAATTATAGTAATAGCGGAACGTATTTTTACAAAATCCATGCTGTTGTTGAACTACAACATTTTTCAGTATTGGTTTAATTTTGTTATAATCTTTGAAAATATTTTTAGTGATAAAGAAATGTTAAAATTGGTTTATAATTAAAAACATCTTTTAAACTTAGACTAAAAACACTAATTTGGTAGTTGTTGTATATCAAAATTATTTTCAGCTAATCGATCTTCAAGTATATTATAATTTGGAAAATCCTTTATTTATCCTTTTTCTTTGAAGAATTGCCGAAATAGTTTAGGATTGACTTTTATATTTTTCTTCAATACTGTAGAAATTTTACTTTCTATAGATAGATGGATTCATTATAATTTAAATTATTTAATTATTATTGTAATAATAAATATAAAGTGAAGTATGAAATTGGTCAACTTTGACAATAGAATATATATCTTTATAAATTGATATACTTTCATAGTTTGTAATTACTTTACATAATACTTTATTATTATTTGAGTACTGATATAATTCAATTAATTTAAGTTAAAACTTATTAATTGTTGTTGCAAAAATTCTTCGGATTGAGAAAAATAAATAGATAGTAAATTATAATCAACAATTAAAATTAAATCTGCAAGAAGATAGTTAAGAAGAATACTTTCTACTATTTTAAAATGATACAAAAATAATTGCCTGTTAACATAAATATAGCATCAAAAATTATTATTTTATTACAAATTTTCACTAAAATAAATATGTGTTAAAAAAATACATTACCATTATCAGAGAACTGATTTGTACTTGAATTTTTATCAAATCTGTAAATGCTGTATTCTTGTAATACTAAATGAGATGAGTTAATCAGAGATTTTCAGATAGCTCAATTTAAAATTCCTACTAAATCAAGTTTTCAAATTTATAATGACATTGTAATTAGAATCCTTACAATACATGAAGGTTAAGAAATAAAATTTATTTAAAATGACCGTAAATTCAAATTAAATTTGAATTTCTTAGTATATATTTTCTAGTTTTAAAATTAATGGGTTATTACTATATTTTTTTTTATGTTAAACAACAACTAAGTAACTTAATTTTTTTATTATAAAGATAGGAAACCTGTACAGCTTGGCCATACTAAATGGAATTTCTATGTCACGCACAAATGCATGGTGTGTTCAAAATTATAGAGACCGTCCATATAAATATTATATTTTAAATACATTTATTGAAATGTAGGCTTATTTATGTAAACATCTATTAATATAGTAAATAAATATTAATGTATATTGTTATTTTGCAAATAAATTGTAAATTACATTTTTAATAAACATATTGAAGATCATACTTGGCCGATCCCAAGTAGTTGGGATTAAGGCGATGGGAAAAAAGAAGGTATTGGAATTCACTCCCATATATTTCTAACTTTAAAAAAAATTAGTAGATCGGTATACAATTAAAGTTGATATAATTTTTAGTAGTTAGTTATAGTACAAACCTGGTTATCGATCAGTCAAAATTATATTTAAATCATTCTCCAATTAAAAGTAAAAAATATTAAAAAGATCCTATTTAACTAACGAAAGTTACTCGTTAAATATATCTTTAGGAATAATTACATCTCATAATAAATTTAATAATTACAATGTTTTATAAAAATTAATTAAATTTTAATTTGTAAATTTTTATGGAAAAATTATTATTTGACAAAAATATAGGTAACTAGGCTTCGCCCCAGACCCGGAGCCCTAATAGCCTTCGGCAAGTAAGCCTCTTCGGGCAGTCATCATAAGTAGGCCACTGATTCCGGTAGGGGTACCCGACTACGCCGGGCACGATAAGTGTTTTGCAGAAAAAATATTACATCAGAATCAGTGTAACAAAAATATATTAAAAATGTTATTATTAAAATCGAGAAAATTCAAAAAGAGAATATAGTAAAATGTATTGGGTATAAGGTTGACGTTTGTTAATGAGGTATTCCCTTTAGGCCTATTCAAAAATTATTTTAGGAGTGTATTTAATATTTTTTACTTTGTTAAACATGTTATAGAATTTTTTTTGCTAAAAATTTAAGTAATGATGAAAAAAAAGTACATTAGGCCCTTATTTATTAGAAGTTGACTAAAAAAATATTGATAACGCTGGTTCAAGGAGGGCCCATATCTCCCTTAAATACACTCCTGGTATACACAAAATTATTAATATTCTAATTATAATAATTGTGTTTATATTATAGAATAATTTAAAAAAAATTCAGCAGGTTATTATACGTGAGACTATGTAAAAAATTTAATTTTGATAAAAATATTGGTAACTGCGATTTAACGTTGGACAGCATAGTTGTCATAGATGAATCCCAATTTAAACGATAAACTCATAGACTCATACATCATATATGAGAAAAAAAAGGTTGTTAATAATGTACTGTTCTGATAATGAAAGTACAAACTTATATAATTATATACGTCTTGAAATTTATATATAACATATAATATTCCTCGATAAAATATAGTGCTATGTGCAAATGCAAAATAAGTGTCCTAATAAAAATACATATTACACCATATAATTAAGGTTCATAATAAACGTATGAGCGGAAATGAATCAATGCGCATATTAAAACCATGCGCGTGGACTTCAAAAAAAAAAAAAAAAGCTAGTAAAACGGTGAAATATGAACGGATTGAATTGATTTTTTTATCATATCTTAGGAATGTTATTGGGCGGGTCTGATGAAAATTCAAACCTTAAGTCGTAAGTCGTATTATATAATAATATAAGATATAATAGGACGCGTACATGTATTATTAGCATACATAAAAATCGTTATTTTCCGTTAAAATTTGATAAATTTCAAATGCTCGTAACGGCCAGAGCAAGCTGTCCTCTCAAATACACAGAGTCTATATAGTAAGTACTACATGAAAATCTATTATCTCATTTACAAATTAGATTATTTTCAAATATCTTAATTAAAAAAAAGGATATTGTTGATAAATTTACAAAATGTCTGATTAAGTTATTAGATATTTTGTTATTTGTAATAACAAAATCAAATGTTATTTTAAATCATTTTGTTTAACAGATTTTAGTAAAATATAAAGCTTTTAAGACATTTTAAACATGAAAAATTATATAAATGATAATCTCATATATCAATTTTAAAAACTCATATTATGTTACACCAATAAAAATTAAGTGCAAGATTTTTTCAAAAATTTTCCTATGACATTTATTGTGATAATAATTTTAACAAAATTTGTGAGATTCAATAAACATATAATCTTTGATTCTTATTTATAATACATTCAATAACTAAATTTTTGAACTAGTGTCAAGTATATTTTAGTACAAACAATTCAGTTTTGTTCAACTAAAATAAATAATTTTGTACTGAGCTGTAACATTTAGAGTAAGTAGTTAAATTGAACTTGGTTATGAATTAGTAGTGCAGCATTAAGAATAAGGATCCTTAGTAATTAAAATTAATAGTAATTTAATATCTATATTAGAAATGTGAACAAGAGGTAATTTCATAATAATTAAAAATTAATTCCAACATTTTTATGACACATGAACAATTCCTAACTATGAGTGTACAGTATATACTCTGTCTTTCTAATTGAGATAAATAGTAATGAAAACTGATAAATATATTTAAAAGCATAATTAGAAAAAATGTTCCTGAAGAATTCGTAGCCATACGCTTCTCTACGTCTACAAGGATGTACAATTATTCACAAATTTGTCTTCGTTTTAAAAAATATGTTTAAGCGAATATGTATTTTTCATTTGCCTTCTTCAAATTACGCAAATTCATCTACATTTTATAGTATCCGTTTAATAAATTATAAATAGATAAACTTAAACGGTATATATTTGTAGAAAGTTAAATATGGCATCAACATAATAGGGAATTGCATTTGACGTAAACATGACATTAAATTTTCAAGGTTCACATGCTTTAATTATCATCCTTGGTAAAAAAAAATGAGGACTTTTCAATAATAAATTGAATTTTTATTTTAACATGTGATTAAAACCCATTAAACAATAATAATTAATATTGATTAATTTCATTGTATTTAGTATAAGAATAAAATTCAATATAAAGTAATTTAATAAAGCTAATTATATAATTTATCATTTTACTTTCAAAACGAAAAAAATATACTTCCTTCTTATATAGATCCACTACACAACGTATTAAGTATTATTATATGAGTGAACCTTATTATTATGATATCCGCTCATATATAATTGCTATATTAGTTGATAAACATAAAAAAAAACAATGGATAGAAATTTTTTTATTTTGCAATACTTAGTTGTTCGTTAATTATTTTAAAATAATATTATATTGATAATAGATAAATCAGGACGTAGGGAATTTTAATTGAGACGACCAAATTCATTTGATCAACTTCTTGGCTGGAAGCTATCACTCTTGCCATCCATTAAGTTATGACCCTGTTAATAAACTGCAATAGTAATTTGAATAGATGTTATTATTTTAGTAACAATATTTATAATTTATTTGAAAGATTAACAATAATTTTATGTTGATTGTTTTTAATCGTATATATAACTTTATTTAATTACAAAAAAATTTCAATGTAATGATCAAAAATATCTATAACGAAAGAGTGTAGTGTCATTTTAATTTTTACAATTATTTTCTTATCTTATAATTTTTATTGAATTTTTTTAAAAAAAAGCATTGAATATTGTAGAAGGAAATAGGATTAAATTAGGGCACTCAATTATTCATGTAAAATCGAATCAATTAACTGATATATGCATGACGTCAATGTATTTAAACAATTGAATGAATTAGTAGAATCAACATTTGACCACATGCGTAATTAAAGGGGTGAGACGGATCTTTTAAACAAAAATAATTAAATTGTGAAGAAACGTTTTTTTTCACTTTGGTGTTCTATTGGCTATGTCACCTCCAAAAATTTCATTGAGTCTTTTGACAGGAGCCCTAGGTAGCCCCTTATGTAGACACGTCACTAAATTTAAACCAATTTTTTGCACTGATTTTAAATGTCTAAACTTTTTAAATTTTTGTAATTATTGAGATTACCTCTAATCTACGATGGAGTGAAAGGTGAATCTCTGGTGCCATGGCTCATGTCTTTTTTAAATAATATAGCAATAATAAAGATTTAAATAATGTAAACGTTCTAAACATTATCAAATATTGAAATTAAATAAATGTGTCATAGGTAGTTTTGTTTAAACCCTTCTAGTATTCAAGTTTTCAATTGTAATTTATAACTTGGAGGTAATTAGAACGCCCTAATATTAAAATGTTACAATTTCTAAACCCTAATGATAAAAATTTAATGAATAAAAACTTATACTAACTTTTAAATAATAAAAATACCTTTTATTTAAAGCTTTAATTATGTAAATATAAAGCTTGACAATTATAAATAATATTTAATTACCGTAAGATAGGCATGTATTTAAGATGTCATTTTGAGTGGAAATCCAGACAAGGTTGAACTGAGAGTCTCATGGCCTCTAGTTAGTTACCAAAACATTTCTTCTCTTCAGAGGCATATTTAGATATTTACTATAAAAGGGTACGACTTTCAGAGCTCTATGTTCTGAAAGTTATACAGAAGCTTTACCCAACAACTTCCCCTAATTACCATAGTTTTATGACGATGGAGGATGGATTCTGATTTTGTACCCTCTCGTAAATACGCCACTATTTCTCGTTGGTATATATTAATTAAAAAAATGCATGTATCTACACCCAGAGAAAAACCTCGATCTATATAATAAATTCATCGTTCAATTTGATAAATATATCATTACTATTGAATCTATGATATATTTATCAATATGATAATTTTTTTTTCTTGTCTTGAACAATAATTATTTATAAGAATAATTATTTTGTTCGTATTAATAAAACATTATCATAAACCCTTGATCAAATTTCTCTATCAAAATCGATTGAGGTTTTTCTTTGGGTGTATAGAGGAAAGAAATTACTATCTGAGTTACAGGCTATCTCAAGATACCTCTTAACATTTAGAGACTAGCCATAGTACATGACTATCATTTGGAACAATGCCCCTACACATAAGATTCATGGAATTTCATGGTGGCGATATATAAATGATATATACAGAGTGATTACTTAACTCCACCAAATATCTTCGAAAATAATAGAGCTAATCATTATTTTATTTTTTAAACAATAATGGATCTTTATTAAACTGTTTTATACAAAAAAAAGGAATAATTTTCCCTCATTCTGTATACGCCAAATTCATATTAATTTTCGATATTCAAATGGCAACCCTAATTTTTTTTTATATCATCAGATTTAAATAGTCAAATATAAATTTTTTTTTCAACTAAATAAATTGGATGATAAAAAAAATGGGGTTACCATTTGAAAATCGAAAGTTATTGTTAATGTAGGGTATAAGGGATGATAGAAAATTATTCATATTTTTGTATAAAACAGTTCGATAAAGATTCGTTATTGTTTAAAAAATAAAATAATGATTAGCTCCATTATTTTTGAAGATATTTCATGAGGTGGAGTTAAGTAATCACTCTGCATATATATATATATATATATATTTATTAATGTATTTATACATGTATAAATAATGTATACATATGTTATTAAACCGCCCTATCAGTTAACGTAAGCTGGGTTTGCGTCTGTAAACAACACAATTTACTTCATAAATCATAAAAAAACTGTTATGGAAGTTTTTAACGATATTGTAGGTCATTGCGTTGCCATGAATTCTACTAAATATAAGTATTAAAATACAAAATATCAAAGTATTTTAGATATTACTTTAATTGATGCAACAATCAACATAATATCATGGAAAAATTGACCTCGACCATGTAACGTAATATAAGCAAGGTACTCAACATAGACTAATTAGTAATCCACATTATACCTACTTGCGTATTGGCATAAAAGAAAAATAAATTCTATACTCTGATTATTTTCACATTTAAATCAATTTTTCTTTTTTTTGTAATTGTCATGATGAGCGTATCATTATGAATAAATGAAAACGATAATTTAGTAATAATTTTTATGTTAATAGTTATCGATCTAGCCTTATTGAATAAATCTAACGTTTTTTATTTATAACGGATTACTTAAAGTTTGCACTAAAAATATAAAAACTTACTACGACTGTGAAGGTGCATTACGTTGTAAATATATTTGTAAGCAAACATTAAAATTAAAATACATATAAAACTTATGAATATAATAGGAGATTTCCGTATTTATTTTATATATAAACATTATTAAGAGTCACATGAAAATAACAGTTTATTTTTAATGATGATAAAAATTTAAGCTCTTGAATGATAGGTTAAAATTTTTTTATTTACTTATTAATTGATAAGAGATATGATAAAAAAAAACCCATCACAGGGGGGTCGCGGCACAGTGGTGACGTGGCATAGTTGGATCAAGTATAATGATATTTGACAGTGATTAAAATCACTATAAAAAAAAAAACGCTTCGATGCAAATCTTTAGATAGGGTTTATTTTTAAAAAATTGGTGGATTATTCCAAAAGCTACATGATCTGCTAGTTCCTTATTAATATCCTGATTAAGATAAAGTATGTCGAATGAAAAAGGGATTATTAAAAAATATTATTTCTCATAAAAAAATTGTGTTGATCCATACACTTTACAATAAGTTATAGTATTATAAAGTTAAATATGTAAAAAGTAAAATCGAGAATTTTCACACAAAAATAGCATTTGGTAACTAATTTCACCCTGAAGACAAAATAAAGTCCGAAAATTTTTTTTCCATAATAAAGTATATTACATTAGCTTTAATTTAAGATATATATAAAATTGTCACACTTTCCGGAACAGTTTCAAAAGTCAAGTTGAAAAAGTTAATTTTTTGTAAAAAAGTTGTCATTTTAAATCCCCCCCTGTGGGCAGGTTTAGGGTCAAATTAAGGTTTAAGGTTTAGGGTCAAAAAAATTTACCAAATGATAGGTAATAACATTATGCATCTATTAAAAAAAAAGTTATATTGATTTGTTCAATTTTAAAAAAGTAATGGCAGTTTTAAGTAAAAAAAATTTTAAAAATTTAAAAAATTAGCGATTTTTATATTTGTAATTTTTTGGAGATTTCTCCCATTTACGGGGAACGAGGGAATTTTTTTCAATTTTTGAGGGTAATGTCTTCGACTAGATACGATCTGTGATCTTTTGACGTATCGTTGAAAGAAATCGGTTTGGTGAGAGCTGAGAAAAAAAATTTTATTTATTCTTATTTATTTTTTCGACTTAACAATTTTAGTGTGCTTTATAATTTTGGTATAAAATAGTGACAGTTAGAGATGCAACTAGGGGGGGGGGCAAGGCTAAATGTTCCCAATTGACGAATTTAGATTATTTATGAAACTATATAATTCATTACATAAAAGTACTCTTTGGGGCGGGAAAATTACAATAGCACCCCTAAAAACTTGTTTTCATTATTTATTATACAGAGTGTTTAGTAAGTAAGGACACAGGTTAATTGTTACTCTATATATGCAAATTCAATGAAAAGTAGTTATTCAAATTAATTTTCTAAAAATATTAAACTTGATCGATGAATTTAAGATAAAAACTTCAAAATTCTAGTTAATAAATAAAGTTGAGCACTCCCAACAACTTTTTTTAATTTTTAAAAATTTATAGTTTAAATTATTTAATAACAAATTTAAGATTTTTGATCTCAACAAATTTTAAATTTCCTTTATAGTATCAAAATGATAATAATAATAATCAATAATAATGATAAAACTAGTAATATTTTTTTTTAATACAAGATAATTGATAGACTATGCCTCACTCAATATTTTTAAAAGTATAAAAAATATTAAATTTTCTATATTTAGTAGTTAATAGAATACTATGTTCTATAATTTTCAAAAAAAATTAGATCCTCATGTTTTAAAAATATGTCATGCCACAATGCCGATTTAATCATAATCATACAGCAAATCAATAATTTGTCATTGACCACTAAATTTTTTCTAAAATAGTAATAATTTTGAATATTATTAGAAAATAAAATATTAGAAATTGATCTATCTTAAATGTTGACTAGACGATGACAACTTTTGTATAAATATTTCATAAGTTATTAACATTTTTAAATGTAAACTAGAGGTTAGGTATGCTTGATGTGATTTTTACTATTGTGCCTTTTTCTACCATGCTACTCCTTTACTAAGTATAAAAATATTCATAACTTATAACTTACTGGTTTAATAATTGTTATCAAACAGTCATTTCCTTAGTTCAATCATTTTCTATTACATGAACTAATTAAATATATTTATATATTGCTATTAAGGAAAATAAAGTTGCTATCTATATGAGGGATAGGGGATAAACCTAAAAAAATATTTAATCACTTATAAATTAAAAAATAAAATAGTACTAAACAAATAAAAATTATTTTTTGAATTATTATTTTAGGAGAAATTAAGTGGTTAAACGATAAATAAATAACCTTGAAATATAAACGTTAATACTGTGTCTAGAAAATCTCGAAATTAACTGAAGTTTATTTTAAGGATTTTTTTTTTTTGCAGTGTGTTTATATGAAATGCAACAAAAATTTGTAGTATTGTCTGACTTAAAAATAATCCCGTCTTAATCAAAGTTCAAAGAATCGTTTGGCGGTGGACATGATTTTGGTAACAGCAGTACAGTGATGCTTAAATCATGGTTAACCTATGTGAATGTATTTTTCTTAAGTTGGTACTGATTAGTATTTTTCTACAATAGTAGTCTTATCATAATATCAATCAAAGGGCAATGGAATGTTCATATTTATCAAATGAAGTTAGCAATTTAGTTTTTATAGTTCATTATAATTTTTTTATTATATACATTTAAGTTAAAATTATTTTTATATATTATATGTAGATTAAAGTATAATTCAGGCATAATTATATTTCATGCATTGTAATTATCACCAACACGTTTCTGCCACCACCAGCTGTTGCTATTGAATGTCATTAGCGGAAGCAACGAACAACTTCATTGTATTATCTACAAGTAGTGAGTTGCAATTATGAACTGGTAGCACGTAGTTAGAACGTCGCGAGTTTTTTTATTTTGTTTTGCTCAAGTAAATTATTGCCGCGACATTTTCGATTTGAAATTGTTTTTACTATTTCTATAGTGGTTACTTTTATACAGTGTTAGTTAGCAGTTAATAGTTATTGTATCATCAAAAAAGAAAAGAAGTTCAATAGTTAAATGTCACCAACTTATAGCCACATTTCCTTTTGATAAAATTAGATTTGTGAAATTTTGTATTGTATTAAACTGCTTTTTGAGCTTAGCTACTTGAATTAAGTATCATGTAAGTGACTTAACCTTTCACTGCATGGAAGTGCAGGCTTACAAAAAAAATTGCTTTAAATTTCATGTACAATAAGGGCCCACAATTGGGATTGTTTTAAAACACATATTTTTCAAGGTCAAAATTTTAACTCTTGCAATGAAGAGTTAATTTGGTATTAATTAATATTATTGATCTATCAAATATTACTCTGACAAATTATGTTTACCTTCATTAATAAATGATAATTCTTGATGATTATAGATCATATAATTGATATATTAAGAATTATCATTCATTTACAAAGGTTTCATAATTATGATGTAAAATTCATTAATATTATATTTAAATAATTATTTTTCTTTATTGAGTAATCACTAAAATAATTTAAAGTAAAAAAATCTTTATGGTCATTAATCTGAAATTATATATTTGAATTTTTAATATTAATTTGCATTACTCCCAAATAAAATTTATCCTTACAATTATGTTAATAATTATTTATCAACAGTTTTTACATTATTTTTTAACATTTAAAAGGTACAAATGCTAAAAAAATACTAGTAATTTGTTTTAAACATTTCTCAGATTCAAATATTAATCAAGTTATTAATCTTATATTCAATGTATGTAAAAAAGTTAAATGAAATATTTTACAATTATAGAAATAATTTAAAATAGAATAAAAAAAAGTTATATTATCATTAAGTTAACTGTAATTTTCCTGTTTATTATTGATTATTTTACTCAAAAATAACCTAATTTTATCAGTACACAATGTATTTAAAGTTTATAAAAAAAAAACTTAAAAATTCATTAATATATTGGATTAGGACTGTTAAAAATTAATTAGTTTTTTATACTTATATCATAGTATGATAAAATAATAAAACCTTTAAAAGTGCTTCTGGTAGATTTTTGGATAATTTAAGTAAAATATTGGTCCGGATAATTATAGTTCAAGCTGTTTTTATTTACTAGTTGTTATTATCATTTTATTATTATATCATCTTCAATAGTACATTATAAACCAGTAGGGTGTTTTATAATGGCTAAAACTATAATAATAAATTATTAAAAACAAAAAAATACACCAAAACTTACAAAAAAAAAAAAAGAAAATTAAATTTAAGCATTTTCTTCTTGCATAAGTTTACTTTTTAAATATTGATTAAATCACACAACATTTAAAACTACTTTAAATTTTAAGAATAAATATTTAATTATATAGTATTAAAAGTATTGAGACACCTCAAATTATTTTTGATTGTCAATCCCCCATATATATTTTTTATATTTATTATTACAATATTCTTTGCAAAAATGTCATAAAAAAATGGAAAAATAATTTTTTATATTAATTTTTTTTTAAAGTAACAACAATCTTTACAGTATTATTTTTTACAATGAGCTATTGTATTAAAATTATAATTAGCTGTGAATAGCATGATAAGATACCATCCAGTGACTTTTAATGATCATTTATGTTATTAATTAAATTAACATGAGAGAAAAAAAATAAAGTAAATTTAAAGTATTTGTTTATATGAGTAGAAATACATTATAGAAAATAATTATTTAATAACATGTATATTTGAGATGACAACATAATACGACAAATGAACAATAAACAAAAATAAATAAATAACTTTATTAACAATAATTATTAATAAAATATTTCTATTATTAAATTAATTTAATTTTTTTTAATATTAAATTATTATCCACTCAACAAATCTTAATTAAAATATACACTCTTAGTATGGTATTAAAGCTTTATATGTATTGTTAATATCATACAAGAAGTGACTTAATGGAAATTTGTTCATTTATTTAAAAATTTTTTGATATATTTTTTTTATTAGATGTTTGAATATTTTAATTTATATATGATTTAAATATTAAACAATATTAAATCACTTAATTTATTTTAGAGTTTTTAAACTTTTTATAGTATTTAAAAAAATAAAATTTTATAAAAATAATGTGGCCAATTTTTGTTAGTTTGTAATAGTATACTTTTTCTATTTATATTTTAATGAGTAATATAAATTATGTATTTTTATGTTTATTTTTAAGATTAATTACTTGTGAAAACTAAAATGGAAAACTCTGGAAGTATTCGAGTTGAACAAGCTGTTGTATCAGATGAGCCTCTAATCAGTGCTTTAGATATTGCCCTTTTTGTTGTAATAATGACAGTAGCATACTTTTGGTACTTCAAAAGAGAAAAACAATCTAATGTTTCTGAAAAAAAACTTTATACTATTCAGTATGTGTTGAAATAATTATTTATTTATGAACTTACTAATTTTAAAATTGAGGCATTGCACAGAAAAGTTAGAAATCTCCTTTTTTTAAATAATTTCTATTTACAAAAAATTTGGCTTTTTATAACCAATAAATGTGGTATTTTTTTGGAAAATTTTTATTTATGTAAATTAAAAATAAATTAAGATGTATTTCAATATTGTAAAATGTAGAAGAGGAGATTGCTGACTTTGACTCAATTGTAATTTTAACTATCATTACACTTGAAATCTTCTTCTTCCTCTCCTTAATCCCAACTACTTGGGGTCGGCCAATCATTACATTTTAAATAAATATATATATACAAGGTGATTTTTTTAACACTAGCTACTCAATTTTTTTGGCTTTTGTTATATATGTATCTCCATTTAACTGTCATAAAATATTTTTTGTATTTATCCCATATGTCTTATAAGGGTGTCAACTTTATTTTTTAATGGAAAAATACATATTTAACTAGCTTATAAAATATAAAATGATCTAATTAAGTAAGAGACTTGTTGATAACAACTTTTGGACCAGTATTTCAATAGTTATTAACATTTTTTATACATTGGTGGGAGGAGGAGTGAGGTCAAGAAATATCTAATGATAAAGATAGTAGCATTCACTGCTCACTTTCAGTCATTAGTTTAGATTGATAATAACTTCTGAAGTAACCTAAAAAAGCCAAAACAATTGAGTAGCAAGTGTTTAAAGAATCACCTTGTATGTATATATATATTTAAAATATAATAATAGTTATATAATAATAATTACAATGGGCTAATTTAAATTAGTGCATTATCATAAAATGGATATCTCAATTTAAATGAGTAAATTGTATTGATTTGTATTTGTATTTCATAATAACTAATTTGCATAACTATAACCAAAAAATATTCTTAGGATTTGAACTTTAACAAAAATTTAAAATATTTTTTTCCTTTATCAAAAAATATTTATTCATTTTTCAATTTAAATTTGTTATTTTAGTTTCAATAGTTGCTCAAAAGTTATTTATAATACAGCAAATAAATTTAAAATATGTTAAAAATAAGCTATACAAATTTTAAATAAATTTTCTTGGATAGAATTTAAATATTAAGAAATTTCCAAATTAAATATAAAATGAATGCTTCCAAAAGTAGTTTTTTAACAATAATTTTAGGTCTACAAATAGTCTAAATTTCATATTAATTAAGAATTAAACTGCATTGAAGTTTATTTATGAATTTTTGAATTCTTTGAAACAGTTCTTATTAGATAATTATATATTGTTTTTATTTATTACAATGTTAAATATTCTTATTAATCTGACCAAAAGTAACATAAAATATGTCATTTTTTCAAAAGTTAAATAATGGCTAAGTGAAATATTTTTTTATACCACAAATCTGTAAATGAATTCTCGTTTAAATTTTTTAAAATTGTTATGTACATAAAGAAAGCAATTCTAAAAAACAAAAATAATTTAATATAGTTAATTATTAAATATTAATACATTTAAAGGATACTAATTTTATAGCTTTTTAAAATTAATGTTTAAACTTGTTGCATTATCATTGTGCATAAATTGTGTCAATGAAATTTCACAAATATTATAATTAAGTATTCATTAAAAAAGATTAAAATGGGTTAGTTTTACATTAGAATATTTTAATTATATATATGATACTGTAATATATACACTAAAATATACTATTTATATCTTTACTAAAAATATTTTTTATTGTTACCAAATTTCATAATTTTTTAGACCTTCAACTATAAATTCAATTGGTCAAACATCAAATAATTCGTTTATAAAAAAGCTTAAGTCTACTGATCGTAGTTTAGTTGTTTTTTATGGTAGCCAGACAGGAACAGCAGAAGAGTTTGCTGGTAGGATAGCTAAAGAAGGTGCCAGATATAAAATGAAAGGAATGGTAGCTGATCCAGAAGAATGTGATATGGTAATTTTAGTAAAGCATTAAACAAATATAAATAATTTAATATTGTATAGATGATATTATAGATACTAAATTTTTATTAAAAAGATTATAGGTTAATAAAATCTAATTAAAAATTCATCATATATAACAAATTTAAGATCATTTGTTAATATACAATTGATATTATTTTTTAGTATTTAAAATTTCCAAAGTTAGAATTCAACCATGAGTTTATTTTTAGATTTAATATTATTTAACTTAAATAATTATAAAGTTAATTATTGTAGTATATTATTATATACCGAAAAGATATGTAATGATATAAGTTATTTGATTAACTAATTAACTTTAGTTTAATTTATTTTTAGGCAGATTTAGTCCAAATGAAAGAAATACAAAAATCATTAGCAATTTTTTGTTTAGCCACTTATGGCGAAGGAGATCCTACTGATAATGCTATGGAATTTTATGAATGGCTTCAAAATGGCGATGCTGATTTGGAAGGACTGAATTATGCTGTAAGTACATAAACTTAAATTTTAATGTTTACTAATAACATAAATAATTTTTTATTAGAAATAAATTATGTAGTTAAAAGTTAGTGTACAATGATACCTTAACTATACCTCACAAAATATTTTTGAAAATATAAGATTTAAACATTTTTTTTTTTCAAAAATAATGATTCTTTTGTAGCTACTCTATAATAATATTAAATTTCTTCTATCATCTCTTTTACCATACCTAAAGCTATCGTTTATTAGCAGTGTAATGAATAGTTGTAAAAGCATAGGTATGTATTCGATTTACAGAGTTTACCTCTTATATAAATAAATGTTTATTTGTTCATCTAACTAAAACTCCATTGACTTGTAATTCACTGAGAATTGAATAAAATAAAACAAAATTTTTTTATTTAATTAAACTTGACTTTACAAAAAAAAAATAGGGTTCGCATTTGAAAAACAAAAAAGTAAATGATAGTTTATATGCCATAAAGGATGATAGTAGAAATTAAATTTTTTACATAAAGTAGCTCACTAAGGAGTCATTATTGTTAAATAAATAACAAAATTGATAATTAATTCAAATATTTTCAAAAATATGTTGTGGGATGTAGTTAAAGAATCACCCTGTATAATGCTTGCTTATGATGTTTACCATATTTAACTAAATGTATGAAATTATTGATGGAGTTAAAAAGAAAGTAAAATGTAACAAAAAAAGAGATTCACAGCAGCTTAAATTGTCTTAAAAATTTTCAAAATCTTATAATAATTTTAATTTAAAAATAACAAGAAAAATATTAATACTTATAAAATAATTATATTTATATGATAATGTAACTAATAATATATAGATATTACATTATTATATATATATTCTGTATAAGACATTTTCTCTTTTTGATAATCGTGTTTTAATAAAAATCGATATCAACTTGCATTGTTTGTTATATTTTTTATTGACATGTTAAATAGTGTCTACGTGATGGTTCATTGAATAACTGTAGAAATATATTCAGTGTCATACAGTTGTTGAATCTAATTGAATATAATACGTTTAATATGGAGGTCAACTTATAGTTAAAGCAGTTACTTAAGCCTTTTTATTGATGCAATTTATGAATAACTTATATATAAATTTTTAATTAAATTTAAACAATTATAAATGCTGTAGAGTTTTTAACTTGCTATAACTAGTTTTTTATGGGCAAGTATGAAATTGTAATCATAATTATCATTGTTAAATGTACCCAGTCATTTTTAATAAAACAATATTAAATATTAAACCAGCAATATATTTTGAATGATGTATATGCAGTACTTGTTCAACTATATAAATTAAAATGTAATAAAAATATATTTTATTTAGTGAAGTATTTTTAATGTGTTTTTTTTTTTAACATAACTTTTCATGCAATTTTTCGTGGAATATTTATTGTGTGATAAAAACTATTTAAATTAGAAAATATTATGTTTGGAAACAGAATACAAATTTGAAAAAATTATATTTTCAACATTTATTTCAGAAGTATATTACTGGCAATAACTATCCTTCACTTTAATTTATTAAAGATTTATGATAGTATTACATATTGTATATATTAATTTTTAAATAATCAGTATTTGATTATTATGTTTTATTTAAGTATTATATAACTATTATAGTGTTGTCTTAAATTTAACAAAATATTTAATTTAATAACTTTTTGCTATTAAGTTTTTATTTTTAAGTCATTATAAAAAGTTTTTTCTAGAATGTTATTTTTATGAAATATTTAATTAAACTGTCTGAAAAAATCTACTCTCAAGGATAAATTAATTATTCCATAACTTTATACTTCCTTTCCATTAATAAGTAACTGAAATGTTATTAATAATTTGTTTTGTCATTATTATTTATAATATATATATATATAATTAATATATTATATAATTAATATAATTTTTAATTATGCTATTTTCAATTAAAAAATTAATTTTTTTTATACTCCTTCATTTTTTTAAGTTACTTTATTATTTTTTTTATAATCAGGTTTTTGGATTGGGTAATAAAACTTATGAACATTACAATGAAGTTGCTATTTATGTAGATCAACGTTTAGAAGAACTTGGAGCTACTCGAGTTCATGAAATTGGCTTGGGTGATGATGATGCAAAGTAAATACAACCAATTTTCTCGAAAATTTAAAATACTAGATTTATTGATTATTTCAATAAATAATTTTTAATCTTATGTATTATGAATATTTAAGCATTTGGCTATTAAGTTGAAACTATAATATTTTATAGTATAAGAACAATAACTGAACATATTTTGATATATAATTTTTAAGAAAAAAAAGTTTTTTGTATAGTTTTGAATGTTAATAATTTTATAGTATTGAAGATGATTTTGTTTCGTGGAAAGAAAAATTATGGGAAAATGTTTGTGCACATTATGGAATTGAAGAAATGGGTGAAGAAGCAAATGTCAGGCAATACAAATCTGTAGATTGTTCTAATATCTCACTTGATCGAATTTACAATGGTGAAATATCACGTCTGAAGTCTTATGAAAATCAAAGATTGTAAGCTAAAAATATTTCTTCAATTGTTTTTATTTTAATATTTTTTTTTGTTGCTTAAGTCCATTTGATGTGAAAAATCCATACTTGGCTCCAATATTAATAAATCGAGAGTTACACAAATCTGGTGGTCGTTCCTGTATGCATATTGAATTTAATATTGATGGTTCAAAAATGAGGTATGATACTGGTGATCATGTTGCAGTCTATCCTAAAAATTCATCTGAACTTGTTGAAAAACTAGGACAATTATTAAATGTTAATTTAGATATTGTTTTTTCATTGTTAAATACTGATGGTTTGTTAATTTTATATTTTAACATAAAAATGTATACATTATATTATTAACTGATTTTCTCATTTATAGAAGAATCAAGTAAAAAACATCCTTTTCCTTGTCCCTGCACATATCGAACTGCTCTTACATATTACTTAGATATTACATCGAACCCAAGGACACATATTATGAAGGAATTAGCAGAATACGCTACTGATCCAAAGGTATTGTTTTTAATTAAATAATAATAATATTAAAATTTGTTAATGATAAAAATATTTTATTTTATCAATTTGTATAATAAATATTTTTAAATTAGAGTATAGTATTTATTTTTGGTACTATTACACATTTTTTTTTTTTTGGTAATAAATAGTAGTTATCCTATAGAATTCCAAATTAGGAATTCCTTTTTTTTAAGTTATTATAACAACAAAATCTTTCTTATCTTTAAATTTTTTTTTTAATTAATAACTAATTGTAAAAATGTAATTTTTCTCGACAAATTTATCTAATTTTTATTCTTTATTATGTAAGTAAGTTTTTTTTATTGCAGAAAATTATCTGATATTTCTAAAAAAATTATTAACTGGATATATACATACATTAAAAATAATAATATGATACCGTGTTTCCTTTAGTTGCACATCGCATTATTAACCTATATGGAAGTGTAACAGGATCTGAATCATAAGTTCACAGTAGCCTAGCGGTAAGGTTTACAACTTTTTGTTTATAATTCCATACTATGCCTCTTTTTTTCACATAATTTCCAGTATAATTTCAATGACTGGGTGTCAATTCCCTGGCTTCTGTGTTAGTGCTTACTTGTATCATGTGTTATATTTTGATGTACTACCTATGCAATTCAATACCCTTGCGTTTTTTTCCATGTATCGTTGTGTTTCCAACCTAGTATCTATCATGTTATTTGTTTTTGACACTTTTGTGAACAAATCATTTCAACGCTTCAACACACAAGTATCCCTTAAGTACAATATAATATGTGCAGATAGCTATATTTGGATTATTTATATTTGTATATACGACCTTATATGATTATCCATTATTGAATTGTGTTGACTATTTGTTTATTTTACTTTCGTTGGCCACCTTAATGTATATCATCATCGTAATTGGATTACTTAAAAAAAGGATTGTATTAAATAATTTAAAACATTTCAAAATAAAGAGATTTTTGAAATTAAAGTTGTAAATAACTAATAAAAATATTGTATAAAAATTATTTATTATTTTTAAATTATTCAAACTGTATGAATGTATTAAATCAACTTTTTAAGACAATAATAATTGATCATTTTAGGAACAAGAAAAATTAAAACTAATGGCAAGTTCAACACCAGAAGGAAAAAAAGAATTTCATGAATGGGTATTACATAATAATCGAAATATTGTCCACATTTTAGAAGATTTGCCTAGTGTGAAACCTGATATTGACCATTTATGTGAACTTCTTCCTCGATTACAATGTCGTTATTATTCAATATCATCATCACCTAAAGTTTATCCAAAATCAATTCATATAACAGCAGTAAAAGTGGAATATGAGACACCGACCAGTCGAATAAATAGAGGAGTTGCCACTAATTTATTATCACAACTGAAACCTAAAGAAAATGAACCATTACCTATCATTCCAGTATTTATCAGGCGATCTCAGTTTAGGTAATTAATTTAAAAACACTGCCAAATCTTTTTTTTTTACTCTGTTTATTGATTCAAATCCATTAATTTCTATATTACTTCTAAATTTTAAGTTAAAGATCACCTGAAGTATTTTTAATCACAAGTAAGAATAATGTGTCACAAAAACAAAAACTGTATCTCAAAAATTTTTTTTTTTTTTTTGAAAAATCTATTTCTACAACATTTTAAGTGTTTTTGAAATAATAAATCTTTTTTTCTTTAAATATTAAAATATTAAAATTAATAATTTTAGATTGCCCCCAAAAAGTCAAACTCCTATTATTATGATCGGTCCAGGTACAGGATTGGCTCCATTCAGAGGTTTTATTCAAGAAAGAGATTTTGCTAGAAAAGAAGGTTTGTTGTTAACTTAATAATATTATAATTAAAACAATATAAGTGTTTTTCAAAAGAAATTGCTATTTCAATAGTTTACATTATTAGTGTCTATAACTCTAATGAATGTTATTTAAGTGTTGTTTAATTTGATTGTAAATGTATTCAATACGTATTTATCTTTTAGGTAGAGAAGTTGGTAAAATGATACTTTATTTTGGATGTCGTAAAAAGGAAGAAGACTTTATTTATGAAGATGAATTAAAAGAATATGTTTCAAATGGAACATTGACCAAGGTAAATAAGTTTATAATTAAGCATTTCATTATAAATATGTATTGTAGAATTTTAATTTCAGATTTATTTTCTGTTTAATGATATTTCTTATTTGAAGTTTTTAGAGTAATATAATATTTTTTAATACTTAAAGTGTGAGTGTAGAATTAGAGAAACGTATCAACCTAAAAAAATTCTTTAAACTATTTTATCTAAATATTTTTTTTTTGAATTTAGTTTTTAAATCATGTACTTTTAATATTATTTTAACTAAAGCTTTTAATTTTAACTCTGAAAATTGTAAAACTCAATTCTATGAATAAAACTAGATAATACAGTTTAAAACAAATGTTACGTATCCAGTAGCACGTACTAGCACTATATACGTATATATATGAATCAAATACGCTTGTTGCAATCGGTCGTTTCGTTTTATATTAAAAAAAAAATATTAACACAGCTATGTAAAAGCACAGGTAAGAAATGTGATTTTTCCAAGTCGCACCCTAACACCAACTTAAATCATAGGAGAGGTATACTAACAAAAAAAAAAACTAACCAGTTACGGTGTACATCAAAAACGGAACAGAACTCAATATCCGTAATGCATATTCGGCGGCGGCCTTATCTCGGTGTCAAGGGCGGGGATTGTCATATTAATAGCTGGACAGCTGATATCGAGAGAGATACGGGTGAGAGCCAGCCTAGAGCGTAGGGCGGAGCCGTGTCACAGATTTTGGTTGATACATTTCTCTGATGCTGCAACGACAAATTATTGAATGACAATTATTAAAAATTAAGAATTACATCAATCATATATCAATGTAAATGTAATATTTTTCATTTAGATTTATCTTTTTTTTTTTAGATGATGTAATAAGTCAATTTATTGGATTCACATATTATTAGAACTTTATGTGTTTTCTTTTTAAAATGAAAATGTAAACAATAATAATGTGTATAGTAATTAATAAAATCAATAATTATTATAAAACAATAACTAATTAATTCCTCCATTAATCAATTGATGACTTTTAAAATAATTTTTCTGTATCCATTGTGTTATTCACAATAATTAAATAAGATCATTTAAAATTTGATATACAACTTACTAAACCCAACCTACTAAGTTTCAACTAAGCAATTATTTCTTAGTAAATAAAATATAAGATAATCAATAATTTATCTTAACAATTGAATTTTAACTCCATAAATTGTTGATTAAATTTTTTTTAAATGTTTAGCTTCATTTAGCATTTTCTCGTGATCAACCAGAGAAACAATATGTTACTCATTTACTAGAACAAAACGCTGATGAACTTTGGAATGTAATTGGTGAAAATAATGGACATTTATATGTTTGTGGGTATGTTAAACATTTCTTCCTAGTTATTATTATGTTAAATTTGTAATTTACTTTATTTAAATTTTTTATTTTAGTGATGCAAGAAGCATGGCCAAGGATGTTCATGCTATAATAGTAAAAGTTGTGATGGAAAAAGGTCAAATGACTAATACTCAAGCACTTAACTATGTTAAAAAAATGGAACAACAAAAAAGATACTCTGCTGATGTATGGAGTTGATTTTATAAGTAGTAAAATTAATATAGCAGTGCCGAAGTATAAGTTTTCATTGAAGTATAAATGCATTTTGATTACATTTTTAAATTAATAAATTACTTATACAAATTACAGTGATGTGTACTTATCAAATATTTTTTATAACACAACATAAGATACTGTTGGGCATGTAAAAAATGTATTGATTATAAAACTTGTTACTAATTAAGTTTACGTTGACAAATGTATAGTAAATTTCTGTATAATAATTAATATGTATGTTATGGGAATTTTTTTTAAATTATATTGTTTATATTAAACATAGTATTTATTTTTTCAATATTGTTTTAATACTATAATTGTTGTCTTTCTATCATTTACATGAAGTAGTTTTCNGTCATGGATCGTATAGAAAAATTCGGTGAAGGACTTTATCGGTATAATAATCGCGGATTAGTTGTACAAAATGCAAGAGAAGAAAAATTCCATTACAACTCTAAAGGATTACTAGTAATAATTATTATTTAAAATTATAGTAGATATTTTTAATATTTTAATTTTTAATACTTTAGGTAAGAGCTGTTAAAAGAGGTCGTTTCGATGTACGATACTACTATGACCATTTGAATAGATTAAGTACTCGCAAAGATAACTTTGGAAACGTAACGCAATTCTTTTATACCAACCATAAAAATCCAAATGAAGTAAGAAGATGGTTTAAAAATTTTTATTTAGGTCACATTAATATTTCTTTTATATATCAGGTCAATCAAATATATAGTCCTCGAGATGGAAAATTAATGTCATTGACTTATGATGATCGTGGCTTTTTAATTTATGCTCAAGTATTCAGACATAAATACTATATAGCTACTGACCACTGTGGTACGCCAGTAATGATATTCAATCAATATGGGGAAGGTATTAGAGAAATGATGAGATCTCCCTATGGTCATATAGTCTATGATTCCAATCCATACTTATACTTACCTATTGACTATTGTGGAGGACTATTAGATCAGGTACAAAACTAAAATTTTAATATTGTTAATTAAAGATATAAAAAGTAATATATATATATATATATATATATATATATGTGTGTGTGTGTGTGTGTGTGTGTGTGTTTGTATGTATGTATGTTGTAGATGATATCCATATTAAATTTTATTTTATTAATTATTATAAGCAAACATTTCTAATTTTTGATGTAGATTGCAAAAGCCTTAAATTAATTTTGAATTTATGGAAAGATAGTTACCTGTTATATAAAAAATTAAAAAAAAATTGTCATCTAGTAATATGCATATTCAGTATAATATAGGTATTATATTCTTATTTATTGTATATTTTATAGTCTAAGTACAAAATTTAATTGGTTTGCATTATTGGTTGTGATATAAATTACTTATTATACAAGGGTATTGATAAAATATATATATATATATATATATTTATATATTTCTTTTTTAAGTAAGTATTACCTAATGATTTTAAGAAATTGGTATACAGGGTAAAAAAGTTATCTGACTATATAATTTTAATATTACTAAGTGTTATAATTGTTATTTTTAGACTGTCATATTTATTTGATATTGTGATAAATTACTCTGAAATATGTTTAATACTATAATTAGATCTAAATTATTGCATAATGTTGTTATTAATTATTTTCACCTTTAATTTTTCTCATTTTATATAATATGTTGTGATTTTTTTATAATAAATTCAATAATACCTTAAAATGTTAAATGATTTTGGGTAAAGATTTTAAATTAAATTTTTTTGATACTGTTATTTCTGTAATTTTTATGTATTTATAATTAAAAATATACACCATGTGGAATATTCCTAAAAGTTTTTTTTATATTCTGGTTATATACATTAGTAGTTTTTTTTACATTTAATTTAAAATTTTAATAATATATTATATTGTAAAATGATTGGTAGTGTAATCTATAAATCTGTGGTAAATGCTGGGCATAATTTTAATAATTGTTGATTATAATAAACTATAAATAATTATTTATACAACAGTGTATGATGATTGATTTATTTTATTCATGGTTAAAAATTACTTGAAAATAATTTTGATTATAAACTTACATATTATGTAAGTTTATAACGGTGTACAATTATTTCTATGTTTTAATTTAATTAAGACTAATTTTTAATAGGTTCAAATAATCATCTTTAAAAACTTCACTTTTAATTGTGACTAAAATTAATTTTTATTAAATCAGCTTAACTTTTAGCCTTTAACTGAAATAAAGTATGTTTGACTCTATCTATAACTTATTTAAGATACATATTTGTGAAAAGAATTTTTGGTGATTGTGAAAAGATGCTGAAGTAAAATTTTGTTATTTTCAGGCTATTTATTAGTTGTATTAAATATATTATGTTGTGTTTAACGGTATCCCTGCCATCCCTATTAATAAATTAGCTATATTGAATAATTATTTCAATTTGATAGCTCAAAAAATGTAGTGGAATGTAAGAATGTATCTAATTTTAATCAAAATCAAAATTACATGTATGTTCTTAAATAAAGAATAATATTTTACAATTAAATCTCAATTATCTCTTATATTATCAAATATTTTATTTCCCCTTTAATGATGTAAAAATTGTAGTTATCAGAATTACAAATTTTGTCAATTGAGAAATTAGATTTTGAATAAAAATTTTGCTGAATTCAAGATTAGCTAATTATTTTAAACAACTTAATTCAGTTTTCAATTTTATCAATGTAGATTTAATTAAAGATCAATTTAAAAAAAGTCTCACTAAAAAAAATTATTAAGTTTTATAAAACTAATTTTTTGAGTATTACTTTTTACATTTATATGTAAATCCTGTTACAATAAAACTTATATATTACTACAATAATGAATAGTATTCAATATTTATATTAAATTTATCTATTTCAAAAATTTATACTAAAGAATAGTAATTTGGTGGAATTTTAATTATAAAGAAATTGCAATTTTATTTCATGAAAATGAATACACATTAGGAAAAAATTCAATATTATTTGTGTTTAATACTTAGAGTAACATAAATTATATTAAATTGACTAATAATTAGTAAATTAACTATAATTATTATAGTAAACGTGATGAGTTTTATATTCTAATTTCATTTTGCCCTAATTATGGGAAAAAATTTTCTTAGTTTAAAAAAACATTCATAATTTATTATTAAATTATTTCTTAAAAATATAATTTTGGATACTTAAACAAAATAATATTTATGATTAAATGGTGTTAATTATATATATATAACTCAATTATGTTATAAGTTATAGCTATTCAATCCTAAAGGTGACCGTTTTGTCCCACATTCCCCTACCATCGCCAAAAGAATATTTATGTTTTCTAAAAATTACCATTTTTGACTTGTCCTTTTTTATAATAAACATAAAATAAAAGACTTAATGCAGTAAAAATAAATATTTTTATAATAATTTTAATAAACTAATAAACTTGAACACATAGTAGCAAATAAAATATATTTAATTTTGAATAGATATCTTTTATGTTGTTCTATACATCGTAAAATTAAATTTTAATACAATAATTTAAAACCATATAGTTGAATATAAAAATAATTTTGGATAAACATAGAAATATTATTATTAGTTATTAGAACTTTAACTTAATCATTGTTACATTTAAAATATGCAACCATAACAAATGACATATTTTTAAAATTAATTCATGCATATCACCTAAAAATCTGAGAACAGAAAATTAGGTTCATTGTTGTAGTAAATTATTGTTCTACCTCCATAGTAAAAATAAGGATACTAGAACAATAATTGATGATAAAAAAAATTGATTTTTCTGCATAATGCTTTTGGTACCATTTGATATGTTGCATAAAGGAGTTTCACAGCATGCTTGACAAGCATATATCTTAATTCTTTCTCCAATTATAATACAACCGGGCTCACATTTAACTGAACAATTTCTTTCGAGTGACCACAATTGTTGAGTGGATGTGGAGCTCTCATTACTTGTTGTATATGAATATCGCTTCACCTTTAACATTACACATTATTTTTGAAAATTAAATTTGATATTGTACAAGATATTATTTATGTATAATTTTACTATAATCAGGTATGATATAAAATAAAATCTGAGGGGCTTAAGTCCTATGATTGCTGTCATAGCATTCTATAAATAAAAATATGTATAATTATTTTTAAGAGAGGAGTAAATAAAATGACCTCAATATTTTTTTTTTTTAGTTGAGTCAATAGTTTTGATCTATTTTTCTGTGGCCGTATATAATTTTATATCTAAAATAATTAATTTCAAAAATAACAACTTAAATTTTATGTAGTTATAACTTAAAAACACTTTAAAAGAAATAAGTAGAACTTAGTTTGTACTTTTATGTAAAAATAAAAAGTACTAATGTGGCAAATATCTTTATTTAAATTAAACTTTCAAAAAAATTTTCCAATTTGAATCAAGCAAATCAATCATAATTATGTTATATTTGAACTACATCTAAAAAAAATTTTTAGTTTTAATGAAATTTTTATCAGTAGTTTATAAAAAATTATAAGCATTGCAAATTACCATGCAAGTTTTTCTCTCTCCAGTACATTTAGTTGAGTATTTAGTATATTGTTCTTTGTCAGTAAAATTACTGCAACTCTTGCCATTCATCATTGTATTACATTCATAGCAATACATGTGATTTTCTTTTTCTAAAGCTGCATTTGTTTGATATATTTTTCCTGATAAATCTACTGAAAAATAAAAAATAATCTTTTAAAGATCTTTACTTTAATAATAATTATTTTTATTTACTTATGAAATACAAACATTTTTGTCTTATATCAAAAATGAAATAATTATGATCGTATATTTAATTTTTAATAATAATCACGTGTAATAAATTTAGACATGAGACGTAGTCGTGTATTGTTAATTATTAATAAAACACGACAGTTTCGTGTTACCATCTTAGTTTCCACATTACTTAAAGAGCTTAAGTCATTAAGAGACGACATACAAGAATAAAACAGCTATAACCATGTTTTACGCAGTCATAACTTAATTTGATATTTATTGATGACCGAGTCCACATATTTTTACTAAATTATTGATGACAAAATTATCTGTAATCTAATTTATTTTCGTTTACACCATTAAATGATGACATCATGAAAATAAAATACTAGAAAATTTCTAATAAATTTTAGTAAAATTCCCTATATTTTGTATTTTTTATGTTCAATAAATAACTTTAGTGTTGCGTTGTCGAAATTATAAAAACGCTAGATCATAGTGAACACTGTGGTGTTAATAAAATTTGATAAAAGTGTCTTAGCGGGAAATAGTTTTTAGCAAAAAATGTTATTTTTTTATCATTTTCACGTCCCCATCGAAGTGTTTCTCAACCCAACCCAACTCACTTTCTTATGGTCAAAAAAAGAGTTACTTGAAAATAAAAGTAAATAAATGGATTTTGTAAATTTTTCATTCCTCCGTATGACTTTTTATGAAGAATTACAAATCATCTCAAAATTATTCCATCATTAAATAAGTTTATGGAAACATGATTTTCATATAGTTTTTATAAAGATATTTTATTTTCGAATTTCAAATATGTTTGCAACAAAAATTTTATATACTATTGTTATATCTTAATGTTTTGAATTAATATCTCTACATTATGTAGTAAAAATTACTTACCACATTGAATAAATATAATAAAATTGTTAATGGCGAACACTATTTTCCATTCCATATTTTCTACTTAAATTTATTTTGTCATAAATTAATGACACTAAGTATATTACTCTGCTAAACCATTATTTTTAATTTAATGTTATCACTATTATACAGTACTGCCCGAACTGTGTATAACTTTTGGATTTCGTCAGCGACGTGGTAAATAAAATAAAAATCAATATATAAACGTTTAACGGGAGAGCTCTTGTGCGCATCTCTTCTACAATGCCAATTATTATCAAATTACAGTTACCCAAAGATTTTTAGTTGCACTACATTAACGGTCTCTATTTAAATATAAAAAATAGTATTCCTTTATGGTAGGGGTTACATAATATTTAAAAAATATTTTGTTGAGTTAAAAAATAATTTGTATATATATATTATACATTATATATGTATATATATTTATTAAAAAAATAACTAATCATAACATACATATACTAGTAATAAATTTACAAAAAATATAAAAAGATAAAAATTTACTACAAATAAAAAGTTGCTTTGAAGTTTTACAGTTTAATTTATTAAAATTAATATCCGGGAGGCAGTTTAAAAATCATTTTCCCATTTTTTCCTTCTTCTACACAAGGTACGCGAAGGATATTGAAGTAAATACTTCCCATAAGATCACCAGTAGGATTTTTAGATTTTTTAAGACAATTGTATAACATTTGGTCACACATACAATGTGATCTACAAAAAAAAAAAACATAATTTATGAATATAATAAAATCAGGTAAAAATTTTTTAGATAATTTGAAAAAATAGTGAAGGAAAATAATTGTTGTATCAGGAATTTTAACTTCAATTATAATTTTTTTAATTCGAAAAGATACTTAATACAATTTGATAAATTAATTTAAATTTAAGGCACACCTTTGTTATTGTAGTACAGCATAAATAAATATTATTTATTGACTATTTAAAGAAAAATTGTATTATTATTTTTCAATGAAATATCCATCAAAATCGATTTTTACGTCTACTCTTTTATAATCACAAAAGATGAATTTTCTGGTTGTTACTTTTAAAAAAAACACCGGCACACAAAAAAAAAAAAAAGTTGTCTGTACTTTTGACCAGGCCCACCTACGGACATGTATTTTGACCCGCTGAATCCGAATTTGAAGTCCGTTTAGCTCGGTCACCCTTCAGATTTGAGTAAAATGCAAAAAACAAAAAAATAGGCAAAAATTTCCGAAAAACTGCAATCACAGCGATGAAAAAAATTTTGTGGACTTTGATCAAGTATGATTTTTATGTATTTCAATTTACTGAAACTGAATCTGTACGTTAATTAACCCGTTGAGTCGTCAACATTTGAAAAATAGCAAAAAAAACTCAAAAAATTGCAATAAATTGTAGTTATAAATATGAAAAAAAATGATTAGAACACGATTAAATACTTTTCTTGTATTTTTTCATGCATAAAATAGGAGTTTAGAATATGAAAATATAAAAAATTGTAATATTTATAAAAAAAAATGACTAGAATGAAGAGAACGATTTTCTCGAATTTTAACCTCTTCATGCACGAGATTTTTTTTCCTTAAAAATAAAATATTTAAATTGCAAATCAGATTGCTAATTACCTTATGATATTAAAAAAAAAATAACAAACATCAACTTTTAGAAAAACTTCATAAATTATAAATCATAAAATTAAGTTCATAAAATATATATAATAAAACATATTTTAAAAGATCAATATTGAATAAGATTTTTTTTTAATATAAAATAAAGTATGTTTGATAAAATTAAATAGTATGAATATTTTTTTTTTCAAATATTGCACGATGGTATCATATACTAAAACCTTATTTTTAGTAAGTCAAAATCAAAAAAAAAATTTATTTTTTATTTTTACTAATATCATAAGGTAATTAGCAATTATATTTTCATATTCTTAACTCCTATTTTATGCGTGAAAAAATACAAGAAAAGTATTTAATCGTGTTCTATACATTTTTTTTCATATTTATAACTACAATTTTCCTGCTCTTTTTGGTTTTTTGAGATTTTTTTTAATTTTAAAACGTTAATAGGACAAGAAAACTTCAGATTCAAATTCAGTGGAATAAAATACATAAAAATCATACTCAATCAGAGTCCAAAAAATTGTTTTCATCTCGATAATTTCGATTTTTCATGATTTATTGCAATTTTTTGAGTTTTTTTGCTATTTTTCAAATGTTGACGACTCAACGGGTTAATTAACGTTCAGATTCAGTTTCAGTAAATTGAAATACATAAAAATCATACTTGATCAAGGTCTACAAAATTTTTTTCATCGCTGTGATTGCAGTTTTTTTGCAATTTTTTGGTTTTTTGCATTTTACTCAAATCTGAAGGGTGACCGGGCCAAACGGACTTCAAATTCAGATTCAGCGGGTCAAAATACATGTCCGTAGGTGGGCCTGGTCAAAAGTACAGACAACTTTTTTTTTTTTGTGTTCCGGTGTTATTGTACTTTCTATTTTGATTTCCATTTAAAAGAATAAATAAAAATTTTTTATAAACATCTTAAGTATTGTAAGCACACTACGAAGCAAACCATTACAATATCTAAATTCTATTATTAACGTTATTGATATTAAATCTTAAGTAATCAAATAAATAAAAGTTTAGGTATGAAAATAAGCAAAAAGGTTGAACTTGAACATTATTACCAAAGCTAATTCAGAGCTAAAAATATAAATTATTCGGTTATATTTCTTACTTTGTGTACATGGAATTATTTGTTACATCATATCTTCTAGCACGTGCTCTAACCTTTGATGGACATAAGTCATGTGTTCTACAGCACATGTCTAATTTTGTTTCTGGTCCAAGATCGAAAAACGTAGACGCCAAATCACCAGTACCACACCATTTGGTACCTTTCAAAAATAACAATTTTCATTGACATTATTCCACTTTACAAATATAATAATTACTTTGATAAATAATTAAACATATTTAACGGAGAAAATATTTTCTTATTAAATCTATTTAATTAAAAAATTATACCATGTTTAAATGGATTTGTTAAGAGCATTTAAAAAACATTTAGATTATTAATTAAGCACTTTTCAATGAAATTAAGTAAAATTAAATGGAGCTGTAACATGTCTACTTTATTTTACATGGCCTTCAAATCTATAATTGAATCTAAATGCCAAAAAAATAACTATAATAAATTATTATAAAACATAATATTAGAGTAAATACTTTAGAGTCGAATAGAATTTGACTTTCGAGACGTAAATACGTCTATCACCATTTATAAGTAATAGTTAAATATTTTTATGTGAAAAGATATTTTTAGTATTTAATAAGTACTATATTTATAATTTATGAGTGTTTATATTATTTATATCATTATTATTTAAATTCAAAAGGATTTTTTTTTTGTACTATACAATTATAAAAGAAAGGCGTTCCGAGGACTTCTCTTTTGTGAGTAATTTGCCTCTCAACTTGATAATCATGTAATTTCTGGTGGATATGTTAAATTTTTTATAATTTGTTTCAAGTACAATCGAAGGTTTTTATGACAGTAATTTTAATTGTATATTAGATATCAATCAATACTAATCTAAAAAATTTCTCAATTCCATTTTACTGGATCCCTAGTGTATTTTCTTTACATTATACCTATTAATTTATCCAAATGCATTTTGAATATGGTTTGAAATTATTTTTAATTTATTCATTTTTATTTGAGTCAATTATGTAAGCTTAATTTATTTTACATTTATATAATTACATCATATTAAATTTTATATGTTAACTTTTTAAATCTATTAATAGACATAAAATAAATAGATTACTACAATATAAAAATATATTTATATATTATATTCTAATGGTTCCGTAGATATTTTTAGTAGGTTATTTTGTTTTCCTAAACTAGTCTTGTGTTCAAGTTATAATCTCTTGCTTATATTATTTTAGTCATTTGGATAACCTTGAATATCGCTCTCAGGGGCTAAGCAAACATCATAGAAATTCATTATTACTATAATTAAAGAATATAATGTGAATTTAGTTGCCCCTTAAGAAGTGAGATTATCAGGCTCTAGACACTGTATTAGATAACATGATAATTATTTATTGTGGAAGTGATTATGGGTTTAGTTTTATTGTAAAATCCTTTAACCAAATTAGTAAAGAAGTTGGAAGCAGTAGTTTTATAATATATGGGAAAACTTCCAATATAGAAATAATCTGTCATTTGTCCCATATTTAATAAAGATGATGCTATAGATACAAACAATTATAGAGGAGTTTAAAATCCTGCCATAAAATCATTTTCCTTGTTATATTATGAAGATTGAAAGTATACTTAAGAGATATAATCGGAGACTATCAAAGCGGTTTCTTGAGAGTAAAGTCCAGCTTTAAACATATTTTTACAATTAGACAATTAATCGAAAAATAATATGAATACAGAAAAGATGTACATGTGTACTTTGTTATCTATAATCAGGATTCGATAATATAATGTTTGGCATAAACGACGAAAGGCCTTAGAGGTATTTTGAATCCCTAAAAAACTCACCTATATGGTTAAAGAGTGCAACACAGTGCTTTTTCAAAGGTTTACCATATGTTTTGAAGTTAAATTGGTCTTAAGCAGGGCGATACACTGTTTTTTGTTTATTTTTGACCTAGGACTTAAGAAAATATTAAGGTAATGTGAATACATCAAGATAAGGAAATGTGGTCTAATAGTACGCTTATCACTTACCTTAAGTAAAACCAGGATAAACCAAAATATTAAGTTACGGCTAGGGGAACATGAAACAACTCAAACCTGGTAGTAGGAATTATACCTTTTAACAAATGGAAGATTTTGTAGACTATCAGAGGAACGTTTGTACTTAAGTTTTCTACTGCAAGTTTTAACATACGTTTGTGAACATGGTTGACTACTAAAGGAGATGAAAAAAAAAAACTGTTTTGTTTTGAAAGAAGAGTTCTTGAAAGGATTTATGGGACTATTTTAGAAAACCGTGAATACAGAAAAACTAATGGATAAATGCAACAAATTTACTAAAAACTTGAAATCAATGCATACCTTACCAGCAAACGATTTGAGAGGGATAAGAAAACAGCGTTGTGTAGGAGGATCAACGATGATCAAAACAAGTGCTAGCAGGGAGTAATAATAGTGGACAGCTCATTCAAAAACAAATGGATGAATGTAGAAGAGGTAACGAAAGTCTTTCAAAGATGTAAAAGTTGAAAATAAAGGAGAAGTGTTCATTTTAATTCCTTGGGTCTGAATCTTATCTTTTTGTAAGCTATTCCGGCTATTACAATTTTAACAAAGGGTTATAATATTCAAATAAATGTTATAAACTATAACGTATATTAATGAAAGTTTATCTTTAGATAGACTCAGAGTCGGCATTAATGGGGGGGAGGGAATAACCACATAAAAAATGTGGTTAAAAAAAGTTTCATTCGGCAGTTTGTTGATTGAGATAAGGTTCTGTGGCTATAATTTACTCAGAGCTTTCCAAATGATAACGATAATATAGACTAAATAAAACGTTTTTAAGGAGATGTAAAAAAACATTTTTCATAAGATTACTCTTGATTACCTCTTAAAATGTAATATAATTAACTTACAGTTTAGTTAATAATTTAAATATAGACAGTAGTCGTCGCTTATTGGACTCAAATAAACCGGTTCCTATTTACAGGTATGCTAACATACAGAAATATATTAGTTTATTAGACTTATTAGGATTATTATAAATGACCCCTTTGACCGATGTGGTCATTTAACAATAAGAAAAATAACAAAAATATAACAAATGTACTATGGTATCAGTATTTTGTTGTTATGATGGAGATAAACTGAATTATTTTTTCACAATAAATCAAGAAGTCGTTAGCTGGTTGAAATGATTAGAAATATTACTGAAGACGGAAAACCCAATTGACTACTCTGTATAGTTTTCTATCATAAATTAATAAAACACGATAAATAAATACATACACATTTAAATTATCTTATTTTCTATATACTTTATTTTTTAAATACATTTTATTATTTCTATGATTATATGTATTTATATTTATTTTATAATCTTATTATGAGTACACAAAAGTAGGCTGGAATCTCAATAAATATTTTTAATTTGCTTAAGAGATTTATTTGTTTAAGGACTTATTGACTCATTCAGTTAACGAACTCAAATGGTCTAGCCCCAAAGTGAGTCTACTAAGTAGTTACTATTGTACTACATTTTAATACAAATAGCGACCACAGATTACTTACCTGGTAATATTCCAGAGTACAAAGAACTTTGAGTAGATGTTTCAACTTTTGTTGTATCAACATTTTCACCAGGCGATCTTGTCTTTAAAATACTTTTGTTGATATCTGTGTTTGGTTCAAGTAAATCACACTGTTCCATTAAATTTAACATTTGTTGTAAAGTAATTCGAAGTGGTTTATTTATTTTAGTCAAGTTCTTTAATATACTTTTACCTTCTTCATCATTGCTGAAAGCAATAGACAGATTAAAATGTGAATAGTTTTCAAACATTTTAATTTATCATAATTCTATTATTAAAATAATTTTTTGTTGGATCAATAATCAAACTGGTGTATGATAGGATTCTTTTTTTTAACTCATGTCTTTTTTAACAATATAATTGAGATATTTCAAAAATATTTTGTTGGCTTTAATAAAAATATATTTTAGATAATAAATATATAAGAATGTATTATGATATTTATGAAACCAACATAAAAATAGTTTAATAATTATTTAGATTTAAGAACCGTTTATGAAAATATTAAAATGGTAATTTCCGGAGATAACATGTTTCCTGAGGTTTAATATTAAAAGGCCATTTTAATGGCGTGTTAAAGTTACTTTAAAATACATTTAAAGGACTCTATTTTTTGCGAAGTCATATATTTTTTTTACGATTAGGTAAAATAATTGGCATACATACAAAAATAAATAAATAAAAATGAATTAAACCCGTGAAATGCCAACATACTGTAAAATGATCATTAATCCGAATCATTTAAAATCTAAAAAAGCCTTAATTTTGAATTTCAAAGTATATATTTCATAAGTATTTATCAATAGGAGAGCTCTACTTCACTTAAACCCCTAGAAACGTCTCTACTCATTTAGAACTTAACTTCTCTCTTTCACTTTCCTCTACTCCATTTACTCTGTATGCCAACTCTACTTGCCTTTATCTGTAGCATACTTACATGTTTAAAAATAAAACAGGAAAGAAAAATTTGAGAAAGCGACATAAAATAGAACGGAGGAATGTAAACTCTCTTGATAAATAGTTATAATATCATTTTCAACTACTTTAAAGTACAGTTAAATTAATTAGTTTAAAGTTTCAAATAAAATATGTATTTTATAATAAATTGTTTTGAAGAAGAATAAAAGGGGAAGGTACGCCATCATAGTAAAATAACACTCAATGCTATTTTTATCAAGCTTTTAAAAATATGAAAAACCTTCATACCCATAAATAAATATGCTATTTTATGAACAATATACAATTTCAAAATTCCGAAATCTGGTATTAAAAAAAATCGGATATTTAAAGTAAGATATTCAAATGTAATGTAAATTTCAAAATCTGGATTAAGTAACCTCAACAAATACGGATTATTACTTTCGTTAATATTTATTTTTTTCTTTAGCGTATAATAAATTATTCACGATATATTTAAGTCAAACTGTAAACATTTACAGTAAAAATGTCGTAACTAGTAAATAAAGGAAGTACTTTCCGTGTCAATTTAAGTACATTAACATTTGTTTTAAAAATTAGAATTTTAAACAGGTTCGATGGCTTACCTTGATTTTTAATTTATGTATAATTATTGTATTTAAGATTGCATTAAACTATAAATGAATAAAAATAGCTCAAATAATGTTTTATGACAGTTTTCAGTAAAACACTTTACGTAAGTTTTTATGAGTCGTTCAATTGTAAAAAGACTAATAAAAAAAATTGTTTTTTTATTCGACTATTTCTTGACAAATTGGTATATAAATAATTTAAAGGAAGCAAAATTAAGAAAATAATTCTTTTTGACATGTATGTCCCTTTAAAATTAAACGGCTTGAATAATATTAATTGCTATTATTCTATTAATTTTAGAATTTTTCATTTCAATTAATATTTGTCAATAATTTCAATCTTAAAAAATGAAATAGCCGATAAGTATTCTTTAGGTAATTAAAATTAGTACAATAAATTGGTTATAAACGACTAATGTTTTAAATGTGTTACACGTATCAATAGTTTCTCAGTCATGACGTCAACCCAACGAATTACGATATGCTTTACAATTAATAATAATACATATATTCATGAAGGAAGAGATTAGGTTTTGTTCATAAGATTTAGTAACATCATTATTATGCATCAATACAATTATAGACTGGCCCTTTATAGAATTCTCATCAACTATTCCAGCTGATATAATTAGCAAGTAATTTAAAGAAAGAAATTGTCGTATGTTGTCAGCTGATAAAATGGCTGACACATCGCGGGAGAAAGTTAAAAGACTACGAAAGTATTTACATTTATCTCTAGTTTATTAAACGGAGTAGCACATATGATGCACCTTTCGTTTAGCTAATTAAATTAGCTTATTACATAATCCCATCATACACTAGCCAGTCAGACCCTAAGAGTAATTTTTACTCTTACGTCTTAATGAAAAACTTTCTAGGGTACTTTATGTTATTGGGATTGTTTGTACTAAAATGTATTCACTGTGTCGTAGTAAAAAAAAAAAATGGTATATACAGAAATTAATATTTGTATTTATATATTAGAAATGTGTTCTGTAGACTTACTAAATCTCGATGAGTTCACAATTAAGTAGTTCTTTGCCTTTACCGACCTCTACTACTGCTATGGTTTGATCGTGATAATAAATCATGCGTAAAGAATTTGGACTTATTTTGAACCCACTATAATTCTTTACTGGGTTCATCGCTTGAGTAAAACATACCACGAAACAAACAAAAGTCAATGATAATTTAAAGTTAATCATTTTTATATTCTTCTAGATTCCACAACCATATCAATAGCAAAAGTATCGAGTTTGCCTCCCACTGAAAACAAATTTCAAGTAGTCAAATAATTTAATTAATTACAAATAAAATAAAATAATGTATATTCCAATGATATTACTATTTAACATGACATGCTGTTTTAAATAATATATCATAGTAAACTGTTAAAGGAATCTTAATTAATTTTAGAAAATTTTAATCAATTCAGTTCAATTAAATTAATAAAATATATTGTTTGAGTTAGGTTTAATATTTATAATTTGTATTCAATATGTAATTAATAAAAATATATAATTTAAATATTGTTATAGGTGACCATTTTTGTGTAAAATATATTTTTGGAGGTTCATTTCCTATGACATATATACAGCCTAAAGTTTCTTATGTATTGTATTAAATAACTCATTAATAGACTAAACCAATAAGATAATAAAATTATTTAAGATATGTATTTTAAATAAATCCTATAAAAAATATACACGTTTTGTGTTTATTTTTGAGTTCTGATGTCTCTAAAAGTACAAATAAGAAGACCTATCTTCAATTCTCTATATTCATTAAATATATCAATTGAACATTCATAACGGTTAAATAAAGAAATGGAGAACTTCAATGTCAATAATTGTTATTGTTAACTAACCTTGATGATGATTTTTTAAATTAATTCTACAGAAAAAATAGACCTTCGGATTTTAAATGCTTTTGGAATATCGTAATTGGTAAATTATAGTTCATAAATCATTTTTAAATGAATTATTAAAAGATATATAATTTAATACTTATCAAATAATATTCAACGGTTTTATAAAATTAAGGTAAATTGATTCATACAGAAAAAAATGTTTCTTTAAAAATGATTTCCTTAAAGAATTCTTTAAAAAATTAATTGATATTTTATTAATTTAAACAGGCAATAGCCTAGTTGCATAATAGGTATAATATTTAAAATAAAACATTTATAAATATACTAAAAACCCCAAGATTAAACTATAAAGAAATTAATATTAAATGTATTTATAAATAAAGGCATATTTTTCATACTTAATAGATTGGAACAGAACATGTAAATGATTTAATTTTCTTGTGCTGTGATTAGCAGGATATAATTTTAAGCCCAGTTTAATATTTTTTATGCAGATTTGGAATTCTTTTGAGTAATCGAAAGAAAAATATCCATGACTATTGATATAAATAATTATTAAAATTTTTTTTTCTAAATTGTTAATTTTGTCGAACATCCCGCAGTATAAATCTCATTTTTATATTTAATATTTTGCTCAAATGCTATCATAGTCTCATTTTATAAACGCATAAAACATTTAGCGTTCATTTAATGTATTTTATTGATGTTATCATTAATAACATTGTTTCTGAGATACGTACCCCCGATTTTTTAGTAATTTTTGTGGCTTTTTAAGTACAATATTTTTAATAATTTTAATATTAAGTAATATTAACTACATGCGATCACTTTTTATTGTAAAAATTTAATTTGTAGAAAAAATAACTGTTCATAATTAAATTAAAATTATAAAAAAAATGATCTTAGAAGTTGTTGCTGTGAATTACCATTAATTCTATTGTAACTCTCAATTAAAAAGAGACAACTAAAAATAAAAACTTGAAACATTAAAGTAATTATTACAATGAATCTATTAAAATAATTAACATTTAAACATATTCTTTTGAAAAATGTGCATAATGAACTTTATAATATACAATTGTTATAGCAAGTACATAGTTAAAAATGTATAATTCATAATATTATCATATTATCATTTATTGCTATCAAATACAGAGGAAATTTGTAAACACATATTTTCATTTATTCATACATTATTGCCAAACAAATCAATCCTTAGTTAAATGGAAATGAACTCATTAAAATTTTTTTTTTTTTGTATTTGATAATTTTCGTGTTTTATTTTGTAAAACAATTACAATATTTTGCAAGTGCCAACTAATGGAAGCTTCAAATAGTTTGAGTATTCATAGTGCGTTCATATTTACTAAAATAATGTAATTTTTCTCTTTCGAAGACATATTGTATGTGTTAAAAAACAAGGTTCAGTGCTCACAGACCCATGAATAATATAAACAACTATATAGTTGATGGATATTGTTATAAGTAGAAGGTCAGTATAAATATAATGGAATAGAATGCGGTCCTTTTTTCTTCAATTTTTTTATTTTAAGCACTTGTAGATAAATCAATTAAATACAACACAAATTCAGTTTGTAGCTACTGAATAATAAAATATAACAACGTTGTGACACTTTAATGCACAAACGCTGCTTAGTTGTTCGCACGTGCAATAAAAAATCTTTATGAAATTACTTTCTCCTGTAGCGAAAAGTTAACGTTTTGGAAAATTGTCAATCTAATTTCTGTGATATAAACGCCAAAAAGAAAAATCCAAGTAACTGCATGACGTAAAATTTGGTAATATTTCACAAAGGCTGAAGATAATTTAAGTATAAGTTTTTTCTTAATTTTACTCGTAAGAATACACATTTCGGTCAACAAAGTCGTTATTAATTAGACGTTAATCAAATTAACCACGTTTTGCTCTTTCGAAACTTCGTTAAATGATGAAGATTGTAGTAGCTGTAGTATTGAGCAATCACGAGCCTCGGGACATACCGAATAGGTTACTAGGTATTTTCTCAGTGTCTCCGGGGCCCATATGATTATAATTATTATTATCTGTACCGAGTTAGCTACGTGAAAAACCGTTTTCATTGTTTACAAAATATTTGAATTTTGGATTATCCAATGTAAAAATAAACGTATTCTATGTTTTCATAACCAAAACACATTTAAAATTAATTTATTAATATTTATTTTTTTATTAGTGACCTTTTACATTTATAATTGCCTATTTTGTACGTTATATAATCCTATTTTACATAAATCAGTTTTCACATTAAAAAAAAAAATTACACAAGAGAATAATTATATTAGGTAATAACAAAAAAAAGTATCTATAAATCTTGTTTATAATAGTTAACTAAGTACACCTCTTAAAAGGTGATTCTTTAAACACTAGTCACTCGATAATAATTGTGTAAAGAAAATTATTTTTAATTTTATTAATTTTTCGATTTATTAATTATTAATTATTATAATATGAATTGATCACTTGTAGCTAATATTATTAGTTACTTTTTAATTTATTTCTTAAACCTGAAAAGTGTCTACTTTTTTAAACGACAACATATATTTAACTAGCCTATTAAATAAAAAATAATTTAATTGAGAAAATGATTGATTGATACAACCTTTGACCCATTATTTATATCACATAAAATGTAGACTGGAGACGAAGAATGGATTACAACAATATCATATATTGTTACATTATAACAATATTTATCATTAAACATTTTTCATCATACCTCCGACTTAGATAACAACATGACAATAATTTTCAAAGTTTGGTACGAAAGTTATTGATGTATTACAGAAGTTAATGATTACAAAACTAAAAAGTTCATTTTATACATACTTTTAGGCAAATTAACAGATATTAAAGTCACCAGCCTATTTATTTCATTATTTTAATTAAATATTTGAATTATATATTAATCTTAAAAAGGAAACAATGTGTTTTAAAATTTCTGGTAAGTTGAGGATTCTTAAAATAATAGTTAGTCTTTTATTATTTCTAGAAAGTTAATAGTAAAAGTTTAATCTTCATAAAGTCTAAAGCTAATAAAAATTATGATATTTATTATTAAGTAAAAGTTCTATATGAAGCATTCGTGACGTATTCGTTATTAACCTACATTTTAAGTAAAAATCAAAACTCTCAAAAGAACGCTAAAATTTTATTTTTGGTAATGATGCCCCTTCCCCTGCATAGAAATTTTAGGTACAACAACTGCACGAAAACAATGAATGGTTCATATAGTGACCACTCTAATAACAGGTGAAATAACTAAACTTAGTTTACCGAATATTCAATTATTCCAACTGTCTTACTTGCAGTTGTAACTATAGATTAACCTTTTATATGTTTATTCTAACCGTATTTTTTTTTGGCGTGAGTTTTAAAATTATTAATTTACCCATAAATATTAGTTGTTAAGATATCAACCTCTTGCTAAGATTTTTAAAATCTATTAAAGCTACCCGACAACGACATATAAATAAAAATCATTTAGTTTTAATCTTTTTATGGCTTTATTGCCCGAAATTTATTTAAATATACTCAATGCCGCAGAAGTTGTTACTACAGTAGATCGATTTATATATGTATTGTATTCTAATAATGGTAGTCACGAATTTATAATGAAGGAAAATATATAAATTGAAGTGGAACTGTACGCTCTACACTTAGTATAGATAGTTTAAGAATAGATGAGGCAAACTGCTCATAAATTATTTTAATAATAACTTAAACAATAATAATAAATACGGATCATAACAAATGAAATATGTCTTAGGATTTAAATTTAGTTGCAAAACATCAATTCCTAGTAGGGGTAAATAAATTGATTTTGAACTTCAACAAAATGACACATAAAACAAAAATAAATTCCTAAACTACTTCTTGAAAGTATATAATTATTGATAGTAAATATTTCCAAGATAATTGATATTGGTTCATTTATTTTCAATAAATTTAACTTATTACTTGATTTACAATTTTTTGTTGTTTCTTTATTTTTAGAACTAAACAGTTAACGTTTAGTGGAATCAAATCAAATATAATTTAAAATTATATGCACGAAAATTGGCGAAAAAATGAAAGTATAGTATAGTATTGCGTACATTTTATTGGAACACAAATGATTTGTTTCGGCTACTATTTTAGTTTAAGATTTTTGACAACTCGCTGAACTAATTTAGTACTAATAATTAATGGGACATATTTACCAAATGACGTTTTTGTAATTTTAAAACCTATTGTTTTTTGACTATTGATGATTTATAACTTATTGGAAACTAAAGCATGATTTTGGAGGAATTACAAGAGTACAAGTACTGCCCTAGTTCTGTATTGCTTACTAAATGGAGTAATTTTTAAACTTTTTCTCAGGAAATATAATTAAAACTATGAAATGTTATGATATTTATAAAATTATTATATGTATAACGTAATTTTCATATTCTTTGAAATATTTGTTAATGTCATATATTACTAATGTATAACTCGTTTATACGAATCCTTGTCGTTAATGAAATAATGTACACATCATTTTAAAATTTATATTTTAGAACTTTTATATTCGGTTATCTATAAAAATATATTATATCTGTAGTCGTTCTAAAATTTACATTGTATTGAAATTAAAATAAAAAAAGAGATATTCTCGTATTTAATCTTACAAATATTCACTTCGAGTTTGTTTTAAGCGCACTCGATTGCATACTTAAAATCAAACATAAAAGCGTTTTATGTTTTGTTTAAAAATAAGAGTTTTTTGAATAAAATACAATTACATTCTAAGAATACTGACTTAAGTCTACTTTTAAGATTGTTTCAAATGTTTAAAAACTTAATGTGGGGATCGTGATTGACGGTGAAATTTTAAATACGAGTATTAAACCGTTTATTTTTTCATATTATTATGTGCGCGTATCTCTTAAGTAATATATTTTTGTTAAGCTAGTCACACTTTTTAAAAAATTTCCGTGTTTTGCCAAATATGTTATAGGACGAAATGTATACGCCAAAAGAGGGACCAAATTAAGGATATCTTAAACGATAATTTGATATATGATCGAAAATTATACTTACCGAATTCAATTTCGGAATATTTTGCTTTTGATTAGCTTCAATGGTGATGATATTATCACAGCAGTGGCGCACAAAAACGGACACGGATTTTAGTGGTGATAACAACAAAAGAGAAAGAAGAGAGCACGAGAAGGTTTCTGGTTGAAAAGTGGTTAGTATTGGAATAAATTACTCGATACGGTAGGAGATTATGTCGGCAACGGCGTCATGAGCACCAACAACACTCTGAGCCGGTCACCGCGTGATAGTACACTAAGAGACGAACCGGTTGGAACCTTACGCGCAATCGCGGTTTTTTTGAGGTCATCGGATGAAAGTCCGTACCGCATACTGAGTCTAGTGCGGTAGGTAGGGTTCGTCAGAAGACACTGGACTCACTCGAGCAAGCACATGTGTCAGACCCTAATACTTGTAAACAAAAATAATATCACAACATGATCACCATTTACAAACGCAAAACGTTAAATTTAGTTATGCACAAGGTCTATAGAAAAATGCGTCCGTCATTATTAGAAGCTAATGACTTTAAAATGGTTTACAAGCAGATTGATTTATCACGGATTTTCTATCAGTTTCCTAATTGTTCATTATACATTTTAATAATCAATATGACGATTAAAAATTCGTATATATATATGTTTTATTGAAATCGGTTATGGCTAATTAATTTTATGTAATAAAACTTTATTATTTGGACAGTAAACTATAATAAAAGAAGTTAAAACGCGTATGGATTCAATTTTCTAACAATATAAACAAAAAATGTAGAAACCATTATTGCGGTTTAAGACTAGGCATTAATTTAAAGTCTTAATTGGACAAGGTCATAACTTATTTTACATTTGTATTGAAAACATATTGAGTGGCTAAGTGTAAGAAGGACATTTTCACAAAAATTACCTTTTTGCTTGAAAAGACTTTTTGGGTTTAGATATCTCTATATTATTTTATATTATATTACATGTGTAAAACTTTAGATTAACATTTTTTAGAATTGAATAGAACGTGCAGAAAATGTGTTACTGTGTATAGCGTATAAAAATGCCTTACTTTCATGAAATACGTATTTTTTCTGTTTTCAATCTAATATTTAAATAACATGTGACTACAAAGTATGATTTATTTACTACCCTCCCTCCCTATATTTTCGTCATATTATGATTTTTTCATTAAAATTAATTTTTATAAGCCATTGTAAATATCCATTTTATTGCAAGAAAAAATTATTCCTAAGGATAGATTTTAGGGGAAATTGCATATAATACATCGGTGCCGTTAGGTTCAACTTGTTTGAAATCGGATGTATTAAAATCAACCCAATGAGAGCTGAGAATTTTCATGCACAGACATAAAAGAAACGTGGTAAAACCAAACCTGTGCTGTGCATTGTAGCTAAAAACAGTAGATAAATCAAATAATATATGTAATTTTCAACAAAACATAAGATTGATAATAAAAGCTTTTATCAATCTTAGTATCACGTTTTAGTTTTTTAGTTATAAATGTATTTAATATAGGCTCTTCATACGATACTAGTCCGTTACAGTTTCTAGACATAGCCTGATGTCTTGAAATTGAAAAGTTATTTTATTAACATTGTTTCACATATGAAACTCTTGTTTTTCAATCCTTTTAGTTGAAATATAATGATAGGTTAGATTCATGAAAGAGTTTTTCTTGGTCAAATATCTCATTTAATTATACTTAATCGACATAATGAATCTAAGACTTAACTGATCATCTAGAAATGTCTTTTTACACCCAGCCCCTTATTTGGTGTTCTCAAAAATGTACTTGCAATTAAAATACTATCAACTCTAAAATAGTATGTTCCATAATTAAGTTGATTACTTTTTTCCGTGCTTAAAATGCCAAATCTGATTTTACAAACGCAAATATTTACTTATTACAATTATATCATATTTTTATAATACAACAGATAGGGTTTTGGAATAACATTAGAAATTATATCGCACTTAAAATGTATAAATGATTTTTCTTATAAATCGCACAATTAAAATATTCAAGTGTCATTTTAATATTATTGTTTAATATTTTCTATCATTATTATCTAATTATAAATTTTAGAAAAATATAATTTTAACTTTGAAAAAACGTGATTAATATATAGTGAAAAAATATTTATTTATGGAAAAACGACAAGGATAGAAGTCGGTCATAAATATCTTACTGAAGGATTTATCTCTCTGTTGTAGTATCGCATTTTGTAAATTTTAAAGATAAATTATCGTTTGATCATATTATAGTAATATAAATAAAAATAATAATTAATTATAAACGTTAAAATTAAATTGGCTTTGGCAACATGTTACGTAAAAACAAAATGAATAATTAAATGAAAGTTTGTTTATTATCATTTTGAAAATTCAATATAATTTACAACAATTATTTAAATTGAAATATTTTTATAAACGAGAATTATTTACAACAACAATTTAAATGATATTTATAAATTGTACACATATAGTAATTTTTTTTATAGAATTCTTAGTAATACACAACTCTACATAATATAATACATTTAATTTAATAAATTTTTCTTAATTTTCTAATTGACAGTGTTCATTTTTATGATACCTATTTTTTTTATTACCCTAACATCAAAACTCTAATGTTTTAGAAGCCGTTAAGTGTGAATTGTTATAATGGCTCTTATTCACCCTGACCTCAAAAAAATGACAAATTCTTAAATACTACAAGAAATATATAATTTTATAATGCATATAACATATTTGTTTTATAAAAAGCTCTCAATTTTTATATTTCTTATTAATTCATCTTTTAAGAAAATCTTTTTATTTTTGAAAATTCAAGTTTTTGAATGTTAAGTGAACAATTCATTATCTAAAAGTGTTTTTAAAAATGTTTCTGGATTGGAAATTCAGTAAAATAAAAAGTATACCAACTAATAAAAAAGTAAGTATATGATGGGGTAACACAAGTCTATAAATTATAAGTTCACTCTATATAATTTTCAAAATTATTTTAATAAAAATAAAAACAATTTTCAATTATTTTATTAAAACCAAAGAGTTGTTTTAATTTTATGCATATCTGTAAAATATAACATAATAGGTATGCATAAATAAATTATATCTATAATTTAATTATAATTTAATATTTCATCAATGTTTTTAATACATTCTCTTTGATTTATTAATTTATAAACAACTTAATAATTTTAATGTTTTCAAAAATTAAATATTCTCATAGTAATAAATAAATTATTATGATAAACCAAGAGATCTAAATGAGCTGATAGGAGATCATATTTGCTTAAATTTAAAATTACTTATAATCTATCATTAAATATTGATTTTATAATTTATTCAGAGTGTAATTGTCTCTATTATTTTATTATTCTATTATCGTTAAAGTGTAATCCGATAAATTACTAAGTTTATTGTTTTGTATGAGTTCCTTAGGTTGGAAGATGCATAAGATAAAAACTTTAATGAATTATGTTTTAGTAAAAGTCTCAATTTAAATATCGCGTTTTTTAAAGAAAACTATTAGTTAATCTATTTATTTCAGAAATATGGATCATTAAGATACTTTTAGTATCTTACTAATAAATTTAATGGTAATTATAAAGTGTACTTCATTAATTTATCAAGCTTGATTGTCAATAACTATATACTCGTTCGTAGCTACAAAATAAACTTTTAAAAATTGTTTCATGAATTATTTGACTGTTATTTAAAATTAACTCTTATAAATACATTTTTTTTACTTAAATATGTGTAATTTGTCCAGCGATAATTATATATTAAAATAATGTTTCAATAAAATATTTTAGACATTATTATACCAGAAAAAAGTAATCTAATATTTAGATATTAATAATCGGTGCTGTTTAATAAAATATTCGTAATTAATATATCTAAATAAATGAGGTGATTTATACAAATAATTTCAATATAACATAGTGTATTTACCTAATCAAAAACATATACAATTTATTAGACGAACAAAACATAATTAACAACAATTAACATAATACTAACACACCAATATTAATATCACAAATCAATGAATATTTTTACCCTGTGAAACACCCTCGATAATAAAGGTAAGGATCTGGATTGGTAACTTTTAAGCATTCTATTTGGGTTTTCAAACTACTCACGAAAGTTTAAATATTGTCACATAATAAGAAAATATGATTTAGATTTAATTTTGTAATTTGTGTATGTTTACGATGATACATAATAGAAATTATTTAATGAATAATAGCCAAATATCCACTTAATATAAAATCAAAATTTTCACGTGAGTAGTAATTACAATTAATAGTTATTTTTTAGCTTATTTTAAATAATTGTATATTGCTTTAACTAAAATGATTATATTGTTTTAAGAACAATGAAAAACTGTAAGGGATGGCATTAAAAAATTGATAATGAAAAATTCTGTACAATACATAAATATAAAATTAAAATAGATTTAAATAAATATACTTATATTTAAGTGTACTTATCAGTCTATATGATATTTTGATATTACTATATTATTATTTGTTAAAATTAAGGTAATTTTTTTGGATTTATGCGAATTTTTATTTGAATTATGTGTAATTAAATAAATTAAATAGTCTCCCTTAAATAAAAATATGAGTGAACATAAATATAACGTGTCACAGAATTTTACTTAATGTGATATCTCTATAATTACATGTAAAGTTACATACTAAATAAAACTAACAAAATATTTATGGTTTATAAATGTTTACAGTTTAAATAAAAAAATAAAGCCACTTTGGTAAAAATAAACTAACATATTGGTAAATTATGATAGGATAGTAAAACTTCTTTTAAAAAAGATAAATTACTATTGTAAAACAAACAAAAAATTAAATATTAAGATATGTATCGATAAGCCAAGTATTATTGAGTATATAAATAGTATTAGTGTTCATTCAGTTTTTAAAGAAATTTATTTTATATTGAATTTAAATTTCTTTCTGAATTTTTATATTTATAAACACAATTGGACTTATAAAATTAGCATAAATTTGACTAAATTTAGGAATCGCTTAAATATTATTACTATCAAAAATGATTAAAGGGCTCTGTTCAACAACAAAATAACTCCATTTTTTTCAAAATCACATTTCGATGGTTTTCTAAGTTAAGAATAAAACGAGATATATATATATATATATATGCAAGAAAAAAAATAATTAGAAAACCATAACGTTTTTCTTGTCTGGTAGGTACAAATACATGTTAAAAATGTCTAGAATTTTTAGATTTTTAGATACCAGAAAATTTTTTTAAATAGAGTTGTCTTGTTTTTGCACATAATCTATCAATTTAGAATTATTATGAAGGAATGCGAGTATGTCATTGTTCAATCTGTTACAACAAAGTATTAGTTTAAGTGTTACAACATATTCTTTTTATACTCGTGAAATGACATTTTTATGAAATATGCTTTTTAAATTTATAATTACAATTCTAAAATCAATGTTGATGTCAATATTTTTATTACCACATTTATTGTTTCATATAGGTATAATCAAAACTGGACAGTATCATCCATTCTTAGATTTTAAGCAAACAAATTTTCTTTGTGTCTTTTGAGAGTTACTATATGTATTATATTTAAACCCAATAAATCTTTGATCATTGTCACTATCATAAGTAATCTAAATATGTCACGAATTTAATTATTTTAAAACGCGGTTCAGTCTTGTTAAACGTATGGATGAAATTTAAGGCTTTTAGATGTTCTAGACGACACGTTCGTCATCTCCAACGATTCAGAACCATCGTCTTCGGATGCACTTCTGTGATAATTGTTGGCTGTACAAAGGTCTGACATGCGATTCCAATTTTTAAAGGTCAACACTTGTTCACTATTTTGATCACTGAAATTTTCTGGCGGTGGTGGAGGTAAGGGAGGTGGAAGTGGTGGTGTTGAAGATACAGTTAGGCTTTCATTATGACAAATAGAAGTATCTTTAATAGTTTCTTCGTCGTAAACAGTCACAGCAACATGGCCTTCATTTAACCAATCTAACACCAGGGACCTGTGAGATTTTACAAACTGTTCTAATATATATAGACTTGGAGTGTCAGTTTGCACAGCCACATCTATACTTAAAGCATGAGATCTATGACTTGGACTATCGTCGGAAGCATCCCATCCAAACACTTCTGGAGGATGTGAAGAACTACGTTGAAGTACAGCAGTTTGTGCACGCTTGTTATTTTCCGGCAAATCTGGGTTAGATCGAGCCGGAACCGGATATGGATATCTGGATGCATTTGTGCTTGTAGTAGCTAACTCTTGTAGTGCTTGAATAGCATTCTTCACCTTAAATAAGAAAATAGAATGTCATAGAAGTAATGCTATTAACTTTTTTATCGAGTACTATATAAAGTTATGTCTTATGAAACTAAGATATGAGACTTATTTGTTAATAAAGATCTAATTTACTAAAAATGGCTGCATTTTTATTGTAATTTATATTGTCATAAAATCTGGTACAGTGAAACCTCCTTTAACGAAAACGCTGTGGACCAAACTTTGTCCGTTAAGAGGGGGTCTCGTTTAATTGAGGTTAATTTTAATCTATAAAAAATCCAGGTCGGTAGATGTACAGTTTAAAAGAGGTTTCGGTCTAATAGAGGATTTGTTGAAATGAGATCTCACTGCATTAATTGTTAATAATACATGATCAATTACTTTTTACTTTATATTGATTAAACTACCCCACATTTTTTTGTTAAATAATTTAAAGGAAAATTAAAATTGAGATTTTTTATTTACACTAATAGTCGACATAAAAATACAAATAAGATAATAAAATTAATCAGATATTATTTAAATATTGAAGGAACCATGTATATTTTATTAATAAAATTATTGTAAATTACCCGTCTAAAGTAAAAAATAGTTTCTTTGAGGATTTGTTTTGTCATCCTAAATAAACTACTTATTTTATGAAACATACATTATAAAATATTTTGAGAAAATCTAATGCTATTTATTATACAAAAATACCCTATAAAAATAAAAAACTTAATTTCTTCAACTTATTGGATCACAAAACACAAAGTTAATAATATATTACATAAGGCCAGCGAGTTAGCATTTTCATAAAAATAATGTTGTTTCATGTTAAAAGTTTATGCTCAGATGAATAAATTTTTCTATATAAATTTAAGGTAATAAAAAACTAAAATGTTTATTTAATGCCGTTTTACTTTATGTATTTTTACACTAAGTACCACATCATTATTCTTTATAAACATGTATATTATTTTGTGCTGTGGTTATAATGATCGCGTATTATTTTGTTAGGTTTGCAGCTATGCCACTACATTGTTGCGTAGGTATTTATATAAAAAAAATCATGTCTAGCTGTTACCCCTTCATACAAATTACTTTTTGGAGGATATACATAACAAATCAATTAGATGTTAATTGTTCGTTAAATCGATTATTGATACAATTATCATTTTGATGTAATTTTTATTTTATTTTTTATGTTCTTAGACTATTTTAAAAACATATTTAAGTTTATTGATTTTAATAATAAAAAAAATAACATTTAGAGATTTTTTTACAAAAAAATTTAATGGGTCGATAACAATGTAGACGGAGTATATAAATTATAAATACAGACTAGTTCTAATTATACCCACCCGCATTACATACTCATTATAATTACTAAAATGCTCATCCCAAAATTGTTATCGACCTATTAAAATTTCTTAATAAAAAAATTAAAAAACTTTATTTTATTTTATTGTGTTATTTAAAACAAATAATAAAAATATGTTTTTAACATAGTCTAAAATACAAAAATATTACAGCGTAATGAGATAATTGTATCAAAATGTATAAGAGTTGCCCGTTAATCTGTTTCAAACGGTATAAGCAGTTCATATTTTTATGATTATTAATTTTACAAAAATATTCATTATATCACTTACTTCTTGACTTAAAGTAGCTACATGGTAATGTAATGAAGTAACTTGTGTGTCTAGTCTATCAACGTTAACTTTTCTATGCTCGACATCACTTCGCGGGAGAGTTCTAGACCTACGTGTCAACACGAGTAAACAAATTGTGTTTGTGAAATAGCCTTTTTTTTATTTTATATTATTAATATAATTTATTATTATACTAATAATATTAATTATAATTGATATTAATAATAAATTATTTATGATTTATGTTGAAAAAAATACACCGAGTTCATTTAAAAATATTCTCCATGCAATAATCATATTTCTAACTATACTTTATTTTAAATGAACATAAAAGTTAGAAAAACAAATCAAACCAAAATAAATACAAATCAAAAACTTTTCTACTTTTTGCTCATGAAATTGTTAACCAGTTAGCAATTTCATTTTAAACTTTTGGAGTTTATGTAAAATATTTTCATTTAAAATATTCACAACACGAAATTCAGTTAATTATAAATACTGAGTTTTGAATAAAAGAGTACTAAATAGTAATTTCGTGATTAGCAAGTTTATTTACATAAATTTATGTTTAATATAATTTACACAAATAAAAGGACATAATATTTTCCAGGTAAAATCGTATTAATTAATTAAAATTATAAATAGATGAAATGATATTATAAAATAAAATTACCTTACGCTTTTTATAACATACTTATTTTCTTAAAAACATCAAAACACTGCTATTAGACTTTATAAGTTAATAATGCAAAATTAATGAAATTACTTAGATACAAAACGGAGATGAATTTTCTAAATATATTTTGAAGAATTAAATTAACTCTTTAATCTAATTTATAAAAATACAAAATATTTTAACTTCGTACAAATTAACCATTTGTTAGTTTGTTTTGAAATAGTTCATTAAAAGTGCGAATAATGAAAAATAATCTCTAAATAAACATAAAAATTTAACTAACATGCAATATCAAATGTGGGTCTAAAATAAAGAGCACTTTTAACAAGGTCTTTTAAACAAAAAAAAAGTAATAAATTGCGCTTGAAATTTAAACTTACAAAAAACAAATCACTGGTAATTTAATTTTGTATACTATTTATTAATTTCAAATTTGTGTTGAAAAAAAGCTATAAAAAAACAAAAATCAAACAAATTCATTCACCTTGTAATGTACCTTGTTTGCGACAGTTTGTTGGTATTATGTCTATTAGGACTGTAAGACGAGTGAATTGGTGATCTTGAAGGAGGCGATTTAGGCGATCCATCGTTTTCTTCTGGCAAATTTTCATCGTCTTCGCTTATTGATGGTAATGTTAGCGTTGGTAATCCATTTTGATCGACTTCCTTAGATTAAAAAAAAAATTGTTATTATTTGACTTTTTCAACTGTGAAACAAAACAATTTTTTGGTATTTAATTTGTATATTGGTGTAAGTATGTTATTAAAAATACAAAACAATAATAGGATCTACCATAAAGCTATTTTTTAATTTTTGAAGCATAATAATTGAGGATAGCTATTTAAAATTAAATTTTGAATATTACAATTGCCAATTTTTTTCTTTGAATGAGATCGAAATCAATTTAACCTAAAAATTTGGTTTGATTTTTATGGCGTAGAACAATATTCTTAGAGAGTTAACAATTTTATTCTTAATTTATTTATCTTCTAGCATTGTAATTGTGAAAACTGAACATATTGTTTTGTAACATAATTAAAATAAGGTAAATTACGCCGAATAGTTTTCACTTACATCGCTGATGGAATATACAAAATAAAATGTTTTACTGGTATAAATTTAATGCGAGTGTTATAAATCAAAATGTGCCGACAAATATTTTCCAAATTTCAATTAAGAAGTTTCTACACAGTTTTCACCAGAGTTTAAAAGGGATGTTGTTGTATACAATAAGAAGTAATGACAAAAATAATACATTTCAAATGTCTGGTATTTTCAATTGAATAATGTGTTATGTACTTTGTTAGGTTTAATTACTTCAGCCTCGTATCCTTCACGTATGTTATACGTCAAATCATGCTGTATATCATGTGCAAATTCTTGCTGATATTCTGGATACAACCGCAAAACTTCCACGAGACCCTGTACATTAATACACTTGAGATCACAGTAAGTTAGAGCTTTGACATCACAGCTGGACTTGACAACAATATCGCCAGATGTACCACCACCACTGGATCCACCGCCAGCAGTAGCGTTTGCATTACCAGATCCGCTGCTTTGTCCTAACCACATACTTATATCGCACCCAACTAAATCACCTTTACCTAGGGAAACAAATTTAGTAATATCATAGTTGATCTTTTAATCGTTAACTGAAAATCAATTTTAAACAGTAGGGCTTTTAAAATTAACAACAACCAAATATAAAATAAAAATTCGTTCTTTATGAAACTATGTTGGTTTTATTTAAAGTTTTGTATTGAAGGAATAAGTAAACGAAGAACAAAAAAACATTCAACGATATAACATCTACAATATTGATTTAATAATAATAAAAAGCATTATGAGATTTCATATGGAAATTTTATTTACCCAATATAGCTACAACCATTCCATTTTGGACGACTTCCATGGAACCGTTGCAGAGGTAATAAATTGAAGTAAGTGCGTCTCCTTTATGGATTAGATATTCACCTGGAGCGCAGAAATTACTTCGTATGTGCAACGACAATAGCTTTAAGCACCCTTGTGAGGCAGATTCGAAAATCGGTAACTGCAAAATTTCCCTGTGCAGGTGCATGGAAACATCACCTCTGAGTTCTTCCGGAAATTCTTTTAATGTCTGATACAAAAACTACAGATTACAAAGAGTGTTATTTGATCTTAAATTTATTGTTAACTTACCTCGTGTATATCAATTCCGTGATTAAGTGACCACATAGTCTGAAAATAGTCTTGCATCCTATGTTTAAGTTCACTTGGTACTTGGTGCAAAGTAAGAAAATCCTTTAGATCTCTCCATTTACTTTGATACAAGGAGCGTCTTGAGTACATACGCTGGATTATAGCTGTCACGTTACCAAAAACCACAGCGTGCATAAGTGCTACATATACAAATAAAAATCGATAAATTAGATATTTATACTCTATGTAAATTATTTAATTAGTAATCGTTATAGTTTACCTCCTATTAACATAGTGATTATACTAAATATTTTTTCTGTACTAGTAGTGGCAGATACATTGCCAAACCCGACACTGGTCAAACTTGAACATGTAAAATACAGCGATGTTATGTATGATTCTGAATGTGACACATTTTCCACATCAACTTTAAGTCTTTCGGCTAACGTATGTAACCATCCTGTAATACAAAAAAGTACATAGAAAACTATTTACCGAATTATGGTAGTTTTATAATTTAAAATGATTATTTTTAATTTTAAGTATTCATACTTAAAATAAAAAATATTAACTGTTGTTTAAATTGAAAATTGTAAAAAAAATGACCTCATACGTCAGTGTACTCATGTTATTAAATCATAAAACTTTAATTCACAAAATGTAACTTTAATTAAAACTAGAAAATCCACTTTAAAATATCAACTAACATTATTATTTATAATACACGATAAAAAAATAATGTAAATATCTCATCAATTAAAGGTTTAAAATTGAACATTTTTATATCAAGTATGAGTAAAAAAAAAAATCTTGTATAAAACTATCAATACGTAAATTTAAATCTACTATTAAGTTTATGTTTTGAATAAGCAATTTGTATTTTTATCGAAATATATTTAATATTTGTTTTAGTGTGATGTGTTTATGCGAAAAATTAAATCTTCCAGAAATGGAGATATGTAGGAGGCAGTTAGGTTTGTACTAATGTGTTTCTAGCAAAATAGGTGTTAAAGTTTCTTTAAATTAGTGAATTTATGTAATATGATAATAACTGTCATCATTAGTTGTTAGAATAACCAAGTAATTTGAGAAGTAGAATCTTTAGTAAATAGTATTATATTTACAAGATAGGGATTCTATTACTTTTACACATTCTCAGGATATAAAATTTATAATTTCATATCTATGATTTAAGCTTAAAAAATGAAATATTTGACATTATGCAACTTTTAAATACTGTTGTTAAATGTTTGTATTCAGTTTATACATATAGGTCTCTTTAAATCGTTATTTTTATTTTATGATACTTAAGATATCACTATTTTATTTCAATATTTATATAAAATTAGAGTATTTTTTTAGCCTTACTCACAAAGGTAAAGCAATGCTTTTGGATATCTAAAGTTAAGTAAATAAATGATTCAGAAAGAAGTTGAATAATTTACTGCAATGATTTTGCTAAAAGTTATAAAAAATAATTTACTTATAGATAATTTTAGCATTAAAAATGCTATCTCTATAGTTTTTTTAACAAATTGTGTAAAATTATTTGAAGGAATAAGAAAATTTTCTGTAAACATTTGAGAAAATAAATATTAAACATAAATAATAAACATGGCTATTGACTTATTAGCCAACAAACTAATAAGTCCTTTGACNCTCTATAGTTTTTTTAACAAATTGTGTAAAATTATTTGAAGGAATAAGAAAATTTTCTGTAAACATTTGAGAAAATAAATATTTTAAATAAACATGGCTATTGACTTATTAGCCAACAAACTAATAAGTCCTTTGACTTTATATACAGGGTGTTCAGTAAAAAAGAAAACAGGTCATTTGGCTTAAACAATAAGAACAATAGAAACCTATTTCCTTTTTTTACTAAACATTTTAAATATTAACTACGATTTCATTATTCTTCTGTATTTCTTTCTAGGATTTTTAAATATTATTGTTTTAATACAGCGTTCTATCAATTTCATTTGGTATAAACTAATGCACTTTNTAAATAAGGAAACGAATTTCTATTGTACTCATTGTTTGTAACAATTTAACTGTTTCCTAACTTACTGAACACCCTGTATATTCAGGTGTTCAGTAAAAAAGAAAACAGGTCATTTGGCTTAAACAATAAGAACAATAGAAACCTATTTCCTTTTTTACTAAACATTTTAAATATTAACTACGATTTCATTATTCTTCTGTATTTTTTTCTAGGATTTTTAAATATTATTGTTTTAATACAGCGTTCTATCAATTTCATTTGGTATAAACTAATGCACTTTTAAGAAAATTATCCTTCGTTTAGAAATATTAATTTTAATTAATATTGAAGTAATTATAACGTTAATTTAGTTACTGTTAACTTTTTATTTTGTACACAATACAATGTTATTTCAGATTAAGATTGTGGATTTCGTTATAATCATAATTCTTTTGTTGTTATAAGTCGCAATGTTAATAACTATATTTTGATAAAGTTGATTCAGAGTTCATTTGCTGTTGTATTCATGTAATGAGTTCTTCTACGTTGATGCATTAGTAATTAAATTGGCAAACGCTATTCGGGAAGTTTTGATGTATTTTATAAACTGCTAATCGTGTTAAGGATGTTACAAGCACCGGGTTAAATAACGAACACTTAATAATAGAAGATTAAAAAAGCATTACGGAAAATGTTATAAAATTATTAATATTGCTTTATGCAAAATGTATATGAACGAGTAATTTCTGGATTATTTATAATTTTTTTATTTTTCGGAAACGCATTCTACAGATGTAACATCTGTTGGGTTGAGGGAAAACGAATTACATGCTTAAAGCGACGTGTGTCACTCTTGTCGGTACCGTAACACTTGTCCGTTTCCCAAGTGGATAATGTCAACTTGTACAGCCCAAACGAAATATTGTAAATTAAAAAGTCAAGCGAGTTGCATTGCGATATTTCATTGTACATAATCTTACGGACAAATTTCGACAAGCACGTGAGCCACATACGTGTATTGAAAACGAATATACAGAAATAATAAAGCCGTTCTGAGCTCAGTGTTCTAATGAATCTGGTAACGCGTTACATTGTAAAGGAGAAATAGAAGAGTACTTTTATGACTACGTGGAGCCTACGGCAAGTGAAATAAAGATGTGATGTTTAGTGTTTCCACCATAGATGATAACTAAATACTTGATAAAATTATTTCACATCGTATTATAAAAATAAAATATATCTGTAGTATGGTGGATTTTATATCAATAAAAAAATGAACGAATGCGAGAATGAAATACAATCATATTGAATACTTGTTCTTATAATTAGTTCCTATAACTAATGATTTATACAATGAAGTTCATTATATATTCAAAAGTTTTATTATTTGCGTTCGTTAAATTATAACAAATCTCGATGAAATAGAAATATATAATGAATTTATTACAAATTTGTATAATGTTCACTTTTTATTTAATGTAAAAAGTTTATAAAGAGTTCAAACAATTGAGAAGTTAGGACATTTTTTTATTTTTCTATTAAATATGAAGAATCTATTATAAGTAATTTTTTGTAATAATAATTAGTATTAAAAAATATAACATATGTTTATTTTTTTGGTTGTTTAATTTTTAAAATGATATGACTGGCCTCCCATCAAGCTCCGATATTTTGCAGAGAGTTAAAATAAAGTATTTTAAAAGTTAATAACATTTTACAATAATGACTGGAGGTGAAGTGCGGGTCTGTTTAATTTTATTTACAAGCATTTATGAACTACACTATACCTCCCGTCATAGTATAAAAATGTTAATGCCTTTTAAAATACTGATCCAAAAGTTGTTAGCAATAAGTTTTAATTTTCACAGCTAGATCATTTTCTAATTTTTAAGCTACTTAAACATATATGTTTCCAATTAAAAACTTTAATTGATACAGTGAGAAATACTATTAAATTCTGAGAATAAAAACTTTTAATACGTTTTATAATTTTAAGATATTGCGTAAGGTTTATCACTTAATCAATCACCTTGTAATAAAAATGCAGCATAGTTAATTAATATTTTAGTTCGAATAAATTTAATTTTTTTAAATGTTATTATGTAATCAACAAAGTTATTACAAATAAAGTAGTTGAATGTTATTTTTCTAATTTAATATTACAGGCTTCAACAATAAGGTGATTAGCTAAATTTGCTTAATGATATTTTCTTCGAGCACAAAAATAATAGCCGTGAGAGTAATATCACTAAATGATAAAGAAATGAACGAAATTTCTCTTATTGAATATTAATTATTTTGGTTGTTGTTTTATAATACAAAAATAATAAAAAAGAAATTACGTTAAATAGTTTGCTAACTTAACCGGTTCTCTTCTACATGAAATTTATCTTAACTAAAATAGACATGTCAAAATAAGTTTTAGCTATACAATCTAGTTAATCTTTTGAATACTTTCAAATATTAAGGTTAATTCTAATACGATAAAAGTCCCTGAAGTTTTGTCGGTATGACAATATTATGTTTAATATGTAAATTTACAATTATAAATTATTGCATCTTACTATTAATTTTTATTGAATATCCGATTAAAGTAATTTCTGTATAAATAATAATAATAAATTGAGTTTTTAAGGACCAGAACTTTAATTTAGACTACTATTAATGACACCGTTGACATTATAGTTTGAAGTAAGAATTTAACTCAGTCCAATTATTGAGTCGAATTGCTTCTAACTGTTCATTTATAATAAATACATTAAATATGAAATTCTTTGAACTGAAATAGAAGCTGTCTTGGTAATTTACAATTGTCATATTTAAGTGTTTAGTGGAAAATTATGTAAAAACGCGGTTTCAGAAAGAAAATGTAAAGAGACAATTTAGTGAAAAAAGCAAATACCCACAAACCTAATGACGATTTCAGTATTTATTACGTGGTGCTTGGCAGTATTTAACGATCAACAGGCAAAGTATACAAATCCTCACCCTTCTGTGAGTTATGTGAATTTAACGCGCTTCTACTGTTTCACAATAATTTCCAATAATGCGAGGCCATTGGTTTAATTTCAGCAACCACCACAGTGATTGTCAAATATTTATACAAAACTATAGAGAGATAGGAGATACGTGCATCAATAGTTTGTATACTTTGTGTGCTCAGTAATTAATAATATAAATCTATTTTGAACATTTAGTTTCATAGAAAACATAATCCTAATAATTAAAATTGATTATAACAAAACACAATATTGTTGAAATGAAAAAATTAATTATTTTGTACTGATCAACTTTAATAAATGTTTAGAGATTTTTTCGGCAAGAACAGGGATATTTTCAGAAATAAATTTAGTTAATGGCTCATACATTATGGAGTCTTAGACCTTAGCAACCCAAACACCTCATTGTCAACTTTTGTGTACCCAGGAGGGCGGTAAAAATTGATTATTAATTATTTATGATGTAAAATTGTTAAGTTATTCTCATTTAACTTATATTCAATAAAATTATAGTTTTATTTTGTAACTAATATATTCTTATGTACCAAGACTAATATGGATGCTTGTAACTACATAATATTTTATCTTATTATTTATTCCAAAAGATTTATCTATAAAAAACAAGGAAGTAAATTAAATTTATTAAAAGTACTATAACCACTTTTTAAATTAAATAATAAAGTATTACAAAAAAAAAAAAAATTGTTATAAATGATCACTTTACTTGAATTGAAGTTTTAATGCTTATATCCTAACGAAATATTATTGATAAAATTATCAAAGTAAAATAAATAACTCTGTATGTGAATTTCGTTAATTATCAATTTAATTTTTATAAGATTTCACCAGGTGCAGTCTTAGGATTAGTATGCTTACTTAAAGTAATTTAAATTTCGATTCCAAAGACCCCGAGTAATAAATAAAGCTAATTAATAACATGTAAAATAATTATTCAAATATTAATAACAAGTAACCGACAAACATCAATACAATAACATATATATTTCTGATAGAATTTATATATATATATATATAATTTATAAGTTTCAATGAATAAAATTGTATTTTTAATTTAAAATGATTAAACTAAGTTTTAACAATAAAATTCTGTTTGTAGATAAAGCTTTTTAAGCTGTGATTCGTAACGACCAATTTCAATAGTTATTCTATATGATTATATAAATTAAATTTTATAATATAATGAAAATCAATTTTAAGACATAAATAATTTAAAAATAAAAAATTCACGTATTTTCTGAAGTTATAAATTAGGCTCATTCATTGAAGGGAAGTTTTTAAGAGCACAAATATAATTGATTGAAAAATAACGTTATCCATTAAAAGTTTTCAAAGAATCACGAGGAATCGTGCTTGTGAGAATCACGTTGTTTTTTATAAAACCCACATAGTCTATAAATTAAACCTAAGTGCAATGAGTGCGGATAACGTCACACGTACAATTCCTTGTAAACTTATATTTAATCAATGTAATATGGTTTTAGTTTTTCACAATTTTCTTTTTGTACAAAAAAAAACAGTAATTTGTTAATTTTATTCAAATTTGTATCTAATTTATACTATAAATTAAATTATTTTACTTTACAATTAAATTAAAAATGTTTTTGAAAATAATTTTTAAAAATTTTTCTTAAAATCTTACTAAGTGTTACATTTAATTTAAACATCTCTGATTGTATACATATTAATTTCATTTGTTAAGTAACAGTTTTAAAATTTGTTATTGTTCTCGAATTAAATCAAAACTGTTAAAATGTATAAAAAAAAATTAATTAAGGAGCGTTTTTAGAAATCTAAGATAACTTGCCTTATTTTCTCTAAAACGGAAAAAAAAGAAAAAATAATTTTCTATTTATTGTTGTTGAAATAGCGTAGAATTATGGAAAATTTAGCTTTTTACGAATTTTCATTTTATTTATTTTAACCTTATTTCACAGCAATATTTTTTAATACGCATCTGGGTTAATTCAAACCTTATATATTACCTAAGTCCCAGTTGTCTCCGTAAAGCCGCCGTTCACTTTCGGCGATAACATACCAAATACATGCAAACCAATGGGCGACCAACGTGAATAAAAGCATCAATAGTGTAAGGATCATAGCACCATATTGAGAATATCTATCGATTTTTTGTAAAAGTCTTGCTAACCTCAGAAGTCTAGTTAACTTCAACAAGTGAACTTGACCTGAACCAGCTTCCTGCGAATAAAAACATTTGAAATTATATGAATTGCCATTGTAGACTGATTTTACTAAATTAAACCAATCAAAGTGTATAACGTTAGTTTAATATTTGTTTAAATATTATTTCGAAATCCTTTTTGGAGGTTAAGGGTTGTAACATGTTTATTTGCTCGAGTACATACATCAATATTAATAGTTTATTTACAGTCCCTACAGGTATGGATGAAATATTGCCGTAAAATGAAAAATGATCAGAAAAGTTGAATTTAGTTATTTATTTTATTTTTGGGTATTAAATGTTTTCGATAAAAATGTTGGCATGTGTTCAAGTATAAGATTGAATTTCATCCGTCCGTATAATAGAGTGTTGCGTAGTAAATAATTCAATTTATTGAAAAATATTTCTTATAAGATTAATCAATACACATTATTTGTATCTGAGATTTCAGGAATGAAAACATAAAAAATAAAAATCGTAAAACGAGAATGATATTATTTATCATGTCATATAAAATGAGCGAGTTGAAAAGGTGTATTGTATGAATATATAATGTACATATATTTAGTTTCAAATAATTTCACTTTCATTTAGTAAAATTAGAATTTGCGTTATTATAGGGCTGACTAATAAAAAATATAATTTACTATAGGACACTGATAAGAAAAATACATTTAAAAATATCTATGAAAACTTCGTAAATCACCATTAATAATAACATATATTTTAAGTTAAATACTAAACAATGATTACTAATGAAAACAATTTTAATTTATTAAAAAAAAAAAAACGTTGAAATTTTTTTATAAATCAATATATTAAAACAAATCAATTTTACCGTATTAATACAAAAGTCTTTGAAAACCTATTGTTTACTTAAAAGTTTTGACTTGGTAATTTAAAAAAGAGAACACCGACATATTTTAGTTGAAGTATAAACGAAAATTTACGAATAACTTAAATTATTATCAAGTAATTTATGCTAAAAAAAAAATGGTGAACTTTTATCACTTTGCACGTCATTAGCAGTATTAATATTGATGTCGCAGTGCTCATTATAATGTACAGGAATTGTATTTGGGTCTAAAAAACTTTTACGCTTTTACGATTATGGAGTAAAAGAAAAAGTTTTCTGTAACCCGATGTATCACTGTAGTATGGCTAAATTTCTCACATATTTGAAAATAAATTGACTGTGAACCGCCGCCTATAGATATTTAGAAGTTAACGAGTGTAGAAACAACGGCAATGGCGGAAGTCGACAAAACCCGTAAATTTTTCTACGTACTTTCGGTGTAAAAACTGCCGTTGTTTCTTTGCCGCGCTCGCTTTCTCTGCAATACTAAACTACCCGCAACCGATGCAACTGCCACTACTCCATTTACTAGCTTCCTCTGATCTCTTCTAACAAAAGACCATGTGATATATATACTTACGTCTCCACTGTACACGTCGGACGCGTACAACAGGTCGAAAGGCAGAGCGGCAAATAAATCTACCACAAACCAGCTCTTCAAGTAATTGAAGGCGATTGATTTTGAATCCGACACCACTTCGCCCTTTTTGTTCACGAACGTCGTTCGGAAATTGAATAGAATATCTGCCGGAAAACAACAATTCAATTAGATGTACATTACGGCGGTAATAACACAATAAAGCTAAAATTGTATCCCTAAGTAAAACGGCGGTATTGAGTCTGTTTTCCGTATTTAAATGATCAAAAAACATTTCCCGCGGTATTCAATCGAAATCAAATTGTCTAAGTACCCGTTTTATATTATCTATTTTATACACAGACTGCGTTCATATTTCATTTATTCGAATTGTAATCTTATTCTACTTTAATTTTAAACAGTTACTTAATGACGATTAAATATTCATAATTTTTAATTTCTTAGAATATTAATTTAATGTAAACTGATTATATTCAACATCAGACTTGTACTGGAAGAGACGTTAAATCTTCAAAGTAATTGCTTTAGTTCTATAAACTTACCTTCGGCAAAAGCCAATTTCAATTAAATAAATTATAGGAAACTTTCATGTTATTTTTGAAATTTAGTATGTTATCTGAAGTAACCTCTTTAAGACTTAAGTTGAATCGACGTTTTGTAGACGCTTTTCAAAACAACTCAGTCCATATTGATAGGCAAGAAATTGTTGTAATTTCAATTTATTTTTATTTTACGTTTATACAGCAAGAGATATAAATACAGTTTGTTAAACTTTGCAGAGAAATAAAAAAAAAAAATCCTGCAAAAAGAAGCGAATAACGATGTAAGTTTTCAAGTTTTAGTTGAAAACGTAGGTAGAATTTCTTGGGGCAAAATATTGTGCTATTCTGCAAAATACAAACACATTTTTCAATGAAACATGCCACAATGACAAAAAAATATTTACGAATTTTAATGATTTAATGTACAATGAAATTTAATTATTTGCATGAGAAAAGTAAAGTCTGAGAATATTTGATCCAATTTTTAAGAATTACATTTTCAATAAATTTTCGTACTTACAAGAAGAAAATGAAACTTTTATTAAAACTATTTAAGCTAATAAAAATATCATTTCTCGTTATTATGAATTATTTTATTCAGAGAAAATGATTGAATATACTATTTTACTTGATAAAATAATTTGAATTTTTTTTTAAAGTCTACTCAAGCGTAAAAAATTAAAATTTGCAGAAAAAACTATAAAGTTTTATTTTATATAAGAGAATACGATAATTTTTTACGAGTTTTTCACAACTTTTATTTCTGAACTTTGATAAGCAATGCTCTTTTTGTAATATACTTCTTACCCGGAGGTACTAAGTTTTGATATGCTGATTCAGAGATTAGTTTCATTAAAAATAATTATGATCTTTTTCAGATTTTTATCGCCAAATTCATCTTAATATAATCATTATTTTTACAAATATTAACTTCTTTAACTGTAATATTTTTAGCGTTAAATTAACTATACTCAAAAAGAAGAAACTTTATAATTTATTTAATAAATGAAGGAGAAATATGTGTGCATCTTATCGAAAATAAAGAACTTGAAATGCATTGATCAAGATGTTACGACTTCAACATAGTAAAATTAAAGGTTAAAGGTAGACGATAAAATATCGTAGTAACAAAAAATATTTAAAATATTCAAGCCCATAAACAAAGATAGCTGAATGAATATTTCATCCATTCTTTTTGCCTCAAGTTTGGTAACTTATGCACCATTAAAGAAAATAAATGTTTTTTTTATAGGTAATATAAATAAAATCGTATTGCATTATAGTACCTACCCGTATTAAAAAAGCAAATCAATTTTTTCCAAAACTCATTTTAATAACCTAATATATAAATTACGATAAGTCATAATGTTTCCAATAACTGACATTTTGAAAGATAAAAATAATTTTATAGGTATACTTCTATGAATTTTTATGCAATAAAAAAATGTCACCTAAAGAAGTTGCCCTAAATTAGAAATTATATTACAGCACGTTTATCAACAGTTAAAAATAAAATTTTTATTGAACATTTTAAGAGCCGTCTGCTTTATGAGACTATTGATGATTTTTATATTTTATATAGATCGTGCAAATATAATTAAATGAAATATATATATATATATATATATATATAAATAAAACATTTTTAAAGTAATATAATTCAACGAGTTTAACGGTAAGTAAAATGTTAAAAATTGCTACCTGTTTGAAAAAATTCCTATATTCAATTTTATTTCATCGATGCTATTACATTAGAAATGTTTTTTTTCACGCAAGAATTTTAATTTGCCGTTACTAACATGTCACTAAACAATTTCTGATAGATAAAGAAAATTAAATATGTATTAAACAAAAAAATCTTATTGGTGTTTCAGCAAACTACAAACGGTTAGGTACATAAAAATTTTATTTCATTCGGGTAAAAATGATAACACATAATTTTTATGAACAATTAAAAAGTACCTAATTAATAATATTAAAATAACTATAAAATAATTATATTTTCAATAAAAAAAAAAGTGATTTATATAATTATAAAAATTTGTTGGCGGCTGAATAAATTATTACTGTTAACATGTATTTTCAGGATTTAATTAAAAATTCAATTATTGTATTGTTCTCATAACAACATGGTATATTAAATAAGATACTGTATTTTTTATATAATGACTGATTGTTTCAATTATAAATAACAAGTAATAAGAAAACACTAGGTGCATTTTTTTAAAAATTTTTTTGAATTGTTTAAAAAACAAGTAAATAACTAATGCAAAATAATAAAAAAATTAAATATAAAAATTCTTATATTGTAGGTAATAGTTATATATTTTTAATCAAGTGATAATCAAGAATTAAAATAAAAAATTTTGTTATCATTAAAATTTCAAAACTCGCATAAAGTTTGCTTTTCTATTAGTCAATCGCTTCGTTAAATTAATTGATCTCATTTTTAATATATATATATCATATTGCAAATAAAATATATTATATTATCAATAGATAAGTTTATTAAATTAAAAATTTATATTAATTACAATCCACCCGAGAAATACGAAAAGTCCCAAAGCAGAGTCACGGGTAGTCGAAGAAAGTTTGGGTAGACCTAAGAACTGCATTGATCCTACTTCGGGACTTAATCTAATAGACATTGTAAAGTGAACCACTCAGTGGGTTCATTTATTGAAGCGTACAGTGCTAATTGAACGAATACTGTTCTCACTGAAACAAAAGTAAATTTTATGAATCGTTGACTAATTCTTCAGTTAATTGTAAAATTATTTTTTTTAAATGATACCTTTTGAGCCCATATAACATAGTATATGTTAGTATAACCAATTTCTGGATTTTGTGTATCATAAAGCGTTATTATATCACAATAAATTATTTATACTTTTTAACATTACTCCTTGAAAATAAAATTACTTAACTTTGTGTTACTTTTTTTAAATTTTAAATTAGAATTATAAGATAACTTAATATTTAATGACATTAATATAAAATTATAATTATGTTATATATATATATATATATATATATATATAGAGCATATGTCTATTTCATGATTAATATTTAGTATAAACCTGAGAAAATATTTCTTCGTTTTAGAATTAGTAATATTAGTGCTGTTTATTTATAATAAAATATAGTACGTGTAATATTTTTGTATTTATATCATATTGAAATTATTATACAGTTTATATTAAAAAATAATTACCAGAAAAATGTTTACTGATATTTGAAAAATTGCTTATACATATTTATAAATAAACAAGTACATTAATATGTTGTAAACTAACTAGATTATTATTCAATTATTAAGTAGTTCTAATATGAAAACATATGTTACGTTTTGTCTTATATTGTTTTTTTAAGAATTTTTTAATGTGTTATAATATTTAAAAAAGTGAAATATACATAATAAATGATTAGCTAAACAATTGACCTACCAAAAATGTTTATTTTACTATAATAATAATACAACACTTTAAAATAAAAAATAATTGGAATGCAAAATAATTCTTTTGAAGTCATCACTTAATTAAAATAAATATTTTATCGCCTCAACTTTTCAAGTATTAAAAAATAAGCAATTATAATTGTAGGACATTTATATTTAATGTAATTATATGTTTTTGTCAGTTTAATTATCATAATAATTAAAATTGATGAATATTTACCATAAAATGTTATTTTTAGTAAAATAAATTTTCTTCTGTTTAATGACTAATTTAAAATAAGAAACAGGTAGTCTAGTAATTATAAGAAAATTTAATTTTTAGGTATAGGAAAAAATGAATCTATAAAATGTACAAGAATTAGAGAAAGTTTGATTAACATGAAAAACATAACAATAATAAAAAAAAATATCAGATATAAATATGTTTTGAGTATTTAATATACTAAATTTTAATTAATATTATGATACATGTGTAAGTTAATAAAAATAATAATTTTGCGGAGAGATTTTGATTAATAAGATTCTCTGAATTAGATTTAATCATCAATGATCATAAAAAACCTAATAACTCCATATGCCTATATTTTTAATCACAATTATAAATGTATTATCTTTTTTTTATTTAATTTAAGTGAAAGGTGATTTAAAAAAATATGATTCAAGTAATTTGGTAAAATCTTTAGCACTTAATTATTCAATTACATTTTTAGTCGCATGTTTATCCAATACATTTTATATTTTGACAAAATCCATTTGAAACGATTCGTTAGATTTTTTCGAACAGAATATCATTATTCAAATTTACTCTGATAAAATAAATGAACAAAATGAATTTGAAAGCTAATATAAAAAAATAAGTATAACGTTATATACAAGTGATAGCTCAAAAAAAAAAAAATTCAAGGATTGCAAGTTGAAGTTCACGTTACAGAAATCGGAAGAGGATCTTTTTACAGATACCTGAAATGGATTTTTAATGTAGTTTCTGCCGAAAAAAATATGATAAAATATAATACGGTGAATGATGAAACTCAAACCTAAACGATTTTATATTTTCAATTCCATGTGATATGAATTATGGTTCTTACTTATAAGGGTATCTCCTAGCTTATGTAAAGAAGTTATAGTATGTATTTTAAGGATTATGAGTGTAGAAAAAAAATATGGTTACATAAATATTATTAAACATTTAAAAAATCAGACATTATTTTCAACTACACAAGGTTTTTGAATTTTCGGGATTTTATTAGTTACATATGTATCTCTATTTATTTATTATAAAATAATTTTTAGGTACATCCCGTATATCTAATATAGTGTATCAAATTAATTTTTGTAGAAGGCAGCATACATCTTAAATCGAATATAATTAAATACTAAACTAAACTTTGTTTAGAAATATATTCTAATTTTTGTACTTAGGTGGCAAAAAAAGTGCGCCTAAAAAAAGGGACTAATGATAAAGAAAGCAGTATTCGCGTTTCACCTACCGTCTATGTTTTAAAATGCTAACAACTTTAAAATATTGATACAAAATATGATATTGACCAGTCATTTTTTTAATTAGATCATTTTCTATATTATAATATAATTTTAAAAGTATTTTGCCATTACAAACAATTAACATGCCGCCTCTACAAGATATAAAGAATAAACTAAATACATATGTAACTAACAATATCCAAATGTAAATATTTTTAAATAACTTATTATTTTAGAAGAAACTGATAGCAAGCATTAAAAAGATTAATGCAATTAATTTATACTTTGAAAAGCTCTATTAATAGACATATTTATTTAGATATATGCATGTTTTTATTTTAAATAAAGTTACTGCAAATACCATAAATCAATATAAGGTTCAATTTTTGGTTTACTCACATACTGCCTCGTTTAAAATTTGAATTAAAAAACATTATAGTTCAATAAACACACATAATATAACTTAATTGGCGTATCATACAGAAAAAAACAGTAATACACAATACATTACATAATATTCCATGTATTCAAAGTATCGGGATGAATAATGTTTTTTGCTTTTTTAAACATGTTTAAAAAATTGTTTCATAGAGAGTTAATACAGATATTAGTGTTATTACGTTAGTTTATTTGCTAAATATTTAATCAATGTAGTATAACACAAAAAAAATTCATATAGTTTTCAAAAAATAAAAATTTGTTAATATTTATGTGTTTTATGAGTACTTATTATTCGAAGAAATTTAATAAATTCAGAATTTGGTTAGTTTTCAATTTATTAATGAACTGGTATCAAATTTCAACGTTACTGATTTAAAATTACAGATTTTTTTATAAATATTTAAAAAGAAATAAATTACTTACTAAATTATATTGAATGCTTTTAAATAAATATTAAATTTACTTCAAAACGTGCTTTCTTTTTGAAGCTTAATTCAATAATAATGTAAACTTATAAATCAATTAAAAAATTTAAATTGATGATAAATGACTGTTTACATTTAAGATAGTTGGATGACATTATTTTGTTATATTTAAAATTAAGAATATTTTTGCCTAAAATTAAAAATTATTATGTTCATATACACCTATTAAGCTATAATGGCTAAAAATAATCTCACGCTTTTTACGCAGCAAAAACATACTTTAAAATATTAAATCATCTCAAAAATATAATCTCTAAATATAAACTACTAATTAATATTTGTATAAATTTATGAATACATCCCAACTAAGGTTTATTTAAAGGTAGGATATTTTAAATTAACTGCCTTAAAAAAATTATGTATCTTAATTAAGATTTCAAAGTTGTCAAAATCCTAGTACAGTCGCATAGTGGCTCCAGTATAAAAACCAAATTTTATTTATAGAATAAAAAACGTTGTCTTCAATCATTAAACAGAAGTTTATAAATTATCTGATTTGTAACTAATGACAACGATTTGAAATGAATAACTATTTATTTTAAATTATAATTATCATAATGTACAGTAAATATTATACTTTTAATTGTTCCCGTAAAATTAATTTCAATTTTCCAATTCAAATGAGGTTACTGTATTTTTACATTATTATGTCTTTGGGCTTTATCTGAGAATTGGCAAAAATAAAAAAAGTTTGTACTGCAAATGGAAATTAATCGTAATACAATAAAACGTCGACTCTTACATCTAATTGCTGTTCTTCTAGAATAATTTCATAAAATATCAGTTATGTCGAGTATGTATAAATTATTGACGCAGCATACATAAATTTGAATACAATTTTACCATCCATTTTAACAATTATTTTTCTTTATAAAATATAAAATCATTGTACGGCTCGCTAACTCAATCATATTTGTCATAACAGAACAATTTTATCGTGCTTTATTGTAATTTATTTTTATTTTTCATCATTAACTTTTATACGTTATGTTTTTTTTCGATCCAATTATTGTAAATAAAAAATAAATTAATACTCAATTCTGTGGAAGGTTTGCAAAAAGTGGATTTTATCGAAAAACATCTTCATTCAAGTAAAAGGACATAAATTGTTTCCTAATGACAGACGTTCTAGGAGTTATATTCGTATAGATCTATCTACTCTTTATTTCCTCAAGACTGTCGCTATATATTTAATATATGAGTAGAAGGTACCTGCTATCATGCTTCATGATCAGTAGCAACTCCGTCGGAATAAGACACTATGATTAATCGGCCGGCTCACTGAGTATGCAATTTAGGTACACGAACGAAAAAGTAGGTCTATATTGTGGTGGGGTGACCAACTTAAAGAGACAATTAGCCGACATCCTAAGTAATGTGATGTCTTGTCAGGCTAAACCACAACAATGACGTATAGCTTACGTATTGTGCGTACAAAAGTTTTACTATGTTGTCAAATTTATAAAACTTAGAGAAATTTCATCAATGACTAAACAGTTTTGATTTTTTCATCCTTTAAAGTAATTTATGTATTCATATAACACTCATAAAGTTAATAAATATTTGTTTTTCGAAAAATTCTTTATAATAGTAATGTGATAATAATTTATAAAAATATTTATATTTAACTAACAGAAATTTTGAATTCATCATTAAATGTTGAACATTTACAGGGAATTAACAGCTAATTATATTGTATCAAAAATTATGATGTTGAGTAGGCTTGATTTAAATATTATATTGTTATGAAAAATACATGTAACATTTAGATTAGACAATTTTCTAGTTAAAAACTCAATGGTGATCGTTTACAGGTAGTGTCCCATCCCTGTTGATTTTACCCTATGACATTATAAAATCGAAATTTAGTAAAAAAATTCATTCAATAATTCTATTTAATGAATATTAATTATTTAACATAATTTTAACATATCACAATAACATTTTTCATCGATTGTTGAAAAACAATACATTTTACAGGTTTCATATTAATAAAAACAATTAAGAAGATTGATAATCTAATTTCATTGAATACAATTTTTTTGAAATATAACATGTAATATTTAGTTATATACCATGTACAAAATTGAACACAATACTTAATATAAATTACATATATTTATTTTTTATCACTATGTTTTAAAAACAATCGTCTAGATCTCTAGACTATATTTTAATTAGAGTATAAAAAATGTAGCAATTATTTTTACTGTATTTTTAAAAATGTCTGTTATTATTTTAGCATAAATTATGGAGGTATTAATATTTAACTGTTTTGTTAAACAATCGAACTTTTTTTATCTCAAAAAATACTGAGTAACAATGAAATAAAGAAAGTAAATAACCCTCAATTAAACTTGTTTACAGAATTATTATTTCAGAGTTGTACTAACTCGGTAAGCAAGAAAGTTGTTCTTTACACTATTAATTTACCCACTCAAAAAAAACTTTTATTCACTAATCATAAGCAGTATACAAACCATTTATTCCAAAGCTTATTAAGAATTTAACAAATCTGATAAACCGTTTAATATGAAGTAGCAAACAAAAACCTAAACCTTCCTTCACATTTAATTTCTGGTCAATTTTTGATACAATATGTTAAATGATAACGATGAGTTTTGAAGATGTAAAATTGTATTTACAAAATTTAGATATCATTTTTGTTGACTTCAAATCTGTCTTTTGTTTTACTGAATTGCAAATAAGGAATTAAAAAGAGATATTAAACATTAAAAATATTAAATATTTTTAGAGATTAAAATGTAAATTTATTCGAATTGCATTGATAACATTATCAGTAAATGAATACTACTCAGAAAGCATTTATAAATCCTTAAGTTTTAACCTAATCAAAAATCATTAAAAAATTGTGGTTCGAATAAATCAAGGAAAAAAATTAAGAAATATTTAAGCCAAAGAAAAATTGTATTTAATATTTTTCAAATCACTGTCCCAGCCAAGGAATTTTGAAAAGTTTAATGTATAGTTTTAAAGTTACCCGTTTTCCAAAATTCAGAAATTTATATTTCTTGTATGAAAAAATTGTTTAGGGTTGAGGAAAATAAATTCAGCTCTACCAAATATCAAATTCCAATTCTTTATATAAAAATATCTCAATTTTGTTCTAGTATGATATTTTTAATTAAAAAATTACTAGCTATTAATTAACCATGAAATATTATATTTTTCTCTGGCTAATAAATTACCAATTTTGTTGATTATTAATTAATTTTTGTAATTTTATATTTTTAATATTTTTAAAGTAAATAAATAATTTTAAGTTTGTTGCTCATATGTCTAAGTTAAAGTAGTTTTGAGGCATAAAAGACTGCTTACTGTTTATTTACAGCCGCTTTTATCATAGCCATCAAACTTCCTTTTCTTTAATGATTTTTAAATGCGCGATCGCACTCTAATAAGTTTCCAAACTTACTATAACTTTAGGAACACATTTTCCTCGTAAAATAAAGTTGTATTCGTCAAATTGCACAAGATAAAAATTGTATTTTATTATTTTTATATAAATATTAAAATATGATTTTATTGATAAACATTTCAGGGACAACAGAAAATACATTACTTTAGCTCCGATATGAGCCTGAGAAGTTTTTAAATTTACATCGTATTTTCTTTTGTGTACCACAAAAATTTTGGTATGTCACCACTTTTTCATATGCTTATACAGCACAGATTTTTTTTTCAATGATACCCCAAAAGATCTCAAATCTTGTCTAGTTGAATACATTAACATCAAAATTTGAAAAAATTCCCGTGTTCCCCGTAAATTGGGTAGTCACACGAAATAGTTACGATTATTGAATTCGGTAAATTTCTACATATTTAAATTTTTTTAGATAAAAATGCCATAACTTTTTAAAAAATGGATGAATTTAAATATTTTTTTTTTATAAATACTTGACGTATTTTATTTACATTAAACATAAATTATTGAAAATCTTATCCTTACCTGTCCACAGGTGGGATTTGAAAAAGCAACATCTACCTGAAATGTTAATCTTTTCAACTAAACTTTAGAAAATGTTGCGGAAATATTGGTTTTTTTATATATATGAAATTAAAGTTATTGTCCCGTACTATAAATTAAGAAAAAATATTTATCTTGACATATTATCTTTTATGTGTAAATGATTACCTTAGTTAAAATACGTGCTAATTTTGCATTAAAATTAACGATTTTATATTTTCAATTTTATATTACTATAACCAGGCTCTAAAATTGTTAATTTTGCTTTGGTTTTAAATAATGTCCGGTTTTGTTTCAATTTTAGGACTCTGTTTTGTAAAATAATTTATTTTGGTTTCGATTAAGAAAAATAAAAAAAATTGGTCTTAACTAATTTTAGTCCTAACCAATAATTCTTTGAAAAATATATGGATTATCACAATTTTGTTTATAAATACTTTATACTTGTTCCTTTCATCTGACATATTTTTTTTATCTGACCACTTCCCCTTATAATAAAGTAAATTCCCTTTGCTCAAAACTTGAAACATACGTACAAAAAACAGTACTTTTTCAATTTGACTTTTAATAATAATCCTGAAATATTGCTCTTTTTAAATATATATCAAATAAAAGATTGTATAATATACAAATAATTAGTTCCGATAACTTGTCATCAATATGTAAACGGTCTCTGAAATTAAACAAAAAATGTTATACTTTTGCAAAAATTTACATTTTTTGTATTGTCATAATTTGTTTTAAATTATTTATGCCTATACTTTAAGTCAAAGTATATAGTCATATAGGAGGACAAAGTAAACATTCCCAAGTACCCTTCTCTTACAAAAACAAAATTAAATAAGATTTATGTGTTAGTTTCAAATATTTTCAACGATGATTTTTAAAGGGTTTTTATTATAAATCTATACTTAACATTTTAATAAACCTTTGCTATAAAGGTTACGAAATATACAAATACCTTAAAATGGGCCAATTTGCTTACACTTGGGTCAGTTAAATATTTTACAGATTTCATCACTTAAATTTGTGAACAAACATTTTATATTTCTTAATAATGCTTATAAATATTATATTATTACTGCAGATTGGCACCACTAAAATGACAATAGAAACTCAAGTTTAATCATCAACGTACCTTTACCCATTTGACGGTACTTTATCATTTTTTTTTTATATATGTTTTTGTATTTCTTAATGATAATCATTGTATATTAGTTATGAGATAAGTTTTGAGAGGCGCGTAGGATCACTGCCTAATAGAACAAAAAAAGTACTTGTACTACTGTATATACGTATGATAAATTTTTATAGACTTGGATGTCTCGGAAGTAGACCAAAAAAATTTTATAAATGTGTTAAGACTCGAATCCTAATAATAAGTATATATTCATGTGTAATATTTATAAATCATTAAACTTGTAATGAGGATATCATTAAGGGAATAGGAATTCATGTTGCTTTTGGAATAATTAATTAATTACTTCTAAATGAAATACTATCTACAGATTCGTTTTTTATGATTTAATAACTGTCGGGTATAGTTCATACTTATCCCGACTATGGCACGCCTCCACTGTGCTGGGTTTGGTTTTTTTTTTTTGCATTAAAAAACGAATTTATCAATCAAAACTGTATGTTTAAAATGAATTAAAATAAATATTTTTGGTTGATACACTACGCGCAGTATTTGATGTGTAAAATAAACGCGATTGAGTTCGCTTAAATTTTCTAATTAAAAATAATGTATTGACTTCAAGCAAACTAAATTACTTACCGACAATGAAAAGTGATTCTACAACCACATCGCTAACCATTGATGGTTTGTCCGTGTTGACGAAACTAGCATTGTATGGCACAACAATGGCTACATAAAATGTGGCTATCAATATCAGCCAATCCCAGCACGTTTTGAAAACTCCGTAATGCGATAATACCCACCGGGACTTTTTCAAGGCAGACGTTTTGTATTCTGGTAGTGGCGCCGACGACCCCTGCAAAAGCGTCTGTAACAAAACAATACTTAAAAATTATATTAATATTCGCAACTTTTTCAATTATGTGTTTTAGTGGCAATTCTGTGGTGAGTATTCATAGAGCAGGGCGTGCCCATGAACGCAGTTGATAAGTGGGACAAAAACGAAGGCAGGAGAAAATTGGGATATAAAGCCGTTTTCGAAAAGGCCAAGTAAACGTAGACCAACACATTCATTGTGCGTCGTTTCTCAAACAATAACAGTACAAAATAATGCTCTGAACTTTTTTAACGGGACCTTTTGCTTTAACCTATGACTTCGTGGAACAGTATATATGAATGCTTACAAAAGTTGTTTTTAATTTCGTGTACAGAGACCACTATTGGAATTGTTCTAAAAACATTTTTTTCAACGTCAAATTTTTAATTATGCACTGAAGGGTTAAGTAAAACACAAATACGAATTGTTCGCTCAACAAGTGGTTGTTTCGAATCTATTGACATTTGACCATATTTGACAATTATTAAATTGAAATAAATTGAAATCACTTTTCGTTTTCAAACTCATATTTTTAGTATAATCTCCCATGGAATCAGATTAAGACTACTTGGCTTAAATTAACAATTCAATTAAACTTGTTTAGACATAATTATATTTATTTGAAACAAATTTTAACTATTATTACTAACTATAACTATTTGTTATAGTATATTTAGTGTTTTTTTTATTTAAATTCGCATCTATTAATACATAGAAATGTCCTTATAACCTAATATAGTAAAAAATTATTTATTTTAATTATACTTGAAATCATACATATAAAATTACAAGCTTTCGACAGTTTTATAGGGTACAAAATATTATCGCGCAGAAAATAGGGGAAATACGATTATGGATTACGTACCAGCTGTGTATAAGTTAGATGTCAAAATGAATAATGATATGGTTTATTCTTTATAATTGAAATAGTGTTAACCGCAATATGAAATGGAAATGGAGTATGAAACAAAACAATCAAAATAATCTCATATTATTGCCTTTTGTAATTAAAAACTGTTTTCATTCTTACTAGGAATTCAAATGTTTGTAACTAAATATGTGACTGTGGTAAAAGATTTCCTAAACGTTAAAAGCAAACAAAAATAATACAAGGTTTCAAAAAAGTATTTACAGGCCTAAAATAATTTAATTGCCTCCGCTTATAACAGATTTGTCTTAACATAAAGAATAAAATGAAAAGTATTTTCCCTGATACTGAACATTTTGCTAAGTTGACTTTGTTAGTTTTTATAAACAAATCTATAATGATGAATATTGCACTAATTATACACTATTACATGGTAATGTTTTAATAATAGAATACTGTATTACACTAATATTAAATGTGTTATAACGCAATTTGGGTACCTTAACTAAGTTATTCAAATTACACAAAATTACATTAGTCGTATTTTAGCATATTGAGCATAATCACTCGTAAGAAGATTACAGGATTTCCGTGTATTTATTTCAAAGAGTTGTGACATCACTAGTGTTTAAGAGAAGCTTACTTTAAGAATGACGTAAGGTATGCGTACCTTTGAGTGTCAACGATCAACGCGAAAAGCGTGTCTGAAGAGGACGTAAAGGTCTCCTATAAATATTTATTTGGAATTATTACATAAAACGTTAATCGTAGTTGCCATAGGAACTGTGATCTATAAGTACACGAAAACAAACATGAGAATTTAGTTATATAATACTGCCAAATCATATGATTTTAATATGTAACAATTTTTTTAACTATATTTTTACAGAATTTTTTTGTTTTTCCTTTGATTGGTGTAATTAATTCTTTAATTAGCATAAAAAAAAAATTAGTAATATTTATTATGTATAATTAGTGTTGTCAACAATAAATATAAATATATGATATAATTTAATAACGTTTGAAGAATTTAGAATTTAAAACTTCTAAGATCATATTATTTTTTTTTCAATTAAGACACATGAAAATATTACCACACAGTTTAGTAATATAAATATAAAGTGATATCATTAAAAATATAAATCAGTTTATAATTTTTTCATCACAGAAGATAATATCATATGTTCTATAATTTCAAGAAAACAATATGGTCCTACCCCCCTTAACATTTTATCAACATTAATTTTTTATAACTTACAAACTTACAAATGATTTGTCTAAAAAAAATCCGTGGTTCATAACAACTTTTGGAATAATATTTTAAAAGAAATTAACATTTTTATAACAAGACGGGTCTGTGTATTTGTATCTTTAGGCATTAAAAAACGCATTACTCCTTCCGTTTTGTTATAAAAATGCTAATATCTTTAAAATATTAGTTTATAAGTTATTATCGATCAGTTATTTTTTTCATATCAAAAAAATTTATCCATATATAGATGATTTTTTAATTTGTAAGTTGGTTAAACACTTATGATTCCATATAAAATACTTAAGTTGTTAAAATTATAAAGAGAATAGAGGGGAGATAGAAATAATAATAATATATATAAATAATAATATAAAATAAATAATAAGGGAAATATTAACTATTAAAAAGAAAAAATAGTATTATGTTTTATATTTTTAAAGATTGTATGAGTTATAGTTAAACAAACACTTCGTATTTTTCCTAGTGTTTATCGAATTTAACAAAATTTTCTCCCCGTTGAACAATCCATTGACCATATTAACCCATTGAAAAAAATATTTTCGAAATAAATATTTTGTTTATTAAAAAACTTTTATTAAACTTACAAAAAAAAAAAAAAAAACTCTTGTAATGGTAAAAGAAAGAGTTTATTTACAAAACTAAATTATACATAAATAAGGTCCGAAGTATATGTATTTATAAATTTTGTTTAAACCACTTTGAGAGATCCTAAATTTTTGCAACTTTGTATACAGCACCCTACCAAATTTTTAAACTCAAGTTGTAAATCACCTTTTCAGAAAGAGAAGTGATAGAATAAAATATGTATTGGAAATCTAAAAATGTCCATAAAATCTCTTGTAAAAAACGTCTCCGAAACTGTTATTTAAGTATCACAAGGAACTGCATAGCGGTAAATTATAGAGAGGAACTCAATGGATGAAGACTAGCGCATAAACCAAAACTTACTCAGGGTATTATAGAAAAACAAAATATCAATGGGCATATAAATATAAGAACTTCACGATTGGTGAGAGGGGAAAACTAATGAAATGAAAAATAACTCTCTTCAAATTGATATTTAACAGATTAAATTATGCTTTAATAGAATTTTATGAAAATTAACTGGTAGATTTTTCGGGTGAATCAATTTTCCAAGTATTGGTCGAATAGTTTAAATTCTATCAGTGAAAGAAAATTAAAAAATTTAAATTTTATTGCATTCTTCCAATTATTAAACATTTTTCACCAGTTAAGGTGTTGTTTGTTATAAGTATTTAAGGACTGGGGCCCTTTGTACGTCGTAGAAGGTACTTGAATGCCGAAAATTACGAAACAATCTTGGAAAAAGTTGCTTCCTCAAATAAAAAAATGCCTTTAGAGATAAGCCAATTTTTATGTACGACATTATATTGATGTTTTCGTGTTACATGAATAACCATACCATGGTATTTGTAGCTTAATAAAAGTTGATGATCTTGATTAGCCTGAAAATTCGGCCAATATAAATCTTATCGAGGACACTTAGAAATTTATCTGAAACGTATTCAGATACTTAATCATTAAAACATACCCCAGTTATATAGATGAGTATGCGCTGCATCGCATTCGAGTTGTGATGTTTGCTAAAGATGGGCATACAAAATACTAATTATAAACAAAAATTATAATTAACTAAAGAAAAAATTATTTTGTATAAGTTACTGTTTTATTCAACAATCATACGTCACAATTACATCATTTTAATCTCTGGCGTAAACACGAAAAACATAAAATGTGTTCAGTCATTCAAACTAAATAAAGTTAATACTGAAAACTTCTTTTTTAGAACGTAATTTTATTTTATGAAGTAAAAGTACAGACAAATATAAAAAATTATAAAACATTCTTAATTCGATGATTTATGATTTGTATATTTAAAAATGTTTTTAACTTGAATGAATATAATTATTAAAAAACAGAGTTCAGTGTTTAATTGTACACTAAATGAATAAAATTAATTAGGATCTCTATTTTTGGATTTTCTCTCTATTTTTCTGAATGATTGTTTGAATTAAAATTAAATTATAATCATTTTTGAATTGATAAATTTATATGATTATTTTATGTTAAAATTTATACAGTCATTTAAACATCTATTATTTTTTCCAACATAAACTAACATTATTAAAGAGCAAACTTTCAATAATCTGGGGTAATTCAAATGAAACCTGACTATGAGTACCTCAAGAACATTTTTTCACATTTAATGGAAATTTAAAAATATTTTTTGATTTTATGTAAGTCTATAAAAATTGTTTTTACATTACTTCCTAGGTACAATTTTAATATACACTACAGCTTTCTTATGCGAAATCAAATGGTTATTTAATAAGTCTTATAATACATTTCATATTTTATCTTATAATATAAAAATATAGTTTATGTTTTATTTCTTAATAGTATTATATCATTATTATAAGAATATAATTAGAAGAAAAGTAATTTTAAATTTATTACTGGTATAAAAATTAAAAATGCAGTTTAAATAGATGCACATTTTGTGTGGTATAAAATAATCGTGGAAACTAAATTTACTGTTTTATTTATTCAATATAAATTACACAGACTCAATTGTTTGAATAAACGTTTAATTTTTATAAATATATGATGCAATTATATCAATTTTAGATAGTCTAGTAAAAAAAAAAATGGTTTTTGATATCGTTACCAAATAATTATTCAATTTGTTAAGATCTAAAAATATAGATTGAATATATTTAAATAATATTCATTGGAAAATATTGCTCAAGTTTTACCATAATTCAAACAAAATATTCGTTGTCTAAAAACACCTTTACCATCTCATGTGACTTTTGTACATAACTATAAAACTATGTAGTATACTGTCTGTACAATGATATTATATTTCTATTTAAAATTTATAATTTGTTTCTCGTTTCTTTAAAAGTGAAACATTTGAATTATCAAAATCGTGAAATTCAACTAAATAACTACACTTATTACTATTTATTATAATTTTTATTTTAAACACTCACATTATTTAATTTTAACTTTGGTTTTGGTTTATCACTTTTATAATGACCGGATAGCTGGTAAAGAACTGCTCTACTTCTCCGCCTTCCATACGCATTACTTGTAGGTTCTGGTTCTTCTGGTTCAGCTTCCTCTTTAAATTATTAAAAAATATATGCATTAAATACTATTTAATAAATGATTAAACATTACATTTGAATTATACATTTTTATTATTAATATAATACAGTTTGCTTGGATAACAAATAATCGTCCTTACTATGAATGTCTAATTTTTACAACTTATGTTTAACACCAATATCTGTGACAAAACTTCAAATTATTAAGTAAAAATCATCTTAGAACCAAACGATTTTATATCAATATATTATTGTTTTATATATATGGACACTTAAAAATTTAAAAATGCGATTTTTGTACATATTAGGAAGTTTTTGGTTCTTTGTCATTCATTAATAAATAAAAAAGATTTTCAAAATAAAGGGTGTAAGATAAAATAATAAAAGTATAATTTAAAATTACTTACAATCATTTCGATCCACGTTTTAAAATAATTTGGTTCTCTAGCTTTGTTAGTCTGAATGATTACTCTTAATATATTACCAAGAAAAATCAAAAAATTGTTTAAACTTTTTATTCACTTGAAAATAAAAAGCAATAATTTTCTAATGTATAAGAAATTAAAAATCATTCATTAATAACAAAACAAAAAAATAACAATACAAAAATAATTTTAATTAAATATTAAGATTTTTTTTTACATTTTAAACGTTGTATTTCAAATATTAGTTCGAATATTAAGTCCTAAAGGGTATTTATCTTAGCTTATAAGTAAAATTGATAGTTTATTATTTTTATAACCGATGTTGCATTGCAATTTAATTTTATTAAAACGCCTTACTCAAAGATTAGTTTATAGTGAAATAACTTGTAAGTTATTGTTGTTATAAACAACACAAACACCAAAGCTAATTAGATAAAATTCTAACTTGCGTACTAAATACATAGACCTAAGTTAAAATAGTAATCAGCATAATTGATTACTGCCAAAAATTTATTAATCAGAAATAAAAGAATCTATTTTACAGTATAATTTTTTGTTTCTATTAAAACTTTGGTTAATATTGTCTTATATATAAATCACGTTGTGTTAGTATTATTTATAGCTTTTAAAGTATTTTTGGCATATTTAAGTTTTGATTTGTAACTTTAAAAGGACGAAAAAATAATTATATTAACACATATATAATATGTAAAAAAAACTCTACAATTGTTGTAGAGTTTTTTGATTCATACCTACATTTTACCTTTATGAAAATTAAAAATGTTCGATAGTTTCTAACAAAATATAAAAATTAAGTACAAAAGATACATTATATTGTATACCATATAACATCCTTTATTATAAGTTTAATATAAATAATTATTTGACTACACTATAGTCATAATAACTAAAATTATTAAATAGAATTCAGAAATTCGTCTGTGGAAGAGGCCAGGAAATGGCCATCTATATCATTAGAGACATTTCGGATGCACTTTTCCTTCCACTTAAGTATAAAAATATAAATAATTTTCAAAGTACTATTCCAAAAATTATTACCAACCCACCATTATTTTTTAACTAGAGCATTTCTTATTTTATATGCTAGTTTAATATATATTATGCCATTATAAAAAATAAAGTTCATACCCTTTAAAGATATAAGAGATGAATTAGATAAGCAATTAATTAATAACTAATAAATAAAAATAGTTGAAAACTAAAAATCACCAAAATAATTTTCTTAACATAATTATTATATAAAAAAAAATCAAGTGGCTAATGTTAAAAAGCTCCTTTTATGTATCTAAAAAAAACTAATCAATTTTTTTCAATATTTTACTATTTTTTTATAAGTAATTGAGAGGTTACGGGAATCCTTATGAACTACTAATACTCAAACATTGTAAAATCGAGAATTGTTTTATTTACTTAAATACATTTATCTAGATGAGTGTATGATTCCCTTAGATAATAATTCACACGTTTCTTCCATTATCAATATGATATAAAAGTTCTATATTTTTTTATCTAGTTACTGCGCCCAGAAAAATTTATCTAGATAACAACTTCGCTTATTTAATTAAAATTTTGTGATTCATATAATGAATTTTCAATATAGGCGATCTTTTGTTTTTGATGACGAATTAGTAATTGAATAATAATAGTGATTTAATTCATTCTATAAATCATTGAAATTTAAAGGAAAATGCTCTCATTTATTATAAAAATATTTTATATAGCCTACTAAGTCAATTGCATTCTAAGTCAACTGGTTTTTGACACAATATAATTGTTATGTTTAAGATACAAAACGCTTAAGTTCTTAGTCCTGTACTTGACATAAAGCAGTTTATTTCTGAACTATTTGATAAAATGAATTCAAACAAATGTTAAGTTGCTACTGCAATAGCCATGACTCAACTAAAGTATGCCTCTTGGGATTTTAAAAGCTTTAATGGTGAATTCGAAAACATCATAAATCTCAATTAATTTTTAATGTCAATATTAACCAAGCTTGAACTTTAGAATCATTGTTGATAAATTTTCAATTCAATTGATTTTATTTGAATTTATGGTAAAATAATTTTTATAAAATTCCCTTATTTATAATTTTTTGATTATAATTTACCATAATACATAATATATTAGATATTATATTTACAAAGAAATATCTAAGTTAAAATTCTATTAGACTGATCACTCTTTATATGTAATGATATAATTGTCAAATTTTGAGCAATGTTATTTATAAATCTTTTTAACAGCTGAAATTATAACGAAAATATAATTAATACTTATTTTAAAGTAGATTCATTAAAAAAATAAATTGTAACATTAATATGATAGAAGTAAAATTATATACATATGACAAGATAAAATATTACAGTAAGGTAATAGTTGTTCGAAATTCTCATTATAAAGTTGTATGAAATATTGAAGTAGAACTTCATGACAAATGGATGTAATAATTTGGCGTTTAAGTAAAATTATTATCTTTGTGACAAAAATAATATATGTCTATTCCGGGACTATTTAAAAATACTCATCTTTTTTTTTTTTTGAAACTGAACTATTTTACGTTGCAAATAATAATAAATAACTATTAAAATTATTTACTAAAGAAATATATTTGTAAAATAATCTTTATAGTAATGTGTTCAACATTAAACTACTTAAACTAGTTATTTTATCATCTTACTAATTATAATGTATCATAGTTCTCAACTAACAAAATCACTTTTGGTCTGATCAATAAAGGTCTATTAAGCTAAGAAAACTTTAGGTAATTAAATAATTTTCAATATACATTTGTCATTATTGCAAAGTTTTATTAATTATGTACATAAAATTGCTGTGATTGTTTTAAAATTCAAAATATTTAAAAATAAAAAGAATGGTTAAGCTTTTTTAATTGATAATTTTAGAAAAAAATGTTTTAAAATTTTATGTCAGATATTACCTTAAACTGATGATTGTTTTATTAGTTTTATTTTTTTATAAAAATGTTGCTTTAATGTATTAGTATAGAGATTATCGTATTTACTTCACTTTTATTTCAAAAAAAAAAAACAAGTTTACTTCAAAAGATGTAAACTTGATTTTAATGTTGAAAGATTATAAAAAGGTTAAAATTAGATATAAGATTTAAAAATATCTTTTAGGTGAGAAATAAAATTATCGCAAAACACAAAATTAATAGTTATATTGTTTAAAAAAAATATGAGTGCAAAAACATATTGTGAAAAAATTTTAAAAACAATGTAAAAAATATAACCTAAAATCTTAAAAAATGTTAATTTATTCCATAAAACATACACAAAAACAATTATTATTACGTAGAAATTCTATTATAGAAGTCAATTTAAATATTCGCAGAATAATCTATATTTTTACAAATGGCAATAAACTGTAAATTCAATAAACATTAATTTACATAAATGGTAATAAAATATTTTTTATTTCTTTTTTAAAAGCTTTTGTGTGACATTTTTGATGAGAAAAATTGATTTAAGTCATTACAAGTAGAATATAAAATCTACTGCTCGGTTCGTATGTGTTATAGAAATTAATTCAGTTTTATATTATTTTAACTATCTTGAGATTTATTTTTTAAATTTTCATATACTTTTCATAATAATATTTTCTATGATTATTATCTAGGTTTATTAATTTATAAAACTCAGTTTTAATTTATTAATTACATACTATTTAAAGTACGAAATAATGTGGCATGAATAGTTGAATTTTTGAAAGTAATTAATTCTATGATTTCACGATTATACACTTAAAATTCACAGCCTAATTTGTTTATTTGTTTTACTTAGATATCAAAAACTTAAACCACATACTAAAGTTGCTTCTTAACATTTGCATTTTATTGTTGTTTGTATTTATAGAATTTCAATTAAAATTGTTTCAAGATTTAATTTGAAACTTTCATTTAGAACTATAAACTTCATAATGTAATGCAGTGAATAAATATAAACATAAAACACATATCAATAATATTCACACTTAAGATTAAACAATTAAACTGAGTCATTATTGTTTTAAGAAAATGTGGGTTTATAGTAAAAAGTTACTAATAAAAATATATATTTTTGTAGTTAATACTATAAATAATTCAACACAGGTAATATTTTAGTTAGTTGAAGATTAAGTAAAACTTAATCTTACGAAACTAACTTTTTCAAAAATGAACAAATCAAAATAACTTTTTTTTTTAATAGATACATAATGTTCTTGCCTATCATCTGGTATATTTTTTTTTATAAATTTGACCCTAAACCTCCCCAAAGGGGGGGATTTAAAATGACAACTTTTTCACAAAAAATTACCTTTTTCAACTTAACTTTTGAAAAAGTTCCGGAAGGTCTGACACTTTTATATATATATCTTAAATTAAAGCTAATGTAATATACTTTAATTTGAAGAAAAAAATTTGATCTCTGGACTTCATCTTGACGACTTGTGTTCGTGGTGAAAATAGACATCAAAATTAATAAAAAATTACGATTTTTGTAAAATAATTCTTTTATATATTTTTAACTTAATAATGCTATAACTTTTTGGAAAATATATGGATCAGTAAATTTTTTTTTTTAATAGATGCTTGATGTCTTTACTTATCATTTGGTATATTTTTTTTATAAATCTGACCCTTTATCTGCCCACAGGGGGGATTTAAAATGACAAATTATTCACAAAAAATTTACTTTTACGCTTAACTTTTGAAAGTGTTCCAGAAAGTCGGACACTTTTAAATATATTAAATTAAAGCTAATATAATGTACTATATTATTAAAAAAAAAAAATTTTGGACTAATTTATATACAATTTCTTTTACATGTATTTCCACTTCACTATGACTTTTTTAAAATCCCTAATTTTAATTATTTAATATAACTATTATTTAAATAAGTACTAAATTATAATTGAGTATTTATTTATATTACATTAATAATTATTAAAGAAAAATAATATTTTGTCTATAGAATCAAGACATCTTCTATTAAAAATTGTTTATATTTATTTTTTGTTTTGATAGGATAAGACAATTGAATTTTATATTAACTCGATTCAATAAAAAGTAATTTAAAAAAATGTACTTTTTTATCGGTTCATTGATTTATTGTGTATTCAATTTATTAAAGGTAGTAGATAAGGCTATGAAATATGGAGTTAATAAATATGTAGTCTTGTAAAATTATTAATTTTATAGATCACAAAAAAAAACTCTAAATATTAAAAGGTAACATAATTATCATCTTATTTATAATAAATTCACTAACATTTTCGAGATTAAATTACAAATATCCAAAATAAAATTTTATCATCCAAAGCCATTTAAATTATTTGAATTTTAGAATATAAGTAACCATTTACAAAGTTGTAAGTATAATGCTGAAAATAAGCAAAGATAAACAATAGGATGTTGAAATCTTTTTGTTCGTTAATGGGCTGATCCTTTTTCATTGGTAAAAGGCATTACAGTAATCGTAAATAACATACCTTACATTCACAAAGTACAACTAGGTAGTTTGGAATAAGAGATAATTTCCTAATTTATATTAAATGTACATTTGACAAAAGATTTCTTAGATTTATGACTTTTTGGTATGATTGTATACTATTTTCCTAGTAAATACGACACAAATTTAATAATATTTGTTTCTTAAAGTCAAAAGTTATAAAGAACCAATTATAGATTATGAATTAAGAGGCTGTAAAATAAGTTATCTTTTTTTAAAAATAAAACTAACTAGTTACATAATTGACGATACTTTTTATTCTATAACGAAATAACTTTAGAATTATTTGTTAAATAATTGCTACTACGAATTTATTAATTTAAATACTTTACTTATCATAATAGTCATATAATATCATAATAGTAATAGCTACTTTTTATTAAACACTTTTATTTATAATAAATGTCCACAAAATAAAATGTTTTAGATAATATTAAAAACATATTCAAGACATTTTTTGCCTAATTTGTTTAAAAAAAATATAGAGTATTTAATAAAGTAAATGATCAATTATCAAATTTTTACATTTAACTTCAGTTCACTATTTTTATTTTAAGTTTTGGAGAACACAGTATACTTTTGAACAAATTATTTTTAAAAAATATTTTTTTTATAAGAATAAGAAGTAGAGTTCAAAAATGTTTTCCTCGTTATTAATGAGTAGTATAGCTTTTAAATAAATGGTAGGTTGTACAATAACTGTATACCACCCAATACGTCAATGAAACTATATTAAAAAATAAATGATTGATAAAATGTCATTACAAATTGTAATTTGACCTAAATTATCAAAATATTATAATCATATTTTTAGTTATTCTATTCAGAATTTAACTTAGAAAAAACTTTATTTGCATTCAGTTGTAAAATAATGTAAAAAAATAACATTTTTTTCTAACTTGACCTTAACTTACTTATAATGTTATTTAATTATATTTATATCTAATAATTTTGTAGATCTTACCTTGATCGTAGTCCATCCCAACATGCATTTCCGCCATTTTTGTATGTGTGATGTCTTTGTGTGAAGCCAAAAATAAAACCACTTCCCTCTTTTCATTTTTGATGGGTACAATATCCAGTAGACACCAAAATGGAGATCCTAAATATTTAAATAATAATAGTTATAATAATAATAAAAGTTTTTAAGCTTAGTGTAATTAAATTGGCCAAGTTTAATACCCATATAAATATTGACATTTATGATTTATGAAAATATAAAATTTCATAATATTTATATTAAACTTGCTTTACTTAAAAATTTTCTCTTGCGTTAGATTTTTGACAGATTTTTTGTTTAATTTAAAAAATATCCATTTCTAATCTTTTCAAGATTTCAATAAAATTTTATGAGTTACCTGAAGAAACAGAACTACCGCTTATATTACACATTCTAGAAATCCAAGTTTATATAATATATTTATAAGATAATTGATAACAGTATTGTAGAATTAAGTATAACTGCCAAAAGATGGTTATATCGAACTCATAAATAAAGCTGTGTATACGATAGTTAATGGAATAAAACAAAAGTTTTTGTAGTTAATTATATAATGCATACAATTTATTTTGTTTTCATGAAATACTTTAGTAATTAATTAAAGAAATTTCAACTGAGAAAACCTTTGACTAAATGGGTTTATAGGAGTATTTAATGGAAGCATATAAGCATACGAACATTGCTAGAAACCTTTAGCTAAAATCAATATAAATCATAGCGATTTAGCGATAAAATAAAAATTAGAACTATAATCAAAATTAATTTTAGCTTCGATGCGAAGCTGAGAAGGTGGTATCGGTTTTATTATGATGTGTTTTTTTTTTGTGTCTGTTATCACTTTTTCTCAGCTCAACCAATTTCTTTCAACGATACGTCAAAAGATAACAAATCGTATCTAGTCGAAGACATTATTCTCAAAAATTGAAAAAATTTCCATCGTTCCTCGTAAATTGGGGAAACCTCCAAAAAAATTACAAATTTAAAAATCGCTAATTTTTTCAATTTATTTTACTTAAAACTGCCATAACTTTTTCAAAAATGAACAAATCAATATAATTTTTTTTTTATAGATGTTTGATGATTATGATACTTTTACTTATCATTTGGTATATTTTTTTAATAAATTTGACTCTTTACCTGCCCACAGGGGGGGATTTAAAATGACAACTTTTTCACAAACAATTAACTTTTGAAAGTGTTCCGAAAAGTCTGACACTTTTATATATATCTTAAATTAAATCTAATATAATGTAATTTATTATGGAAAAAAAAAATGTTGGACATTATTTTGTCTTCACGGTAAAAATGGTTATATGGTAAAATTTTTCTTATTTATATCCCCCCAACATTTTCACTGGGTCATTGCTATGTACAGGCCCCAAAACACGTTTCCTCTCAGCCCATCCTTCTCTATTATTTCCTCGAATACAGGGTTATTAAATAATCATGAACCACTTAATTAATATCTTATACTTTATAAAGGTGTCCACTTTAACTTTACAAATAACAACACATAATTATATTTCTTATTTATTAGATATTGATCTAATTAAAAAAATGATTAGTCGATAACAACTTTTGGACTAGTATTTTGGAAATTATTAACATGTTTATACCTTAGTGGAAGGAAGAGTACGACCGGGAAATATCTAATTTTAAAATAAGTAGCACCCACTCTTCACCTTCATTCATTACTTTAAATCTATTTATTATCTAATTAATAAACTATTTGATTATATGTATTACCATTTGAAAAATAAAAATGGACACCCTAATAAAATGTTCAAAAAATCAATAATAATATGTAACTAAAAGTAACCAAAAATTTCAAAATTTTGGACCACTTTGTATAACAGACTTAAAACCTCTTAAAAATAATCCTCATATGCTATCAAATGATCAAGTAGTAACATTCATTATTCCAATTTATGAAAAAGAAGACAAAAAGCATGTACCCCAAGTTAAATAAAGAAAATTATATCAGAATAACGTCAGTCAGGTCAGTAAAAAATGCACAGCTGAATATCGAAAACGTAAAGATAAAAACCGAAGAAAACACCAATACATAGAAAGTGGGGTATTATCGGTAAACAAGGTCTGAGATGTAACCACCAAACAATAGAACCATACTGAAGATTTATTAACACAAAAAATGCCTAACAAATATAATCCATTCGAAAACATAGATGTAAACATATCACAGGCAACACAATATGTTATAGTTAAACTTGCCTCATTATATGTTATGCAAAAAACTAGTTAACAAAGTGACTCAACGAACAACAAAATTAGGTGTCTGGTGAGATAGTGCTGGTTCAGTAACAGCACCCGGTATATCATCCAGTGTTCAACTACAAACAACCACAGTTACAGTCATAGTGCCCAATCAGCAGTGAGCCAAGCAGTCGCAACCATAGTCCGATATAACATACAGTGCTTTAAGGACAATGATGATGATCAAGTCTCTTCTAAACGGACCTTTTTAGACCTATCAATCAATGACACCCTTTCTAGTCACTTATTTAAGTACTACTATCCGGCCTAATCAATAAGATGACAGTCATTTATTTTAGCAATCACTTTTTATTTGACTAGATCCTTTCCATAATGATATTATAGCATATTTCCGTAAGTTGTGAATTAGTGGTCACTACTGCTTAGTAGTGATCAATTCAGGACAAATACCCAAAATCAACGCTCTTAATTAAGCTACTCGAATCCCTCTTTCCTCGTATAAATATTTGTGTAATAAACAAAATATACCTTTAAAATATCACGAGCAGGATTACTAATAAATCAAAGAGAAGTATTTCATTTCAACTCACGAGTCCCGTTCAAACGGTGTTCTCTATCAAGTATATCGATTACGGTAACATTCCTTAATAACCTTAACATTTCGCAGAGATGTCTGATTTTAAAATCAAAAAGGTAAAAACACCCATTGATTAAACTAATAGTCATTCCTGACCTTTCACGTATTGAATATTTGTAAATTATAAATTGTAATTGAATTGGAGCGATCAAGAGAATTGAATAAACAACAACAATTTTTTATTAAACGAATAGTTTATTTAAATTCTGATAAAAATTAGAATTTTTATTATAATTGTTTTTTTCAAAGTAATTAGTTTGTGGTAGTTAAGAACAAGTAGATAATTTATAAAATGAAACTTCAAACTTTAAACAACTATCTTGTGAACAAAAATTTTACTTGCAAGTTTATGTTTAATCATTGTAAATAAATAATTTGTTTACAATAATTTCCGTAAGATGAAAAGACCAACATTTTAAACATTTTATCACGTAGAAAAAATTGGAGTTATACTGTCGCTCACTTAAAGTTAGCAACCCAAGATCACTTTTACCCATATTTCAAATTGTTTCTGAACAAAATCGAAATTAGGAACAAACTAAAATAATATTATTAGAAAAAAATTTTTAAGAGCTTTAAAATAATTAAAATTTTTTTTTGAAAAGTCAAATTGACCGTGATACATTTTTATTGAAAAAACACATATTTTCTTATATGATCATTGTTTGGTCGTGTCAAAGCAAATTAATGCGGTAAGTATCGGTTTTCTTCGTCATGAGCTTGCCATGCCCTAACCGGTTTATTTGTTGGGGAAGTGTGTGTGCTCTCCTACTCGCGTTCTCATATGCTCCGAATGGTTTTTAATGAATGTAAAATTTCATCAATTTAACAATATTTTTGTAATTGTTATTGTTATTTATTCGCTGTACATGTATTTATATTTAAATTTAAGTTACTAACATTAGAGCAAGTAATAATTGTATTTTCTTTGAAATAATGTTTAACAATAAAACCCAAAAGAGTCATACAGTCCATAAAATTTTGTTTGAATTTTGCTTTATTTAGTTTAAATATTTAATTCATTTACTTTACTTATTTGATATCAAAGAACTAGCAAAGACGAGACTTAATTTGGCGAATGGTCGTCCGTGTAGTCACGTCATACAATCTCATTACTGAAAATATTGGAAGTGAAAAAAAATGATAAAGAGAAAATATGTTTGTTTTTGTATGAAAAATAAGTAAATAACCATAATATAATATGTTTTAAGTTTTATTTAAATCGAATTATTCGCAAGTTCAATAATTTATTAGTCAAAAAAATACGTTAAAATAGACATAAAAAATATAAAAATCCTACCCATGAGTCATTTTGTGTTGTTATGAAATATTATTTGAATTCGGTTAAATCGTTACAAAAGGTATAGTTTCAGTTAATGTTACCGAAAAAATATAATTGGTTATTTAACATGACATATGATGAATATTTAAAGTAATAAGGGGAAAAAATTAAGATTTTCTAATAAATTAAAAAATACATTCTAATAGTGTTTTTTGTTTGTTCCTAATTCCAATTCTCATTTTTGGAACAATTTGAAAAATATAAAATCTGTTAAATAATACCAACTTTCATTTTAAAAAATCCATTTTCAACTTTATTATAAAACTTTAAATGTGAGTATAAATGAGTATGGTGCCAGCTATACGTGAGCGGCTGTATATTTATAAATTATCGATATGACTGCGCACAATTATTGTGCAATTTCACAATTTTCTTTTTTAAATTGTCAATTAAATAAATTCAATTGTTTCGTTATTCATGTAATATTTTATTGAATTCATAAGTTGACTTTATAGATTTACAAAAAATAAAATCAAGTGCAATATATTTTTAAGACGAACAAGAAAATATTGTTTTGTCTAGTGACATTCCTTCTAAATATTCGGAACAAGAAGCCCAATGTGAATTACATTAGGATTCTGATTAACTAACTGTTTGACACAATGCCAACGAATACCTTTTATCATGGGTATTGTACCTTTGATTGTCAAAACAAATTATTTTGATATTATACTCGGAATAAAATTATATGAATGATGCTTTATAAATGAATATAATACATATCTAAGAATAAAATGTTCGTTTACTTGGTATTACAAAGAAGCCATTTTTCTTAAAACTCTCTACGTAAAAAAGTAATTATATTAGTTGTATAAAATAGTAATATTAAGAGAATATTGTTGACCGAGAGGTTAGAATGACGATACAATACCATGTGTTTGAAGTAATTTAATAAATGTATTGTTAAAATATCAAATATTAAGTTATTATAAAAGAAATAATATATTCGTAAATAGAAACACTGACTGTTTTAACCAACTGAGCACCAACAATGCTTAAAACTTAAAGTGTTACTTATCTGGGATCAAGTGACATTGGATGCAGTTAAAATCCCTTTGAAAAGCCTTTATATTTTCGCACTCAATTTAATTTAGAAACCTCTTTCATATTCGATCTTTGAAGAATTAAAATTGAAGTAATAATTTTTTTTTTCAAAGTAGTATGCTTAATTATATTTAATAATTTTATACATTTCTAAATTTTGTAAGTTCAAAAAACAAATCTTACTTTTATTTATTTATATGAAGTTTGTTTAATATGTATATACATATTTTATAGTGCCAAAATAAATAATAAAATTATTACAATTAAAATAATCTAAGATAAAAAAATTTAGATTCTTTTTGTATATAAAACAGAAAAAAAGTTTAATTATAGTCATTATACTGATTTATTTATATATTTTCTAGGGTAATTTTCCATTTCATCACCAACAGAATCGTTACTAATATTATATTATATTATCTTTTCAAATAAAAAAACTTTTATCTTAATAAATCACTATCAATATCAGGAACATCTACGGTTTTTGAAACGTCTTGTTCACTATCACCTGTAGTATTTTCAATATTTTTCTTAACATAATCGTCCAACTATTATCAACCATTTCATCTATGTCGGAATCAAAAGTATAAACAGTATTTTGTAGGTTCAAAATATGGGTTTGTTCGCGATCGTTCATATTTGAATTAAAAAAAAAATCAATGACAAAAAAGTTGTAAATAATTACGGCAATAGTCGCGCGTGGTACCTGTCCAATCCAGACGAGTTTGAATTTTTATTGTCACTTATAAAGAATCAAAAATGATTAAGTTATGACATGGATAAAATCAGTGGGGTACAATCGTCACCCAGCGCGACTAACGGAATGTTAATAGTCTATTCATCTTTGTTCACTTCTGTTACTCTTCAAATTAGTTGTTGAAAACTTGGTAGTTATAAACCATACACCTTAAGACACTCTAAAGTATGTTACCCGTACTGAAGATTCTATATCGCAATTTAAATTATAGTTTCTTACAATGCATAAGATTAAAAAAAGTATATTGTTAAATGTATAGAATTTTTTTTATTTAGTGGAATGTACCTTAAGGTTTTCATGTAATTTTATACAAATTTTATAAAAAAATTAATTTACAGGCGTGATAACAGGCGTTACATGCTAATTTTCGTACATATATTATTTAAACTATCTGGATTTTATATTTGAATAATAAATATGTATATTTAATACTTAAGTTGTGATAATATATAATTTTAGAGCTACATCTTCAAAATAAATCGATCGACATTTAACTGATGCAACACGTGCTCAATAGTAATTTTGTTTCAAGTTTAAAAAAAAAAAAAAATAAAGGAGAAATGTGTAGCAATTTTTCAAACTAATAGTTAAGTTTAGGAACCTGTACACTAAAAATAATTGCAACCAGAAACCAACGATAATTTGAGCCTACATATAAATAATGAGTATAAACTTGCTAGTCACAAATGCGTAGTCTATGCTTTGGACCCAGCTTTATAAAAAAAGAAGCAATTTTCGGTGTATATTACCTACAGTGAATTATAAGAAATATTTATCTCTTGTTAATGAAAAAAAAATTGTGCATGAATGATGAAATCATGAAGAATTTATCTGATAACGTAAAAGTACAAATATTTTGAGTGATCACTTTTTTATAATTTTTATAGCTTTAAAAATAAAAGGTAAATCAGTTATGTTGATTCCATCACTAATAGTATTTGCTCGTTTTATTTAAAAAATCATATGTACATGTACAAATCCTTGAGTATTATGGTATCAACATATATTTTGTTATATTAACTGTGAAGAGAAGCAAAATTGTTTTTAATCGCATGTAATTTGATTTAAAAAGATATATAGTGTACCAGTGCCAACGAGATTTTCCTTGTGATATTCTCATTGATGATGTCTGGTCTCTAGTACAAGCCGGCCACAATACCTGTCCCGTCCATCATTGGCTTAGCTAAGAATCATCTTTATCTCCCTAACATGTGAAAGAGGCCCACTACCCTCTGTAGCATGTTAAGTTCGAGAAATCAAAGGAATTGAAACTGATCATAAATAATGTACCAGTTTAATCGTATGTTTAAAAAATGTGTCTTGTAACAACATGGACTTCATAAAAGAACAAATATGAAAAATTAAAATATTCAATATTTCATAATATTTAAAAAATTCTATCACCAACAATTTTTTATTACTAAGAATAATTGTTGGCTTTAATAAAATTGCAGTATGTTAAGGGAAAAATTAATTTACTTGGTGACTAAGATCATATAAAAAATGTTTATAAAACAGCTTCTATAAAATAGGTAAAATAAAGTAGGTAAAAGCTTTTGAACATTATAATAATGTAATTATTACCGAGAAAAGTTATGATAAGAATCCTTGTTAGCGTTTTTGGACCATGTTTACACGCTTTTACGCGTTTGAAGTGTTAATAGCTATAAAGGTTGTCTTTATTTGTAATAGGCGCTTTATTAACGACTAAACCGCAAAATGTGATCCGCAAAGACTTCATAATGGCTGAATAGGAGCCTTGGCTAACATGGTCAACGGTCGCCCTAATCGTCCTATACTCGGTATACCTATTCATTTGTCCTCCTGCATAATTTATACTTTGGTCACACGAGCCATTCAACTTAATCGGATTACACGTTAAAAGGGAAACCCACATGTCATTTAAGATTTACGAGAATTTTATTCTTTAAAACAATTTAGTTATGTGTTTATGACCATGGTATTAATTTCAAATTTTTCATGTATAATAAATTTAAATGCTCAATTTTTAATTAAATTATAGTTAGATTAATTGTCAAGATGGTTAATTGTTTATTTTATAAACGACACTACATGTTTATAAAATTTCAAAAACAGTTCAATAAAATAATATGTATTTTGAACATTAGGAGTGATAGTAATTAGTTGTGGTATTAATGTATTATTGAAGAAAAAATACAATACACTAAAGATAAATCCTTATGTGTTACTTAACTAGTGTTAATAAAACTACAGCGACTAAACTAATTTATTTTCAATTTCTTTCTGACCAATGGTTTTTAAAAACATCTACTGCATTACAATTATCAATGATTTTCAAGTAATAGTAATGATCACGTACAATGTAATCTTTGTCATTAGTACTTAGATAAAATAAATAACTTACAAATTCCCTTGTTATATATTTTTTCCATTTGTTCATCTCAAAGTCGCTACTGACAATGTTCAGTCTATTAATAATTTTGTTAAATATAAATTGGATTCTAATTTCTTTAGTTTCTACTTTTAAGAGCCCTGAAGTCGGAAAACAACTTCTTAAAATAGAGCAACCGTTGTAAAAGTGTGTAAATTTGCTTACAAATAATACATGTTAAATTTAAGACAGTTTATTTTGTATGTCAATAACTATATCCTATTAAAAATTTAATAGGATTTAAAAAATTAAAATTTATTTTATTCTTCATAATTTTGACAGAGTATAAAAACGTACTGATATATATTTTATATTTTAAAAGTTTGTATCTATAAAAAAACCAATATACGATGTAATAAAAATTCTTGTATTTTATACTTTTAAAAATTGATTTATATAATAATAAAGAATTTCGTCACATTCTAATACCTTGCGTTGATGTGAATACTATTTATGTAATAAGTAGATTAAAAAATGTTATTTATTTTATCTGTTGCTTGTGTCTAATAATTTTCATCAATATTGTTGTATTTTTATTATTCATCACTAAAAAGAAAAAATACAAATAATTTTTTTTTTTCAAAATGTCAAAAAAGTAATTTTTTAGGCTTTCTATTGCGAACAATATTGATGGGTCGATAACAATTTTAGGTCAAGTATTTATTGAATAACAAGCATTCTAACACGTAGAGTGTATATATAGCGCGGGTTAAGTATATATACACAAGTACAACTTCACCCACTTGCATTAAATTGGTAAAATTAGCAAACATTGAAGTTTTTTTATAGCAACGGATCATCTACACCATTCAATGCTAAATCAAATTTAATGTTTTTTTGTGTACTATACGATTAAAAATAAAAAAACGTTTCGGTGACTTGTTCTCTATTCTACGAATAATTAGCATCCAAAGTCATTCATGTAATTTTTGATCATTTTTATTAAATTTCTCTGTTTAAAAAATACATAGATCAAAATGAAATTTTATGAGGTAATATTTAAAACAAGTGCATAATTTTCAACATATGGTTTTTTTGAAAATCTTATTATTTATAAAAATACTGAAAGGAAGAATAATCTTCAAATCAAATTCATATCTTTTCGATTTTTTAATTTTTTATTAAACCTAATATCATTTAATCACATAACATTAAAGATAATACAATTTACATCAAAATTAAAAATGAAAAACTATTCTAAATCGACATTTTTTAATGAGTTATCAAGCATAAAACAAAATATCACACAATTAGCAAAAAAAAAGTTATTTTGAACATACCACCATCCAGTAAACATTTTTATTAATTGACTTATAAACTTGGTATTATTTAAAAATTACCAAGGTTATGATTTTGCAGGGGGTTAAGAGGTTATACCCCTAAAATTAAAATATTATTACACTACTATGACATAGTTCCACAAATTTGGCACCCTTAAAAGTAACTTTAGTAAATTTAATAAATGTGTATAATTCCTAGTCCTAGAAAAATATGATTAAAAATAGGATCCATTGACTTCAGTTTTCTTCGGATTATTTCAAACTTTAAAGTCAAAACTATGAAGTATTTCGTAGTTATGTTAAATTTTTTTAAATATGTTTCAAATATGCATCGATGTGTCTTACAACATTGATTTTTATTATTATCAGATATTAATCAATACTAATTTGTAAGATGCGACAACTTCATTTACTGAACCCTACTATACTGTTTTTTAACTTAACCGTTTTTTCATAAGTATACAAAATTCATACAAGAAGACCATAACAAGATATTTTCCAATGATTTTAAATTTTGCACAAATACTTTCAGATATAAAATATTTTTACACCTTAAAGACATTAATAACTTAGTGTCGTTTTATAAGTGATTTTTTTTAATTTGTTAGTAGTTATGTTTATACTGTTACTTAATCATAATTTATCATATCGTTATAACCGATTGAAGTGATGATTAAAAAGTGTACTTGTTATAATATTCTATGTTGTATTCATAGTACTAATTCAGTTATAATAATAAGAAAATTTAAATGCTGATTTCATTTTAATACTATAATAGTATCATACATATGTTTACGTTTTCATTAATAATTTATTTAAACGATTAATGAAATAGTAAACACAACAAAAACTATGCCTTCAATAATAATTGTATATTCTTCTGCTATATTAAACAGGGAACAGGTTTAAGCTCTTGCTACCACAACTCGATCAATATTTGAAACCATTGAATTTGATATTAGGTATTCATTTTATTGCATACTATACAACGCTTTAGGGGAAACGAGACGAGTGTCAACGGTTTTGCAACTATGTAGTTATCAGTATCCGCACGTATATCCACCTAAACGGGTATGTGTGTGTGCAAACATAATAATACGTATATTTATGTTTTAAAGCTGTAGCTAGAAATGGTATCCGTGTTTTTGAGTATCTATATAAGCAGCATGCAAATTGCGAGAAAATGTTTAACAAAAGTCAAATTTTGTCAGTTATAAATATGTAGCTCTGGTTAACAAAATAATTTAAAATGCATGTAATTCTAATTGAAAATAAACTATTTAAATTCTAAAATGTCTCTTTAAATTTACTACACTAAATAATACAAAATGAATTCGTGTTCATAAACTATCTTTAGGTTAAATTTAAGTTGAAATCAATGAAAATGAAATGCTTATAATTCAGTATTATATTTAATAATATTACCCAATCCTAAAGTTTATATTTAGGCTTTAATGATAATAATTAAAATTCAATATGACTTGACAAGTTTTGAGCTATTCTTTCTATATTGGTCAAATTTATATTTCGCTAAACATTTATCTCTTTCCGTTTATTATCAAAAATTAAAATAACTTTTGATGTTTACATGAAATCTAGTAAAATCCCGAAGCTACAATGTAAAAACATTCATTACATAATCACTATTTTTTTTATATTCACGTTAAGTTGTTTTTATAAGGATTGTTTTTAATGTTAAGCCAAATTACACAGGATTTATATACAGTATTGACATATTTTTTATGTAATAGTGTATTAACACATAATATTTATAGGTGAAAAATTACAAAAAAAAAGGATTTGAAGATAATACTGTATTGTGGCGATTTTTTAATTGTGCTGTACACTGTAATCTCTTCTATTAAACTAAATTACTTTTTTGATTCTCATCCTGATTAAACTATAGCATTTGAAGTTTGCAACTTTCGCTTGCAAATCTAAGTTCCCACAAGTATATAGTTTTAATTCACCTCTTGTAACATAAAAGTACAAATTTTAATTAAATTGTTGAACTGCATTTTTTGATTTTTAATCGTACTAGACATATTCACTTTGTTTATTGAATTTTATGATTTTTATATAAAAAAACGTTGTGTGGACATATAAAAACTTTTTAATTTTTAAATCGACTAAATGACATGTAAACGGAGTATTTACTATTTTATTTTAGTAAAGAAGGCTTTGTAGAAACTGCAAACTGAAGTTTTATGGTTATTACCCATAATCTAGTTTCAAATATTAACTATCAGCTTCTGTCTAAAACATTTAATTTAGGCGAATTGACTGAAAAAAACGAATTTTTAAATATGGTACGATAACATTTTATGTTTGTCAACACATTTTAGTAATGTATTATGTATTATTCTCATATTCAAATTACATGTTTAGTCTTATTTTTTATTAAACTTTAGTCCATTTCAATTAAAGTAAACTATTTTTCATCTAAACATTAACATGCATACATATGTTTAATCCTTTAGTTTTGAGAATCATTTTCTCATATTAAGAAAGAGTTAAATAACTTTTAAAAAATTTTTTCAATTTATTAAGGATTATAAATTTAAAAATCATCTTTTAAATCCTTAAATTTTTAAATTTGTTATTTTATAAACGGCATATTTTACGTAAAATTCTTTTAAATATTACTATTTAATTTTTAATGTCCACAACAATAGTGGATTGATATTAGTAATGAATAATTATAAAATGATAAAATATCTAACATNTGTCCACAACAATAGTGGATTGATATTAGTAATGAATAATTATAAAATGATAAAATTTTTTAAAATAAATCTTCAAAAGTCTTTTTGGTTTTATATATATCATAAATAATTGTTGTGTAATGTAAATCATAGAATCCATTGTAATTAATGATGTGCAACTAGAAATATTCCTCATGAAACATTCTTGGAAAGTATTCTTCTAACTCACGGCAATATTTCCACTGAAAAAATCACTAATATTAAGTACGACGTACATAAAATACGTGTATAACATATAATTGTGTAGGTCTGACAGTTCAAGAGAAACAGTTTTGATAGTTATTAACAATTTAATAAAAATACTAGTGGTAAAGCGCATGTCTTTGACAATTTCTTGACGTTTCTCAAAATCACTATTTATCCTGCTCTGTTATAAAATTGCTTATACCTTTTAAAATAATGGTTCAAGAGCTGTTAACGACCAATGATCTTCTCAGTGAGATAATTTTTTTATTTATTATCTGGTTAAAAAATATGTTTCAATTTAAAAAAGTTAAATTATATGATATTTTAAGGGAGAAGAAGAGAGGATAATGCTATTTCTTTTTTTTTAATATAGAAAGCAGGATGATATTAACATATGAAAATAAAAAATTATATTATATTTTGTACTTTTAATGGTATTGCATGAGTCTCAATTCAGAAATTACCCTCTTAATTTGTGGTATATACTCAAAATCCAATGTCAAAAAATAAGTTTATCATAATTAGTATGCTCAAGTGTAATTTATTTTTTGTGCCTAAAAAGTGACGAGTCAATTTTATTAAAAAGGTCTGATTATTTACTTAAAAAATAGCAAAATCCATGAGACATTAAAACATAAGACATTTTCAATTTGTTTTGCTTGCTTGAACAACTAATAAAAGNTCTTTTTTTTTAATATAGAAAGCAGGATGATATTAACATATGAAAATAAAAAATTATATTATATTTTGTACTTTTAATGGTATTGCATGAGTCTCAATTCAGAAATTACCCTCTTAATTTGTGGTATATACTCAAAATCCAATGTCAAAAAATAAGTTTATCATAATTAGTATGCTCAAGTGTAATTTATTTTTTGTGCCTAAAAAGTGACGAGTCAATTTTATTAAAAAGGTCTGATTATTTACTTAAAAAATAGCAAAATCCATGAGACATTAAAACATAAGGCATTTTCAATTTGTTTTGCTTGCTTGAACAACTAATAAAAATGACAGTATCAACTTTTAAAAGATAGCGCTAAATATACAGGTTATTGATTAACAATATGATACTTATTTTCTCAGAAACTATTAAATATCTTCAACTTTTGCAAAGGGAAATATTGTTTGATTCAAAAACTACAATAATATGTAGTCAAATATTTTTTTTATTTCTTTAGGAATGAAAACCCAAACTTTAATTCTTTTGAGAAAATGGGAACCCATATTTTTGGTTTGATAATATGATATAAAAACAATTTTCTTATAGTTATATTTATCTGATAAACTGTTTGCGTTTTAAAAATGTTTAAAGATTTGGAAAAAATAGAAATTCATCATTTATTTGGTTTTCATAATAAAGAAAACAAGAATAATATGTTTCATGGACTATAAATTATTATTAGTATCGTTTTTTACTATTTAGGTATAAGAAAATTGATTGTACTCAAGAAGAATATACTGTACTAACTTAGCAAGAAATTAATTCCAAAAGAGGCCACATAGGAGTGATACTCCTTATGGCTTCGGCATAAAGAATAAAAATAAGAAACCAAATGACTTTAGAGAATGAGCACCTGTAATGCATCTTAAAATTACTTAATGTATAATTTATAAATACTCTTATGTTCCATGAAAATTAAGAGAAATACTGCAGTAAAACTCATGGAATTAGATATGTTTATTTTGTTAACGTTATAGGCAAAATAATATTTTATAGTTTTAACACAGATCTAATTAATGTTTAATACTTTCAAAATACTGACTGATTTATTTTCATAACCACATTGATTTTAATCAAACCCCAAATTGTATTAACTATATGGGATATCATGACGTTGTACTTCATTGTGTTTGGCATGTTTAATTAATTTCCCACCAAATTTCGCGTTGGAAAAGTTATTTGATATAAACGCGCAATACAGAGAGACATACTATTTGTATATTATATAAATTAATATCGAGAGTTTAGAATTAATGAATTGCATAGACCAAACTTGGAATTTTTTGACGATTAGTCTATTTTAACATATTATATTAGATATTATTAATATAAAAATGATTTACCACTAGTGTTACTGAAAGGTATATTTTTTTAAGAAGAAGTTAAATTTTTTACGAGTTTAAATGGAAAATGGAAATTAAATTTTACTTTTCTTAAAAGGTGGTATAATAATCATAAAAACAGATTTGTTCACGTGCTGCTGGTCTTTACGCCATACAGATCTCCAATAATTTAAACAAAACATTTAAAACAAATAATGTTAATTATTTATGCTTGATTAACTTTTAATATACATTATTAAAAAAATCAGGACGTAGTATGGTGTAGAGGATACTTCAGATGTTGCCAAGCTCTGAAGTAAAGCTTTAATGGCGCAATTAGTTGTGGGATGGGTTACGATACTTCAATTTTAAGCGGCAGACACTCTTTCCTCTAGTATAAAAAACAAACAGGAAATCACTGTAGTTAATAATATCAGTTCAATGTTAAAAATTAGCTGGCGTAAACCAACCTAAAGGTTGAAAAAAAAAATTGTTTATTTTAATTTATCTATTACTACCCTAACTTGTATCTACGCGTTCATATCATGTTTTCATTTAAACTGTTTACGAATAGTAAAAAAAAATTGTCATTTTTTTTAATAAACGCTTAACAATTTTTTAATAAAAACACAAACTATTTTGAAGAAAAAATCTCAATACATACATTTATTTTTAATAGCTCCTCAAGTTTTGAAAATATATTTGGTTGCTGACCTATAACTGGGTTATGTCATTTAAAAAAAGCGATAAATAAACAAAACATGTTAGCAACTCAAATGATTTTACAGTGATTAATTTAATTTAATGTAAATATTTGTGCGTCTTTAGAAACTGCAATACAATTATCTTTTCAATCCTTTAATTGAATCGCAACAATTTGTTAAATACTCTTTATTTTTATTTAAATAATAGGTATTGATTAAAAGGTAAAACAATGAAAAATTTTCAAATAAAGAGTAAAAATCAAACAATACAAATTGATTAATTTGTCATCAGTTTGCAATAATAGTTTTGTTTTTGACATGATATTAAATATTAAATGACTTATAAACGAAAAACATATTATTTAAATATCATCATTTGTAGATAGATGACCTTCAATCATGACCAATAACCAGTTTTTTAAATTTCAAGCTGTACAAGGTTTATTGTTTCCATATAAAATAAAGCCTTTGTCTAGGATTTATTTCATGTCGATTGAATTCGAAAATTTATTTAAAAAATCTTATAATCTTGTAACTTTTATATACAAAAAATGACATTTTATATGATGCTATATTTATTTATTTTATATCTTTCAATGCATAGTTTTATTATGCTTAACATTATCATATATTACTGTTATTATTTTTAAATAGCAGTTTGTAGAAATATTGTAATTACTTTTGAGGGTAGGGGAGATTTGGGAACGTTAATGGGTGGTAATCGTGTTTACCTAGTTTTCTACGAATCTCTAATAACTAAATGATAATATGATAATAATAATGAAATTATTTAATGGGGATATCAAAATCTTAAAAATGAAATATGGTAGTTGTCAGTTTAGTTTCGACTCCAAATGTCAGGAAAATCGTAATAATTTCCAATTTTTTTTAACTTAAAAAAAAATATGAAACGTTAGTAAACCTTACATATTAATATTACATTTATTAGTAGTTGCAACACATTTTGATAAACGGTTTGCAAGAAATTTAAGTTTTTGCTATAGTTGCTGCCATTTCTTCATTCTACCCTACATGAGAATCGATCCGTATACAAAGACTTACGCTATCACAATGTTATCATTTTACATCCAATATGATGTTTCATTAATAACATGTTAACTATCATAATGATGAATCACATTGGAAACAAATAACTTAAGTGACAGATAGCCACAAATAAAATTTTTCTATTACCCCTGTCGAACATGGTTACTATTGTCATGTTAGGGCCCAATGTGCATAACTTATCACAGTGATAGAATAGAATTAAATAGAATTCCAGTAATGACAAAAATGAAATTGAATAAAAACATTTTATACAAATTAAACGTTATATTTATGACATATTTGTATTACTTAAAATTAAAAACATGTGGTGTTATCATTTTGATCAAGTGTACAGTGTTTTCTCATTAAGTTTTGATTTCTTTATATGTTATATAAAGGTTATATGATTTTATGTTACTCCGTTTTTATACTACTAGGTGAAACTTGTGTCAAAAATTAAATGAAAAATCGATTTAATAAAATTTTAAGTAAATTATAAGTTACTTTAAGTAATACATAAAAAATGGTAAACTTACTATCAGTAAGTTCCATACTTGTAACTATTGTAACCAACAACAAAAAAAAAATTGACTATGTATTTTTACTATACAGTAGAAACCTGAAAAAAATTGTGTGTTTGCCACCCAAATATCATGTACACGATGCCGATTATAACGTTATTAAGTTTTTATAATTGAATAAACTTTAGTGATATAGTTTCAAAAATTTTATTTTTTCTTAAAAAATATGATTGTTTTGTCATTGTCAATTATAGTAATAAGGCATTTAACTAAAACCTAATTTTAATTATTTTTAAAATGTTACCATTACTACTTTACTATTACAATGTCTGAGGTATTTATTAAAGCTTATTATTTTTTTGCATGAGGTGTAAAAACGAGTCTTATTTATTATTTTTAGAAAATATAATATATTTTTAGGAATTTGCAGAATAGATAATGATTAAATAAGTACGTAAAAGTACAATGAGGATTGAATACAAATATTATCATAATTGATGGAATATTGTTAACTGAAAAATACCGTAAAAATACTGTTTTACAGCCTCAACTGTTCGCGGCTTTTATAATAGATGGTTGACAAATTTTTATTTGTCAGATTTTTTTGTAACTAATTGTTTATATGCATGTTGTATGCAACTTATTTATAACACGGAAATATATTTTTGTTGAAACTTTACTTTTAGCCTCATAAATTACAAGACAATTATAAAAACAACTGTTTTTGAGAAGTATTTGTAGATTTATTGTTATAAGTACAAAGAAAATAATTAATTTATCTTTTTATTTATGTCTAATTAAACAAAATATATTATTTTCTTTGAATTATTAAGTTAAACGAAGATATGATTAAATAATAATCGTACACATAAACTAAGTCGCATATTTTGTTTAAAAGTACTTGTTAATACTTTTCATTTATCAATCACATATTTAGCTTCTTAGAAAACACATCTATTATGTATTATTAAATACATAAATAAAAAGTTACTGAAATTTCTAGCATTTATAAGATTTATTACAGAAGTAGTATTGGTATGGACACTGTTTATATTAAAATAAATACGTATTATTAACATTAGCAAGTGATGTGTATTATAATTGAAACATTTATAATGTTATGGGCGTCGGAATCTAGGGACGTGGGGTGGGGTAGTTGCATCCTGGGTATTGAATCTGACAAAAAAATTGTATCTAAAAAAAATATAATATTATTATTTTTTATTATCACTTGTAGCAAATTTTATTGACAAAAGTAAAATTGCAATCAAGCTTTTACCAAAGATTAAATTTGTTTTTTAATCAGTAGTATATTTATATTTCTTTGAATTATTAAACTTTCTATCATTAGATAGTTCTAGTCTAATATATAATTTCATTGATTTTTAAAAATAACAAAAATCCTTATTTTTTATACTAAGATATAAGTGCAAAATTATGTTTACTTTCTGTCGGTAATAATCAGGGACCTGAATCTTCAAATAAGCAAAAACAAAAATATCAATTATACTGAATGCTTTTTAATATTGTGTGACTTTTTTTTTTAGAAAACTCATAAAGAGAAAAATTATAAAATATGTAGGGAAAGTTGTGCGACCATTCTCACATTACCTTCAGTTCAATTCTTGTAATAACATTTTTATCATCCACAAGTGGCGACATGGTGGCTCTTGGTATTAGCTGACACTTTTTCTGGACCATATGTATGATATTTTAGGTGTTATAATAAATAATATAAGCAATTTTAATATTAAAAATATAGTGTACCGTATAAAAATACATATGAAACTTTTAAAAATTTTAACTGTAATTAATTCTAGGCTTATTCACTTTAAATTTGTTATCAATTTTTATCATTTTTTGATCCATTTTTCAGCTCTAAAAATAAACTATTTAACAGTATTTTTCGAGCATTTCTCATAATTTTTGGTATTTTCTTCCTTTATTCAAATAATATTATTTTTCATCCTCAAAAACAAAATGTATAGCTTTTTTTTTAATGTTTATCATATCGCTATGCGCAACGAAAAAGGCAGCAACTCAAAAAAAAATCCATTTCAAGATTATGAGGTATTTGAATTTAGGTTCTACTCTTCTTATAATAACTTTCATCAAAATATCGACAATTTGGATTGAATCGGAATTAAACTACTAAAAAAATTGATAAACATATAGCGTGTAACCAGAGCGTAATTTTTATTTTCGATATCCTGAAAAGTAAGAAAAAGTGAGTTACTGCTTTATTCGTTGCGCATATCGATATAATACAACATAATATATTAATATTATATAAATAAAAAAATATTTCATATGTTTTTAAATCCACAGATATTATTTCAAATCAAATAATTATAGAACGAAAATATACACATATTATTTTTAAGTGCTATAGTACTTATAGTGTATATATACACTACAAATTTCTATGATTAAGGAGAATACAACCAATAATGAGTGCACGAGACAAAGGATAGTAGTAAGTGTTAACAATAATAAACCTAGTTAATGATTAGTTAGAAAAATGTCAGTGATATTGGAGTTATAAATATCTTATCTATGTTGAATAAGTTTATAAAATATTATCGTTTGACAACACCCGAAATTATTAACCAAACGTTAATACGTTTTTTGTTTTTGTCTATCTGAAATCCTATTTATAACAAAAACAACACTTATATTATAATAGTAGTAGTACATTCTATTTTCAATCCAAGACTTTTTTTAATGTTTTCCTTTTAAAATTGCACAAAAAAGATTTCCTTCTAAGGTTATGATATTTTTCAAGTAGGATTATTTTTTAAACACTCTCAAAATTAGAAAAACTAACGGAGAAGATTAAAACATTATTAAGATATTTTTAGTAAGTATATTAAAGTTATGATGTCATGTAAACTTCGCATTAAAGTATACTCTATTTATCAGAAAAATTTGTTATTAAATCTTTTAATACATTTTTTTTATCTACGTATATTTTTCATTTAAAGTTTTTGGATTATAAGTAAATAAAATTGCAAGAGTTGTTGTTAACTAAATATTTTACATCATACTTAGTTTCATTAACATTTAATAGTTTCAATTAATTTCATTGGAGGATTTAATTAATAAAATAATATATTCCCTATGGAATAATACTTCAAAATTCAATAATCAGTCGGTAGTGTTATTAACATTTATTCCGTAGGTCGAAATTAATTTAATATTATTTAGAATATTAACAAATATATCTCTGCCTTCGGTTTTGTGCTGACATTTAGAACTCGTTTCAGAATTCATCTTCAGAGTGGTAGTTATAAATCTAAGGTTGCAATTATACTTTCGGCCTAGCTTATATCAGATCCAAAATTCTTGATGAGATTCAAAGACAAATTACTTATAAGACAAGGTATTTGTAAAATCCTAAGAAAAGTAGCTATAACAAAACCAAAGAGAGAGGTTGTATAAAATTCTATAACTACATTATTCGCTTCGAAATCAAAAACGTCTTGTTAAAGGTAATACTTGAATTATTTTAATTTATGCCGAAATAATAGAATATAATATCCAGTGATAGATATACGGAACTAATGTAAAACCATCTTTTCGGTGACCTTTTTATATTTTTTTAGTAAAAGAGACTTATTTTTTGATCTTCATTTATGCATTTGAGACTCTTTAAAGTGCAGAGTCCTTAGCAAATGCAATGGTGACATTACTCTTCCACTAGCCCTTCTGATAATATCTATCTATTTCTTCTCTTATCCTGTCAAAAACGTTTATCATTATAAAAAACAACAAAACGAAAATTTTTTCGGGATGTAACCATTTATTACATTTGGATCTTGTAGACAGTCCTATTGTCGTATTTCCCTTTAAATATTGTAGTTTCGTAAGGCATTTCATACATTACAAACTCCGTAATTGTATTAAATGCACAACTACTTGATCAATGGCGTAAGTCATAAAATTTTGGTAAATAACTTTTCAAGTACAATATGCTTTTTTTGGACAGACATTTGATTATTTTTTAAAAACTCAATGAATTCTAAAGTTTTGAAAGACGTTTAAAAATTTCTAGAAGAATGCGTTGTCATAAGAATAAATATGCATCCAATTTCTGATAAAAATTCTAGTTATTAACTTACTGCAGTAACTCGTATGTTTATAAATTATCGCATTATCATCGCATTTCCCTTTAAATATTGTAGCTGTACGTTTAGTAAGGCATTTCATACTTTACGAACTCCATAATTGTATTAAATGAACAATTATTTGATTAATGACGTAAGTCATGAAATTTTAAAAAATAAACTTTCAAGTGCAATATGTTTTTTATGGACAGACATTTAATTTTTAAAAATTTTTCAAAAGCTGATGAATTTTAAAGTTTTTAAGGATGTTTAAAAAATTCTTGAAGATTACATGTATATAAAAATAAATAATGTTTATTTAATAATAATTTCTATGAAAATTCTAGTTTTTAACTTACAGTAGTAACTCGTATGTTTATAAAATGCAGAAAGTCGTGCATCGTAGAAATAACGCAAGACGTAAGTAGGTTTTATAATTATATAAGATATTTATAGATTTATTCATGTCTTGAGTTATATGATAACGTTTTAAACTCGTTGAATCGTTTGACACTTAAGTGACAATTCGGACGTGTGACTATCGCTCCAGAGAAGAACTCTGCAACGAGTTCGAAACATTAGCACAAAACTGTAGACTTAGATACATTATAAATTTTAAATAATACAGCAATTCATAAAATCTTTAACACATTTATAATTATAAATTCCTGTAATATTTCATGCTTTCTCTCTGAGGAGATAATATTTGTAATTTAGATATGACAACCTAGTGTCCCGAGCCGTAACTTGAACTCATTTTAATTTATTGGTTGGTGGTAATCGTATTTATAGTCAACGATTCAATATTACCAAAAGTATAAAGTATTAAAAGTTTTGCAGCAATCAATAAAAGCTTGTGCTCTATTTACATAAAAGGAAATATGAAATATCGTCCTATTAAATTGTTATGCTCCATCGGAAGATAAAAATAATGATAAAAAGAGCGATTTTTATGAAATCACAAAGAACGCATATCTTAATGCACAAATTTGATGCGAGTCTTATTATAACCCTACAATTGGATAAAACAGTCTACATATGTCGTCTAATAAAAATGGGTACGGCCCATAAACATTGTAGTGTCTAAGGATTTTGTAATAAATAATACATTTTTGACAAAAAAATATATTTACAAACAAACATGGTTATCGCTTAACGCAATAACTAAAACTCAAATTGACCACGTAATAATAAACAAGCGACATAATTCTGTATAAGTAATGTAAGAAACTACAGGGGAGCGGACGTAGATACTGACCATTACATCGTAGTAATAGACTTTTCAGAAAAACTGGCAGTAAACTAGACAAGAAAGCAACAAAAAAAGCGTAATAATAAACAACTTAACTGGGTTAAAGCCAAGGACCCAAAAGAATTATACGAGTACCTATCAAGTTATAATTACTTAAGAGCTAAATTAATTAATCGTCGATGTTTTTAATTGAATTAGTCTGAAAAATGATAAATTTATCTTATACAGATTCAGTCATTGTACCTTTAAAGGTATAGTAACGGAAGTTGCAAGCATCCTTCATAAGGAAAACCAAAAGCCCAGATATCATTGGCTTAATAATGCTTGTCAAGATGCATTAAAAATTCACTATGCCTACAGATTATGTATGTATGTATATAAAGGATCACAACATACAAATCTATAAAAAAACAAGAAACTTAGCCAATTATATAATAAGACACTTGAAGAGACAATCAGAGGAGAAAGTGATCGAGAACATTGAAAATTACAAAATGAATTCTACATTGATTTTCAAGCCATATAAATTAACCAAAGAAGATAACAAATGACAAAATTTCACANAGTAACGGAAGTTGCAAGCATCCTTCATAAGGAAAACCAAAAGCCCAGATATCATTGGCTTAATAATGCTTGTCAAGATGCATTAAAAATTCACTATGCCTACAGATTACAATATGTATGTATATAAAGGATCACAACATACAAATCTATAAAAAAACAAGAAACTTAGCCAATTGTATAATAAGACACTTGAAGAGACAACCACAGGAGAAAGTGATCGAGGACATTGAAAATTACAAAATGAATTCTACATTGATTTTCAAGCCATATAAATTAACCAAAGAAGGTTACAAATGACAAAACTTCACTNAACCAAAGAAGATAACAAATGACAAAATTTCACAATGTCTGACAATAATGATAACCTATTTACCAAAATACAGGTTAATCTATGATAGACTAATCTCTTCAAAGAACACTTTAAGCAATTGATGAACAACACACATGAAATAATTCAAAGCGATAGGTACTGTTGTGATACCGTTCATCGCTCAAATTTAATATTATTCGCAATGTTTATCACAAAACAAAATAAATATCTTAAATTGATATCATAGCATAATCACAGATGTAATTAATACAATGTATGTACTTGTTCAGTTTAAGATAAATATCTGTATCATTAATGTAAACACTGTAAATTAATCTACAAAGACAATGTATTAAGTAACAGTATCCCTAAGAAAAATCAAATGTACCATAACCAATGTAATATATTATCCCTGCTTATAATTTTCGTTTCAATAAAGATGAGAGCCCTGGTGGTCAATTCTTACATTTTGGTGACATATATAGATCATAGATTTCATATAAAAAGCCGTAAAAAGCTATAAAATCGAGGCATTCCACTTTTCTAGCCAAGAGTCAAATGAAGCAATAGACCACCAGTCTCTCAAATATTCAGAAAGAAAAACTAGTCAATCTTATTCATTTCAATTCCGCAAAAACATTATAAAGTAGGTGATACATATTAATTCCAATAATTTGGAATTATTTAATCCGAGAAGAAAATGACAAAACAATAATAATTAATTTATCTTTACACATACTAAATTTATTAACTGGTTTGTCATGAGAATTATTAAATGCGTTCGAAGTGCTTGACCAAAGATCGTACCTACGCTTTTTTTTATTACGTTTCATAGTTGCCGACATAAGCTCGTGCTCTTTGAAACGTGAGACTATTCAAGTGATTTACCAATTTTTACAAGTTCAANAATTATTTAATCCGAGAAGAAAATGACAAAACAATAATAATTAATTTATCTTTACACATACTAAATTTATTAACTGGTTTGTCGTGAGAATTATTAANACTGGTTTGTCAAGAGAATTATTAAATGCGTTCGAAGTGCTTGACCAAAGATCGTACCTACGCATTTTCTTATTACGTTTCGTAGTTGCCGACATAAGCTCGTGCTCTTTGAAACGTGAGACTATTCAAAAGATTTACCAAAGTTTATAAATTTGATACACACATTAAATCTCAATATTTATCATAACCCTTTTATTAAATTGTATTGTCATTCTCTAAAACCCTCGGACTCCACGACCCCAATAAAATTAAACAAACTGAATTATAGTAAACANATCATAACCCTTTTATTAAATTGTATTGTCATTCTCTAAAACCCTCGGACTCCACGACCCCAATAATATTAAACAAACTGAATAATAGTAAACGAAAGTAAGATGATAAAATTTATTTAAGTGCTCAAAAATTCAAATTAATTAATCAACACACTCAATTTCATTTATCTTATTAGATCACNAAGTAAGATGATTAAATTTATTCAAGTGCTCAAAAATTCAAATTAATTAATCAACACACTCAATTTTATTTATCTTATTAGATCATAATCAAAACCTTACTTTTGGCTCACTATAGTACGAACAAATGATATATAACACTGTACAACCAGAATTCCGGACCCACATCTTCATAAAATCAAAATGATAATAAACTTTCTTAAGAATTTCAAAGCACTGGGACAAGATAGCATTAACTAAGAACTCCTTAAGCTAACAAAATCACACTTGGCAATAGAGACACGAAAATTATTTGGAAATATATAGGTTAATAAGCAAATTTCCATAGATCGCGGAATATAGAGATCAAGTATCTAATTTTTAAAAAGGACACAGCCAATGCAAAAAATGATCGAAGTATACTAGTAAAACGAAGAATACGTTAAACGCTCGAGATATGGTCTCGTATACATGAAGAGAGAAAAATAAAAATTTTTGGTTTGCAGGGTTTGGTTGTAGTGTGCAAAAAGCTATAATGGTCTGCTTAGCACTATAAAAATAAATAAAGAAAAATTTAAGGTTTTCTAATAAATTATTTCTTATAGTTAATTAGATCTTGGTTGTTCTATTAATTGATAAATAAATTATCATAATTAAACATTTTAAGTAATTAATTTTGTTTAGTTAAAAACTACAAACATTTTCCATATTTATATCTTCTAATTTACTAATAGGTTAAAAAAATTTTTAAAAATTATTATTCTTAATTTTTTTCTTTATGATTTTTAGAAACAAGACAGTAGTATATTTCTTTGATTGTATTTTCGATATTTTAATGTAAAATAATTGAGTTTATTGGTAATTTTTTTTGTTATTTTTATCTGGGAATTAATCTAGAAACTGAACAACTAAAATTTTTTTTTACCGTTTTATTTTTACAATTTTAACTTCGATGCGTAACTGAAAAATTAATGGTTGTACTTAGCCGTATTTTTTTTATCAGTATAAACAATTACTCATCTTCTACTGAAACGATTTTGTTCAATGAAACGTCAAAAGATCACAAAACTTATTTAGTTGATGCTATCATTACCATTATCACAATATTAAAAAATTCCCATTATTTCTCGTAAATGTCTCAAAAAACTACAGTATTATTATACAACCAATTTTAATATTTTTAATTTTTAATTAATATTGAGAATAAATTTTAAAACGTACACTAATTATTGGTAAAAATTTCATTGATATATTTAAACATTTAATGCAGACGATATAGAATTTTTGAAAATCTAATTATTAACTAAGATACTATGGCGACTTATTAATTATGTAAAATTTATTTTTCTTTACAATCTTTTATAATATTAAAAAAAAAACATGACTTTTTAAATCTACATCAATTAAAACTAATATATACAATTTAAGATGAAAAAGAATAACTATCCGAAATCTCGGTTTCTCTGAGTTATAGGGAAAAAAATTAATTAACGGTAAAAATGACGAATTTATAGGGTTTGCTAGTAACCTTATACCTACTCACATAATTTCACATTAAAGTTCGTTTTATGTAATATATGATTAAAAAAAAGAAAAACGTTCGTTATCTTGTTCTCCGCGAATATGATAAAAAATCATGAATTTTTTGATAAATATAATATTTTTTTAATTTATTTTAAATATTCATCAAAATTATTTACGAAAATTATTTAATCACTCTGGGATGCCAATCAACATTAATTTTAAAANATATGTTTAAAGGACGCAGTATTTCCGGAACATTTTCAAAAATTAAGTTGAAAAAGTTAATTTTTGTAAAAAAATTGCTATTTGAAATCCCCCCTAATGAGCAGGTTAAGTGATAGATTTTCAAAAAAATGATATCAAATGAAAGGTAAATATCTAAAGTTTTAGTATAAAAAAAAATTATGTAGATTTGTTGATTTTTAAAGAAGTTATGGAAGTTTTAAGAATAAAATGTGAAAAAATTTCCCCCATTTGTGGGGAACGAGGGAATTTTTTTCAATTTTGAAGGGTAATGTCTTCGACTAGATACGATTTGTGATCTTTTGACGTATCGTTGAAAGAAATCGGTCCAGTGAGAGCTGAGAAAAAGTGGCAACAGACATAAAAAAAAAAACACATCATAGTAAAATTAATACCTTCTCACTAGACCGATTTCATTCAAAAATACGTCAAAAGATCACAAATCGTATCTAGTTGGAGACATTACCCTTAAAAATTGAAAAAAATTCCCTCGATCCCTGCAAATGGGAGAAATATGCAAAAAAATTACAAATTTAAAAATCGCTAATTTTCGAAAATTTTTCACATTTTTTTCTTAAAACTTCCATAACTTTTTGAATATTCAACAAATCAACATAATTTTTTTTTATACTAAAACCTTAGATATTTACCTTTCATTTGATATCATTTTTTTGAAAATCTATCACTTAACCTGCTCATTGGGGGGGATTTAAAATAGCAACTTTTTTACAAAAACTAACTTTTTCAACTTAACTTTTGAAAATGTTCCGGAAATACTGCGTCCTTTAAACATATATCAAATCAAAGGTTATGTTATATACTATCAAATGAAAAAAAAAAATTTGTCCCGACATCTTATCTTCTATGTGCAAATGGCTGTCGAAAATTTAAAAAAAAATGTAATGTTTGCGATAAAAATTACCTTTTATCGGGATGTTTTTTGTACTTAAAACTGCCATAACTTTTTCAAAAATGAACAAATGAAAATAATATTTTTTTGTACTAAAACCTTAGATATTTCCCTTTCATTTGATATCATTTTTTTGAAAATCAAACACTTAACCTGCTCATTGAGAAGGATTTAAAATAGTAACTTTTTTACAAAAAATAACTTTTTCAACTTAATTTTTGAAAATGTTCCGGAAATACTGCGTCCTTTAAACATATATCAAATTAAAGCTTATTTTATGTACTATAAAATGGAAAAAAAAATTTGTCCCGACATCTTATCTTCTATGTGCAAATGGCTGTCGAAAATTAAAAAAAAATGTAATGTTTGCGATAAAAATTACCTTTTATCGGGATGTTTTTTGTACTTAAAACTGCCATAACTTTTTGAAAAATGAACAAATAAATATAATATTTTTTTGTATTGTAACTTTAGATATTTTCCTTTCATTTGATATAATTTTTTTTGAAAATCTAACACTTATTCTGCTCACTGGGAGGATTTAAAATAGTAACTTTTTTACAAAAAATAACTTTTTCAACTTAATTTTTGAAAATGTTCCGGAAATACTGCGTCCTTTAAACATACATCAAATTAAAGCTTATTTTGTGTACTATAAAATAAAATAAAAAAATTTGTCCCGACGACCTATCTTCTATACGCAAATGGCTACCACATTCAAAAATATGCTATTTTAACAATTTTTTTTTTTTGAAATTAAACACTATCTACAGATTTGCATCGAAGCGTTTTTTATGATAGTGATTTTAATCACTGTCAGATATCATATATACTGGACCCAACTATGCATTGTCCCCACTATGCCGCGACCCCACTGTGCTGGGTTTTTATTTATATTTAACTCTTTAAAATTTCTTTGATATTTTTTTTTCAAAAAAATTTAATGGCCCGATAGTAAAATATTAGATGATAAGATAATATCATATGAATAAACTTTTTAATATGTTTATGGTGGACGATATAATAACAGACATCACGTTTATAGATAACAGGTTATTGTTCTTAAAGTACTACCAGGACTCACATAACAATCGGTGATAAAGATACCAGCTCAGGTGTTCTTTTGATTAAATTTAATAAATTTTACTTAAAAAATGTTCCCAAAAATATCATTTGTAATAAAAATATGATAATAGATTTTAAACTTCAAATTCGATAAAAATTTAATTTATCAATTTTTTTTAAATAAGATAAAATGTTTCGTATCAACTAACTTTAATTAAATTTCCATAAATTTCTTCAAAAGCTTTTACATCTGCAACAATTTGATTTTCCTAAAATGTTTTTTATATATTATTATTTCAAATTTTATATTTAATAAATTACCTTACTATCAAAAAATAACTACGATCTTATATAATATAATTCGTACCTTTTAAATTTCAAAAAATATTAAATTTAACAAATACAAATTTGAATTTTTCTTCAAACTATTCTTACTATTTTCCATAAAAATATTCAAATCATAAAACATTTTAAATCATTTAAATTAAAGCAGAAAGATTAAATTTAAGTAAGCTAGGTAAATTCTCTTTATGACATATTTTGTTAGCTAAGAAAATCTACCTTTTCATTAAAATGTAACCAGAACCATAATTACTTAAAAAAATTTATTTTTAGGGTGACATGCTGTTTTATGTTACTTTATGTATAATAAACTCGATAGTTCTGACCAATGTCTGATATAAATGTTGTTATATATACAAGTATTTCCTTGTAAATAATAAATAGTTAAGCATCATCAAACTGACATTAATGTCTAAAGGATCTTAAGTCACATACACTTATGTTATAGCTGATATATTCAATCTTCAAAAACAAAATTTCATTTGGATTGTATCCCTTTGAATAAGTTTTGAGCTAATCCACTAAACAAAAATTTTAATCCTAACACCAATGACCATCTCTTGTTACGATAAATAATGGCAGTACTGTCAAATAAAATACAATACTATTACTACGAGACAACTGAGGCATTAATACTATTCCTTTTTAGTTAAACAGAGAAGAAATCCATTATTAATTATATATTGTTTTCGAATTGTTTAGCTTTACTTAATTATAAAATTGTTTTTACATTAACAAAGAAAACTAGTGTTTTCGTGTCTTTTGCCGATTGTATCCCAAACCACGTACCCTGTTGCCAATATTGGTGCAGCATTTTTGTTAAAAAATAAAATAACTAGAATCAGCAAAATATTTTATTTTATTAAAAAATTTTTTGGAAAATCAGCTATATGATTAAAGTTTAAAACTTAAAAACGCATTTAAAAGCTATACTACTTTCAAGTTTAAACTTTTCTCTTATATTGAAAATAGTTTACAGTTTTTAAAAGCTATTAAGTGTTGAATAATTATTTCATTCCTTAATAATTTACAAAAGTCATTGTTACTTAACACTTAAATAATCAGTAAATACTTTGTACTTGACAAATGAAAGACAGCTATTTAATTATAATAAATATTTTTCAAACTAAGAGCTTTTTTTATTGTTAATTAGTACAACATTGTAAAATAATTACAATCGAAGTAAGGAAGTTAAATTAATTAATTTAAAGTATTTGTATAATTTTGATTTTAAACTAAATTATACAAATATTTTTATTATATTGCCTTAAAAATATAAATTGTAATATTTGAAATAGCCATTTGTATAATCAGTTAAAAAAAAAATTAGAATTTATACAAATTTTATATGGTCTATATAAAGTTCATGATAATGTTAATAAAAAAAACGAGTATTAATAAATTTGTGTTAATTTCTATTAAAAAACATGAGAAAATAAATTCAATTGTAAATTAGAAATCCTGCACAGATTTTTAAAGAGACATTATTTTGTATGTATATAAAAAAAAATTAAAATAAAAGAACTGTATAGTTGGTAGTATAATTATAAAAGTAATTTTATTTACCTCAAGTTATAAAATAGAGTGACCTTTTATGTATTTTGGACTCATACAGACTTCACTACATTAAGTCTTAGAGTTTAATACAAGACATGAAATGAATGTCAATAAGAATTTGAATGGGCATTGGTCTCAGTAGGCGAGTATTATTTTTTGTAAATACGAAGGAATTAATAGTGATAGAAAAAGGTTTAAAAGTAAAAAAAAATATTAGAACTCTAGTGGATTAATGGTAATGGATACAAACAGATATTTAGAGATCGTATATTCTAACCACTGGAAAGACAAAATATAGAAATGACAGTCGTCGTAATTCACAAGGGTCTTGTAAGAAAAAAAATTTCCTTTCATTGCAAAAATCTTACAAAAAGAATATTTCAGAGACAGCGAAGACATTTGTATTAAATATATTCTTGTGCGTGTGATCTCGCCAATAAAATGTTTTACTAAAACAAACAGGGCACAGAAAAAGCTTTTTACAAACGAATGCAAACGTTTCAAATACTAACAAAACAGTCTCATGAGACCAAAACGACTTTGTGGATATTTTTTCCCTTTGGAACAATTCAACAATAGTACCTATGCTACACAATGGTCATTTTGTCGTCTGTGATACAATTTCTATCAAAATGTCGTCGCATCATTTAAGTTTTTAGTTTCGCTTGTTATCCAATATGTACATAGAAAATAATAAACTTTTATTCTAAGATTATAATCATGAAATTACCTATGATTAACAATATTTCAACAAATTTGGGTTCAAATTAAGTCATAGGCCTGACGCAATAATTTAGTATGGTACATGTTCATATTTCAATAAAATAACATATCCTTCATTATCACAACTACACAGTGTATATTCTAGTTCAAATACGTCGATGGAAAATTACTTAATTGGATATACGATGAATCACATACAAATTTAGATATTTATTTTAAAAACAAACTTAATAGCTATATTGAACAATATTATTTTTTATTACAAATTAAAAAATATTTCTTGATTAATGATCTACTAGATCAAGGTAAAGACATACCAATCTAAAATTTACGCAATCATATGTAACTTATATACCGAAGTTCAATTTTGTACATCACAATAGCTATAATATGAAAAATTATTAATGTTTTGCTTCTAAAAGTAGGCCTCTTTTCTTTATTATTAAACAATTTTCCTGATTTTAGTCATTTAAATTTGGATAATGGTAATTAAACAACAGTAATTTGACACTATATAAAATGTAAGAATATTAAAATATCTAAACGAAACATTATATAATATTAGGTTTATATAAAATTATCACTGTACCTAGTGTAATACCATATTATTTAAATCAAATGTTTGAATAATTAGGGTAAAAAAAATGAGTTTATATAGTATTGCACTTGTTATAACGGTTTCTATAATAGCTTTTTTCTTGTACATTACTATAAAACGCATTTCTATTAAAAAACCTTTTCATCAATTTCCTTTGAATTTAAAAACATATCTCAATTTGATATACTAAATCTTTTATTGCTATTTATCATAGTTGGATATAACTTATCTTTTTTTTTTTTAGAAATTAGAGTAGACACTTATTTTTAACACTACAACTACGACCAAAAATATGTTTTTCAATTGTAAATAGTGTACTATTTGTACATATAACTGTCAAAATAATATGTAATCCCCCTCAATTTTAGAAATTTAATACCAATACCAGAAAAATAATATCGTAAAAAATTACATTTTCAACAAAAAATTTATTTTATTTTATTTTAACTTCTATGCGAAGATATTAATTTTACTATGATAAGTTTATTTATTTACATCAAAAGATCACAAATCGTATTTAGTTGAAAATATTACACTAAAAAATTGAAAAATTTTCCCTCATTTTCCGTAAATGGTGAATATTCCCAAAAAATTACGATTTTTAAAATCGGTAAATTTCGACATTTTTCCATTTTTTTTTCTACAAATTGTCATAACTTATTAAAAAATGAACAAATCAAAATAATTTTTTAGCTTCGATGCGAAGCTGAGAAGGTATTAGTTTTACTATGATGTATTTTTTTTTTTTTGTGTGTCTGTTACCACTTTTTCTCACCTCTCACCAAACCGATTTCTTTCAACGATACGTCAAAAGATCGTATCTAGTCGAAGACATTATCCTCAATGGATCAATACAATTTTTTTATAAGAAATAATATTTATATCCCTCATTAATTTGACATAGTTTATTTTAATCAAAATATAAATAAGGAAATAGCAGATCATATAGCTTTTGGAATAATCCACCAATTTTATAAAATTTAACAAAATCTACAGATTTGAGTCGAAGTATTTTTTATGATAGTAATGTTAATCACTGTCAGATATCATTATACTTGACCCAACTGTGCCACGTTACCACTGTGCTGTGTTTTTCTAACACTCACTGTGTAATATTGCAATTTTTTTCAAAAGTATNCCCACGTTACCACTGTGCTGGGTTTTTCTAACACTCACTGTGTAATATTGCAATTTTTTTCAAAAGTATTTATTTTTATTTTTTGACTTACCATTTTTTTTGTAAAATATCAACTCTAGTTTAAGCTCTGCTTTGCACTCCAATGCTTTTTCAATTTGTGTGACATGTTCATCGCTAGTATCTGGACCGTACAGAAACTTGCAAGCACAACCTTTCTGCATAATTTGCGCCCGAGCAAAACCCGATAGCTCACAAAAACCGTCAGAGCAATATACTATTGGATAAAGCGAAGGTACTTGTGCGTTTCCAAGCACGAAATTACTGTCTGTAAACAAAAATTTTTACATATTTTTTAAGTTAAAAAAATTAAAAATAACAATTATTTATAATAATAAACATTAAAATAATGGGCGTAATGTCATTATACAGAGAAGAATAGATATAACTGACAACTCATATAACTTATGATCTACAAAATATNAATTACTGTCTGTAAACAAAAATTTTTACATATTTTTTAAGTTAAAAAAATTAAAAATAACAATTATTTATAATAATAAACATAAAAATAATGGGCGTAATGTAATTATACAGAGAAGAATAGATATAACTGACAACTCATATAACTTATGATCTACAAAATATTTCATACGTTTTTTTTTTATCAATTTTTACAATATTTAAAGTATGTTTTATATTATTTTAGTTAATTTTAGTTCAGTAGTTACGTTTATATAGTATTTTGAAGTTTGTTTAATTTTGTTTTTTTTTTTTACCATTTTCTTATGGTATCAAATGTTAGTCCATGTTATGTAAAAGACGGAAGTAAACATTATTATTTTACGTTATTTTTTAGTAACAGTACGCTATTTCTTTTCCATCGATATTCAAAACGTTTGAATGCGCTTTTTACAGAAATGATTATCTCTAATCTTTATTACAAAATATTAGAAACATTATGGTATTTGACAGATTAATTTGCGTGATTCTATCATTGATATCATATTATTATAGGATATTTCTTATTAGCAGTTATGGTAATAAATGCACGTTTAAACTGTTATGTTCACTATTACTTATTATAACATGTTTTAGATAACGTTTTTATAATTTTAAACTTAATTTTACTACTACTTGTTTTATCATGTCAATTACAGATGCTTATTCTAGTGTTAATAATTTTCATGGAAAAGAAATCGCGTACTATTCCCAGTAATTAACTTAAAAAGATAATGTTTACTTCCGTTCTTTACATAACACGGACTGACATTTAATACCGTAAGAAAATGGTAAAAAAAACCAAAATTTAACAAACTTATAAATGTTGTATACACGTAATTACTGAACTAAAATTAGCGTTTTTGAATCAAAATTTTTCTTTAAAATATATCTATAAAATGGCTATTTTAAATCTTTAAAAAACTTAATTTTAAAAATATTTTTTGTAATTGCAAAAAATAACATATATTTTAAATATAGTCCTCTATTGTAAAAGTTAATGAAAAAAAAAGTATAAAATGTTATGTAGATCATAAGTTATATGAGGCGACAATTATTCCAGCNAAAATTAAACACTATCTACAGATTTGCATCGAAGCGTTTCTTATGATAGTGATTTGAATCACTGTCAGATTAAATCTATACTGAACCCTACTGCAATGTCTCCACTATGCCGCGACCCCACTGTGCTACCGTTTTTGTATATGATTTTAATGTGAACATGAAATACATTAAGTCATTGACAATTTTATGTAGCTTAAAAGCAGCTATTTTTTATATCATAATTTCTTAAACAATCGTGATATTTAACAATTCCCTGTCATTGTTTTTAATAACTATGCTTATAATATAAGTAAATTTGAAAATCTGTAAAGTAATTAGTTCCTAAAAGTAATTTTTCAAAGAAAAAGAAACCTGTAAATAATTAAAAAAAGTAAAGTAAAACTGTCTTACTAAATTAAAATACGGTACCAGATTAATTTTATTGTAACTTCTCATTTCGATTTCCCACACAGTTCTCAAACATAAATTAAAATACGTTTTTGGTACTAGATAAAAGTCAATTTGGTAAAGTTTTTAGGAAAATATTTTTATAGTTTTATTATACATATATTTTAAGAGAATGTTTAATTTCCTTTGTTAATAGTAAGAAGAATATACATCTCCAAATTATGCTACCTGTGTTAAATTACGCAGTAAAATATAACTTTATTTTTTCTTTAAAAAATAAATAATTGACTTGAACTCTTACACTTTGAAATCTATATTAATATATCTCGTTCCTACAAAATACATATTTATACATACGTATAAATAATAAAAATAACATTTTACATTTAATTGCTTTCAATATTTAACCCTACTACTTAATAAAATAATATAGTACCTATTAAGTGATGTCTCAATTACGCTTAAATGACAAATTAAATTATAAATAGTTTTAATTAAAAAAAGTGTTACAATTGTCCTCAAAAATTGTATCATACTTGACATTAAAATTTAAAGCATCTCTTAATTTTTTTTAACCATTTATAAAAAGATAAAGATAAAAAAAATAAAAAGGTTAATCGTAATCTTTATTTATTTAATGTAACATTAAATAATTCCTTCAAAAGCATTAATGTACTTGGTATAAGAAAAATAAGATAAAAAATCTATATACATTTTTTTGTATGTCAAAATTCATATTTTGCTAATAATTTTGATTAACGAAACTCGATTAAGTCAAACTTATAATAAGGCATGATGACAATAACTGTGAGACATATGATACTTGCATGATCGATTCTCAATATTTATCACGGAAGAAATTATTCAGTTTGTTATCATTGACAAGTGTTTCTGTTGTCCCACTTGTCCACTGTGATAAAAATATATTATATTAATTAAGTTTTTTATTTATTATAATACAATAGAATTAGAAAATACTAGAATATTTGTCTCTTTATTTTTATGTAATAGGTTTCTTGGATAGATACATCAAACACAAGATTCTAAATTAAATATAGATGTATGTTAATAAGATTGATCACTTAGTATTTTAATATGATAATTGCCTTTATTTTAGCCATAAATTTTATTAGAATTAGAGTGTAAACACAATTTTTACCAACTCACTTCATTAAGATATTTATAATGTAAAATGTATATAAATTTTAAGAACTCTTGATAAAGTTCTATAAGGACTTCTCTATTTACCAAATGAAATACCTTAATTTTTATATCCAGATAACAAAAAAAATTACTTCGATGGGTAAAATCACTAAAGCTAATGAACAATGCAATCATTTTTATAAACTCTTCTATGAAATAAATCTAATAAAAACCTCTATAGTTTTTTATATTTAAAAATCTAACAATAAATACTCAGATATTGAAAAATTCAAAATTAATTTCATTAAATATTATCCGTATACATTGTATATTTGTTTATATTTTCTATTAGATAATGTGAAAACTATTTTCAAAGTTCTTATTTTGTTATTATTTAATGGTAAAAATAAATTTAAGTATTAACTCTAATTATTTTTCTCAACTATTCGTATTATACGTAACTTCAAACTTTCAAGTATATATAAATTATTAGAATTAAAAGGTCATTCTTAAATGTTCAACAAACATGTATACAAATAAAACTATTTATACAAAATTCATCAAAATATTTTTTTTGATTGTGGTTACGTAAACTATAATTATTTCCATATAAACTGGTTTACTAAATACTTAGCCATAAATTAACTGTTTTTTTTCTCACATAATTATTATATTTTTTTCTATCAGTAATACATTTGTAGTAAAAAATTAAAAGAATAATTTTGAATTTCGTATACAGTCTCAGGTAATTAATTAACCCTGAAATCGCATGAACAAATTAAATGTATTAAATTTTTGATAAAACTTTTTGGTTTTATTTTTAGTCCCAACGTCATCTAACAAGATAAATATTGTTAGATACTCTTGAGACTAGTTCATACATTTTTCAACAAATAGTAGTCTTGTACCGGAAAATAATAAATTGTCTATTTTAAATTATAAAAATACTACATAGTTCTTAGAAATTATCTTACTTTTCTATCATGAAATGTAAAAATTAGATAATTTTATATACTGAGAATAACCACTTGCCCTAAATAAAATTAGATCATTATTTACTCAACATCATCATAAGTTAAATATTTCTTGTTTTAAGAAGGATGAGAACTTTTAGTGCATACCCTCTTTTGAAAAACAATAATTCTTAATGTACTAAAAAACTGTTAAATAATTATTACAAACATTATCACAAATATGTTTTAAATACTTGTGAATAGTCAAATTTTGAAAAGTTGTTTAAAATATAAGACAAAAGTTAACCATTACCCACACAGTTTAATTAAGTTGGATAGGTAATACTTAAATTTAACCATAATTTATTTTTCACTTTAAAGTTATGTTTAAACATGATATATATATCCAGTGCAAGTATTGTCATTACTATTGAGAAACACTAATTTTTCTCTTGATGAGATTTTCGAGCACATTTTTCATTTGTATTCAACTATCTAGAGATAACAAGTAAAAACGTATATCAATGCAGATAGTCCGTATTTTCTTGACACGCACATATCGAATATACTTGTCACGACTTCCGCCATAATAATAAATTGTCTTTCATTATGTTTCCGTATGAGCTTTATTCGCCATTCTTCACGATGTGCGAACTCATTGAACAACATATTTTATTATTAAAATACTCCTTTTTCACAACCTATTATCTTTTGCTTACACAGCTTTAACTATGGCAACCGATAAAACAACTCAGCTTACACTATTTTTAAAGCATAGATTTAGAACAAAAAAAACTTAAAAAACTTTCAAAGATTTTCATTAAAATTTCAATTGCAAGTTTTGGTCTTGGCAACCTTTTACTTTTTGTGAAATGTAATTAAATAATTAAGGAAGTAATAAAAACTGTGTCATATCTCTGAACCTTTTCGTCTTTGTAAAATTTAATTATTTCCACGACCGACATACGTTACAAAATACGCACGTAGTTTCTTTTCTTCGAGTATTATTTGAGAATCTTCATCAGCTGTTACTTAAACGACCACGTTAACATTTCTTCTCTGCATGAAAACGTGAAAATACCTCATGACAACGAACCAAAAGAAAAGAAAATTTATCAAAGGAATATCCGGATAAGTTTCATTTCTCGGTCTTTTTAACGTTCCAAATTCTAGATCCGGTGGTATTTTTTAATTATCAGAGAAATGTTCTCCTTATCCATTATAACCTTACTGCGATGATCATTATTATAACTTTATTGTTATTACCGTCACACGCTCGTTTTTAGAATTGCTGTTGAAACGCCCCGGCTTAATATTATTATCATCGTAAGCGATTAATAATAATTATTATTATAGTTTAACAAAAAGTTGGGATGAGCGGTAGAAAATCTATTCTTTTAACTCAAGTAAAAGAATATTTATGCGTACCATTATGAATTTTTCGTTCAAAAATTTAGTCAAGTAAATTAATTTAGTTAAAACATTTTTAAGTTAAGGTGAAATATTAGGTGCGTGTTTTAATCATAAAGCTTGACGAATATTATAGAAAACTTAATTTTAAACGACGTTTTCACAATTGTAAACCCTTTAGCTATATAATATTGCACAGCAACAGGTGTAATAGTGTATATCTTAAGATGTATAAAACGTGTGTACAGTGGCGGTCAAATGATATCGCCATTGGAAGGGATGAAAAACCTTTACGATAAAAATCATCATGGGAGTTATTCCCACATATCACAGTGCTTTTTTATTTGTAATACAATATCAAGATATTATTATGGACTATTAAATATGAACGAATGGCTTTCTTTTAGCTAGCGAACTTGAGAAGACATTGGTATAACTATGGTGTGTTTCTTTTTTATCTGTTACCACTTTTTCTCGGCTCTCACCAAACCGATTTTTTTCAAAGATACGTCAAAAGATCACAAATCGTATCAAGACCAAGACATTACCCTCAAAAATTGAAAAAAATTCCCTCTTTTTCCGTAAATGTGGAAAATCTCCAAAAAAATTACAAATTTAAAAATCGTTAATTTTCGACATTTTTTTAATTATTTTTATTTAAAACAGTAGTTTGCTACTGTGCTTATGATTATAACACGTGAGTCCGACGTTTATGTGAAATATTTGAGTTCATAATACGTTAGTGTGAATGTTCAACATTCATATTCAACAGTGTGTATAAAATGAGTTTTATTTTTATTAATTAATGAACTTACTAAATTGAAATTAAAATTAAAACATTTTTTACGGAAAAATCGCCGAGAATACCTTTTAGCTTTGATGCGAAGCTGAAAAGGTATTAATTTTACTATGATGTGTTTTTTTAATTATTTTTTTTTTTCTTTGTCTGTTACCACTTTTGTCAGCTCTCACCGAACCGATTTCTTTTAACTATACGTCAAAAGATCACAAATCGTATCTAGTCGAAGACATTATCCTCAAAAATTGAAAAAATTTCCGTTGCTCCCTGTAAATGGGGAAAATTTCCAAAAAAAATTACAAATTTAAAAATCGTTAATTTTCGAAATTTTTTTAATTATTTTTATTTAAAACTGCCATAACTTTTTTTAAAAATGACCAAATTAATATAATTTTTTTTATAGACGCATGATGTCTTTACCTATGATTTGGTATATTTTTTTTATAAATCTAACCTTTACCTGCTCACAGAGGAGGATTTAAAATGACAAATTTTTCAACCTAACTTTTGAAAGTGTTCCGGAAATACTGACAATTTTATATATACCTTAAATTAAAGCTTATATAATATACTTTATTATGAAAAAACTAAAAACTAAAAAACTTCGGCTTTATTTTGTCTTCACGGTGAAAATAGTTACTGTATGCTAATTTTGTGTGAAAATTCTCGATTTTATATTTTACATTTTTAACTTTAAAATGTTATAACTTTTTGAAAAATGTATGGATCAATACAATTTTTTTATGAGAAATAATATTTATATCCCTCATTAATTTGACATATTTTATTTTAATCAGGATATAAATAAGGAAATAGGAAATCATATAGCTTTTGGAATAATCCATCAATTTTTTAAAATTAAACACAATCTACAGATTTGGATTGAAGTGTTTTTTATGATAGTGATTTTAATCACTGTCAGATATCATTATACTTGACCCAACTATGCCACATCCCCACTGTGCCGCGACCCTACTGTGCTGGGGTTTTATTCTTTTTTTTTATAGAAAATAGAGTAGACACTTTTATTTTTAACACTTCAACTACGTCTAAAAATATGTTTTTCTATGGTAAATAGTGTACTATTTGTACATATAACTATCAAAATAATATGTAAACCCCCTCAATTTTAGAAATTTAAACCAATACCGTAAAAATAATATCGTAAAAATTACATTTTCAACAAAAATTTTATTTTATTTTATTTTAGCATCGATGCGAAGCTGAGAAGATATTAATTTTACTATGATAAGTTTATTTATTTGACCCAACTATGCCATGTCCCTACTGTGCTGGGTTTTTTTTTTAACATTTTTATCGAATTAAACCTTAAAACGTCTCATATATATTATCTTTATAAGTTCATCAACTCTAAGTTATAATTTCCTACGATATATTAATGATATAAAATAAGTAAACATTCAAATTAATTAATTTTGAAATAATTTCTTTTTTTACAAATTGAGAACGTAAATACACTTGTAAATCTATCCGTGGGATATTGTTAAGCCGAAAACTATAAGAACATCAGCCAACTAGAAGTTCCAGTTGTCAAAAAAATAAATCATTTTGTCCAAAGAAAAACTAAAAACTAAAAATAAAAATTTTGTTGTAACTAAATGATAAAAACCTGCTATTGTTGTTTGGTTGAATTACACCCCAACAAATCTTTTAAACAAAAAAGTAATTATGAGAGCCTAAACCACTAGAGAATAAATTTTTTATATCCAAAGTAATCAAAATTATCACAGGTTAGCGTAATAAAAAAAAGCTGATGTCACAAACTATAAAGTTTCTATATGACATTATATTCAAACAAACAGGCTGTTTAAGAATAACCGGTTATCATTATAAATGAAATGTATACAGAACAGTTTTGAAACAAAATTTGTAAAGTAACATAGGGATGGATACCTTCACTTCTCCGTAAATCGGACACGTAGAAGTTTCCGCTTTCTCCAGGGGGCGTTCTTTTATTATTATTTATTAGACGTTTTGGATGAGAAATAATTCGACTGTATGAGCTAATAAGAAAAAACAAAAACGGTACCGTGCTGAAATTAAGAATCGTCGACTTTTCCAATCAAAATATTTTTAATTATAACAATCTGCTGGAGCCATTCAAGAATACTAAACATAAAAATTATTAAACAATATACAGAATGTGTCAAAAGAGTTTTCTAATAAAATTTGATAGAATGAAGTGTAGTTGAACATATAGAATTTAAATCTCACTAGTTTTACGTGTATTTCATGTATTAATTAAATTAAGATAAAATAATTTGGTTAATAAAAACGTACATATTATTACTCACTTGTACATAGACTTGGTTTATATTAGATTATAAGAATACTTATTTAATTCACACTGTACAGTAAAATATATACAATAATGATTTTTACTAGTAAACCTTTAACCTAATAAATTATTTCTTAAAATTTTAATGTTTTCTTTGTGAGAAGCAAAACGTTTTATATTAATTATAATAAATGTACACTATCGTTCAGTTAAGTAATGTTAACGAGCACGTTTTGATCTTTTTAACAACAGCCTACAATTTTACATGCATTAACATAAATTCCTATGAGGCACAATAAAGGAAACGCAATATAATGTCCTTTCCAACATAGTTTTCTCAATAATTATAGGTTGATATTTTATCATCTTTACACAAACTTGTTTAATTTATACGAATTTTCAAAAGAATTTTATAACTACCCATAAATATATGACATCATTATGCTTATTATGAAAAGAAATGTTTAGCTATCCATAACATTTAAGTAAATAATTTTTTGTGTAAAATTACAAGGACTTTATTAGTATATTGTTTATATTAACCGAAGGTTTAGTTCATTTTTATTATCATAAATAAATGATCAACTTATAAATTATCCACTTATTAAATTTTTGTTTTGTTAAAGAGCTATCTATATATTTTCAAGTTTAATACTCGATTTACAACATTTTTACAATATTATGAGTAAATTACTAAATTTACTGCATTTCATTTAAAACTGTTGTGATTTGAAATAAATTTTCTTTAGTTGGCAAAGAATAAGTATAAAATTAGGCTATGATCCAAGTTAATACGAATTATAAGAGTAAATCAGTATAAAGAAACTTAAAGGAATTTTTTCCGTAAAAATTATTCATTTATAAATATATGAAACTGCAAATTAATTTTCTATTACATTTTTTAGTTCAATTAAATTTTTAAATAATACTTCATTATAATAAGTGAAACAAATATAAAAACAAATTGTTTTTTTAGTTTGCAAAAATCGTGATGTTCCATAGTAACTAGATAAAAAATATATATACCATATTTATTTTCAATCAAAGAATTTTTACAATTTAGTATATTTCCAGCTTAATATCTAGGTCAATTTTTTGTATTGCTCTAAAAACTCTAAATTTGGTTTCTTTATAGTATAAATATTTTAATATAAGTTTTTTTTTTTTTTGATAGTATAATGAAATCATAGAAATACAGTAAAATAAGAACCCATAGAAATGGAGTACATAAAGAAGCCATAGAAATACAGTTAAAAAAGAAGCCATATAAATGAAGTACATAAAGAAGCCATAGTAATACAGTTAAAAAAGAAGCCATAGAAATGGAGTACATAAAGAAGCCATAGTAATACAGTTAAAAAAGAAGCCATATAAATGGAATACATAAAGAAGCCATAGAAATACAGCAAAAAGAAGCCCTAGAAACACAGTTAAAAAAGAAGCCATAGAAACACAGTATATAAAGAAACTATATCAATGCAGTATACGAAGAAGCCTTCGAAATGCAGTATAAGAAGAATTATCAATAGCCCATAAACTTTGATCTTAAATCTTTACGTGAAAATATTATCCAATTGGTCTCAATAGGTCTCAGTGCCAGGCCTCAGAAATTTATAAAAATTTGTAAAATACTTAATTATTTGTTAAATTTAATTAAAGTGTATTTTGTTCTGAATTATATAGATATGTTAAGGGTTAAATAAATAATAATTCTAAAAAAATGTTAACACGAATATCCAATACTTTATTTTAAATTTCTGTGAAAGTTCATTAAATTACAAATGTTTGTTTTAAAATATTAGCTCCCAACATCACTAATATAAAGGTTATATTAGTGATTTTTGATTGAGAGTTACTTTCAATAAAACAACCTATATTATTTATGAATTAGACAGTTCAAATATAAATATTTTTAATTAGTAAATATAATATAATTATAAATATATTTAAAACATTGCTTAAAAATTATAGTTTGAGCTAAATAAACTGCAACTTGCTTACGCATACGGCGACTATAAGTCAGTATATTGTAAATATATATTTCATATCGTGGTTAATTTTACTTATTTTTAATTAATTATGACTTTTGAGATCTTTATAAATAGAACAAAGATTTTCAAAGTTTTTTCTAATCAAAAACACCTATTTCATTACTGACAACTTTAATTTTGCATTAAAACTTTGAAAGCTCTTATCTAAAGTGTTTTTTTTAATTACTACAAAATAAATTATCATGAATTTATTCGTTATAGTTTTATTCTAATTTTTAGTAAAAAAAAAACTTCAACTTACATTTAAGTGTAAACTTTTCTTTAATTCCATAGTCAATGCAAATTATTTATTACCCGTGAGTATTAAACATTAGTAAAGTTTTAAAAGAACACATCAAATTAAGTTTTTACTAATTTTATTAAATACCTTCAATAAGATATTACTCACGGAATTCATGCAATGTATATAGTGCGGTTTATTAAGGTTACTACTTCTTATTTTTCGTTAAACAAAAATGTTCATAAAAAAAAGATTTAGATGTGATTTATTTTTATGGACCATAGTATATATCAAATTTATTATTAAAAAAAATTATTTTTATGGGTAGATTTTAAGGTAACATTTGAAAATTAAAATGGCTCCTATAATTATTTTTTTACTATTAAGTGGAGAATAGTCTAAATGTAACTTTTAATGGTCGATGACCAAATTTGTAATATAACTTTTTGAGTCAATATAATATTTAATTTTGGTGAGAGGGGTGCATAACATAGCAAAATGTTTATTGGTATGCTATGGTAAAAATAAAACTACTCCGCTCTTCACCTTTTCTCAGTTTATTAAAAATAATTAGGAGAATTATTTGGTGGCATATTTGAGTAATATTTCTCAATTTATAAGTGGATAAATACTTTTTGGGGCTATCCTAGACCTATTTAATAGTACCAATTAAATTTTTTAAAATTACAACATACATATTCATCTCGCTCTTGTGATAATAAATTACTGTTTGAATATAAATGTTGAATCAGTAGTTTAGAAGTTTGAATATTTTTATATCTGGTTGAGAGAAATAATGCAACAGAGTAATGCATAATGATAAAAATTACATAATCTATACATCCGTCTGTAGTCAACATTTTAATTTGTTATTAAGTTCCGAAATACTATTTCAATAGTTGTTGAAAATGGAAAATAGAAAATGACCATTCATTTTCTTAGAAAGGTCATTTAATCAGAAATAGTTATGGTGGTGATAATAGGTGGATCAACCCCTGGATTGTCCATATCTTTTTAAATAATATAGTAAAAAAATTCTTGACTCGCTGTAAATACAGTTATTCTTATAAAAATTTACGTAAAATAAAAATAAAACTCAACACAGTGGATACGCAGTTGGGACAAATATAGATAATTACTGACAGTGATTAACATCACTATAATGACAAATTGTGTCGTTGCGAATCTGATTAATTTTTATTTAGGAATGACGATTTATACAAACTGTAAGTTTTTATTTATTTGATATAGGTTTGAAGGACGCAGACGTTCTGGAACATTTTCAAAATTCATAAAGTATTCTTTTAGCAAAAATTAAGTATTTTTTTATTTTTCCTACGACAAATTTGTGGGTAGTTTTTTTTTATAATGTAATAAAGCTTTAATTTGATATAGAATTAAAAATATTTCGGAACATTATCAAAAATTACATTAAAAAAAAATATTTGTCATACGTAGGCGGTTTTGTTCAAACCCTTTTTTGTACTCGTGTATTTTGAATTTTCATAAACAGCATATCAAAAGAAAGTTTATAATCTTTAGTATATATTTTTTTAAATTTCATACTAATTCGATTTTTTTCTAAAAGGCTATAATAATTTTAAAATGCAGAAAAAATTCTGATTTTTTCCATGTTTCACGATTGTCTAATTTTAAAAGTTTTCTAAATTCTTAAAATCAACAATTTTTTAAATTTTGGTGTTTTAAATTAAATTAAAATTGGGTTCATTTGACATATAAATAATCAGAATGGACCCAGTGAGAACTGGGTATTTATATGGACAAATAAGAAAAAAACATGTCATGGATAAAATAATACCTTCTAAGCTTTGTATTGAAGCTAAAATGTATTAAATTTACACGCGTAATTATTTTAAAATATCGAGGATAGTTGTATATATTCAGTTTAAGTCATAGAACTACTTAAATATTTATTCATGACCATAATTGGGCTTTTTGTTTAGAAATAATCGCAAAGTTAGCAAAAAAAAAGAAAGAAAAATATTATTAACTTATAACTTGGAGATATTTAGATTGCTCTAATATTCCCAAATGTATCCTATGTCCTATGATATATCCTTCCCTCTATAAAAATAACTTATAACCTCCACTGCATTTAATCTATTTAAATATGTACTTGTCATTAAAAAAAAATTGGTATTCCCAAAAGGAATAAAAGAAAGACCATACAAATATTTAACAATTTAGAAATTTAAATTAAAATAATATTAGGAAAAAAAAAAATTAATATTATTATTTTAGAAATAATTTAGTGATCAATGATAAATCAATAGCCTTATATATATATAGAGAGAGAGAGAGAGAAAGAGAGAGAGTCTGCAACTAATTCAATTATACAATATAACTAAACATTACTATATATTAAAATTAGGGTTATACTATAATAGAATTAAACGTATAGCGATTGACCTTAGATTAAAATTATGCGATTTAAAAATTTTATTGTAATTATTTGATAATTTAGATTTATTATGTCAATTAATTCTTGAGTTAGTTATTGCTTTAAAAAATTTGTATCACTGATTATTATCAATTATCAACAAATTATAGTCTGTGTATAATAAAAAACTAGAAAGTAATCATTTTCTTTAGTATTTCATGCTAAGTCTAAGAAATTTCATAAATCTTAATTAATCAAATAAATGTATACAATTTATTAAATGTCATACATTTATTATTTCTTAAGGAAAATGTTCAATAACCAAAAAATATAACAGTATTACTTAAAAATAAAAATTATTAATCTTCAGCTTACAGTTAATCTTAATAGGGTTCAAATATTTTTTTATTTACAGTTTTTATCAAAGGTTTTTTTTTTATGAAAATAAATATATAACATACTACTAGCATAAAAAAAATTCCAAGCAAACAATGTTTGCTTTTTTTCAGGTTATAATAAATAAAGTATCTAAAATATACGGAGCGTTAAACTTGACACCAAACTCTATGTAAACACTAAACTTTTTTTATACGGTTTTCAATAACACTATACCATAATATTTTTTTATCATTAATTATTCAGGAGCTCAACTAAAATCTTTACACTCAATTCAAGTTTGTTTTGACTGGAAAAGATGAGGTGGTAAGTAAACAAAAATAAATATTGTGTTTTTTTAAAATTATTATAGGCACTTAAGAAATGTGTTGTTTATTAAACAGTCAATACAAGCATAGTATTTTCATTTGGGATTTAATTTATAGACCATTTTGAACTACAATTTTAAATAATAATAAATTACATTTAAATAATGTTAGCTCCTTTTCTGATGAATTCGAAAATTACTAGGGTAGTTTGAAAAAAGTTGTGTCAAAATTAATGTCGTTTCACACGATTTAAGAAACTAAAAAAAAACATACCATTTCATCAAAACTTTTAATATGTTTTATGACGATTCGATAAGGAATTGACGAGTTATTCCAGTAGGCTTTTAAATTCAGATCTTTTTATTTCACTTTAATCTTATTCTTTTCTAACAGTTTAACTAAAAAACATTATAAATATATACGACTTAAAAAATATATTTATTCTGAGAAATTTAACAATCTCATTGTTGCATAGCATAAAAAATATTAACTTTTTTCAGTTTATACTATTTTTTATCAAATTATTTAACACTATTGTATTTATGATTAAATTTATAAAAAGAAGTTTTGAAACAAATTCAATAGACAGTTAATATTTTAATAAAAAAACCCCAACCCAACACAGTGGGGTGGCGGCATAGTTGGGTCCAGTATAGATGATATCTGACAGTGATTAAAATCACTATCATAAAAAACGCTTCGATGCGAGTCTGTAGATAGTGTTTAATTCTAAGAAATTGGTGGATTATTCCAAAAGCTACATGATCTCCTATTTCATTATTTATATCCTGATTAAGATAAAGTATATCGAATGAAAAAGGGATATAAATATTATTTCTTATACAAAAATTGTGTTGATCTATAAACTTTTCAATAAGTTATAGAATTATAAAGTTAAAAATGTAAAAAGTAAAATAGAGATTTTTCACACAAAAATAGCATTTGGTAGCCATATTCACCGTGAAGATAAAATAAAGACCGAAATTTTTTTTTCCATAATAAAGTATGTTACATTAGCTTTAATATAAGATATATATCAAAATGTCAGACTTTCCGGAAGACTTTCAAGAGTTAAGTAGAAAAAGTAAATTTTTTGTGTAAAAGTTGTCATTTTGTATCCCCCCTGTGGGCAGGTAAAGGGTCAAATTTATAAAACAATATACCAAATGATAGGTAAAGATATCAAGCATCTATAAAAAAAAAATTATATTGATTTGTTCATTTTTAAAAAAGTTATGGCAGTTTTAAGAAAAAAAAATTGATTAAATTAGCAAAACAGTAATTGCCCCTTAGGTTGCTGTTTATATAGCAATGAAGGTCGCCATGATTAGTGTTACCTGATTTGTAAAATTCATTTTTGACCTTTAAGTTTAATTATTGAACATTATCTAGAAAATTATTTTTTTTAAAACTACGATCCAAGTAGTAACAAAAAGTTAAGGATAATCTATTTCAGATAACTCATTAACAATAACTTCGTTTTTTATATAATAGTATGTGATATTTTTTAACAGACATACTTACAATAATCTTAGAGGCGTTGGATTTCTACTATAGGGACATTATTATATTTTTAATTAAAATAAATAAGAATTGACATTATTATAAACACGAATAAAAATGATCCATGAGTGTAATATTAATTTAAACTATGATCAAAAGACTATATTTTGATTAAGATATTGTTTTACTTTAAATACAACCCTGAGTATCTAAATATATATATAACAATAAACATAACCTCTCAAGTAGAAAAAGAAATATTTGAAAAGAAAAATGGTTTCTTATTTAAGAGAATCTAAACGATTAGAAATCCTCAAATAAATCGGCAAAAGAAATAAAAATATTCGACATAAATTAATCTAGCTTACAACCCAAACACAAAAAATGACTAAAAATATTACTTTTGTCACTGTCAATTTAGATCCGACCATAAATACCTAAAAAACATCTAACTAGGTTTAATTGTTATATTTAACTATTTTATGGCATGTATGTTTTATCATGTTCAATTATTTTAAGTTATTTGCTGCGTTATTCCTATTTAAAATTACGTACATTCTTGACAAAACTTATATTGAATTGATTTTAAAATAAAATAATTTAAGTATGAATAAATTTACTCGATTTTCTTAAGTAATTTAATATTTAATGTTTATAAGTATATCGCAAAATGTTTAAATTTAATTGTCATTAATTCATCAGTACATATATACTAATAGTTTGGTAAAAAATAATAATAAAATATAAAAATACTTTATACCTTTACTAATGAATGTTACATTTCTTTTATATATCAATGGTGAGTATATCTATTTATTTATCATCTCATCCTAGAGGTTTATATGGCTAAAGATTTACAACAAGAAAACATTGTAAACATAATATTAGAGTACACATTTGATAAAGCCGACGTTTTTTTTAACCAATATTTTATTGTATATAATAGATAACACATCAAAATATTAAACATACAAATATTTTTATTATACTAAAATTAAAGTTCTATATTTTTTTTAATCCCTTTTATCTTAAATAATTCGTGTTATTTTATAATTTAAAAAAGCATAATAATAAAAAAATGTTATTCAAAGTTTGTTATTAAAAATACGATTATTTTTAATTAAAATAAATTAAACCTGCAATTTTAATAAATTATATCTTAAGTTTAAACAATGTTTAAAGCGCAATCGAAATACCTGAAATCATTAAGTAAACTTACAATGCACTCTTCACAGTTTATTATAAGTCATGTGATTAACTTACCATTTAAAATAACCTTCTTACCCTATCAGAATTCTATAGATTAAGACATTTTAAGTATAATCATATATAAACTCATTTTATTTTATTTTGACATTATATCATCAATAAAAATGCTTAACTAATCCAAGTAATCTATTTTAAAAATATTTTATAAATTAAACAAAAAAATACGAAGAATAATAGTAATAAAAAAAAAACAGTTTTATAAAGTAGAAGCTACACTTGCTTACATTTATCTAACTACCGCTTAATGAAAATAAGTATACATTATCATAATGCAATCGATTACTCACAAAATAATTACAATATTGGATAAAAATAAATTTTGAATTATTTTAGTTATTTATCTTGATTAATCAGTTAATTATAAGTTTTTAAAATTATCTCTTATAACTTAAAGGAGTGTCAACTTAATTATTTCAGATGGCAAGAAACATATTTAACTAGATTATAAAAAATAATATAAAAGATAAAAAGTGTGGGTGGAGTAGCAGAAGGTTTTAAGGTAAGAGTAGGAATCCACCAAGGTTCACCAAGAAATTTATTAAAGACAGGGATGTGGAGATCATTTCTTGAAAGTAAGAAATTAAGAATAAGTAGGAATAAGACAGAGTATAGAGAGTACAAGTTTGACAAAGGAGAACACGAGGTAGGTGATATAAAGAAGTTAGTGACTATTAATGAGGACGTGATAGGAGAGGTAGAAAGATTTAAGTATTTAGGATCAATTGTGCAAAAGAACGGTGATATTGGCGAGAATGTAAGACACAAGTATAAGTGCGTGCGAGTGAAGTGGAGGGAAGCATCTGGTTTGTTATGCGATAAAGTAATTTCAATGAGACTGGAAGGTTAGATCTATAAGACTGTATTGAGACCAGCTATAATGTTTGGTTCAAAGTATTAGACGGTTGACAAGAGAATAGAGCAGAGATGAGAATGTTTAAATAGATGAGTGAAGTGACTAGAGAAAATAGGATAAGGAACGAACATATAAGAGGGAGCATAGGTGTAGCGTCAATCGTTCAGCACTGGTTAAAAGATAATAGACTTAGCTAGTTTAGTCATGTTATGAGGAGAAAGGAATCGGAAGTTGTAAGAATAGTTATGGAAATTAATGTTGAAGAAAAAAAAAGTAGAGGGTGATACAAAAAAGAGATAAAGAGATGAAGAGATGTTATTGAACGCAATATAGTTGATGGGATAGATCGTTTCAAGTTAAAATTTAGGATAAGGGTGGCCGACCCCAGTAAGATAAAGACGAGGAAAAATAAAAATACAAAGAAGTATATTGTTGACGAATAAACTTTGAGGACTAATCAATCGTTAAATTTATGGCAATAATTATATTTACTCCTTAATTTTGTTATAATATTAATAACTTCTAATATAATAAAATAAAATGTAAATTGGAACAAAGTTACTAAGTTTTTCGTTTGTTGCAATTCTTTAAAAGCATAACCATTATTTGATTTTCTATTCACTCAAAAATCCTCGAGTCTCTATTATAAATAAAATTTTGAGGTAGTCATAGATAGTTACAGCTTTCTGAATATTTACCAAGTATATAAAAAACTAAATAAATCAAAATCTGGAAACTTCAAACTTCTTGAAAAGTATTTAAGAATTATGAATTATATGTCTAATGTTATAGACATTACTATTGTAATATAATAAATGTGTGCATGAAATAAAGTATGTGTATACATATCTAAAACGTTTGTCATTAATCAATTTGGAGGAGTATCCAAAGGGTCGATTGTAATGCGGTAATTGACTAAGTTTTGAGAGACTCTGTTGAGCCTTTTTAATAGTTCGGTAAACGCAAACTCTGCCAGATACATGATTTATCATAGTCATCAACAACTATTTTCCGTTGATTTGAACAGTAGAACGAGATCAGTCTTGATTTTCGTGTTTTCTGAAAGAGCAATCGATTTAATTCCCATAATGTATCCTATCATTTTTATCTATTATAAATGGCTTCTACCAATATTATTAATATGTACTATGAGTATTTAAAGGTACTATGTATTAATTGATATCCTTTTTTAATATTTGAGTATAGCATATGCCGTAAAAAAGAATCCTTTAAAATTGACTTTTTAAGTATAAAAACAATTTATTATTATTAGTATTAAATTAAAATTATATCGTTAAATAGTAATGTTTTTTACTTATTGAACTTAATCAGAATATATTTACTACAAAAATTAATTTACTTATTACTATAAAAGCATATCTTATTAAGTAATACTATAGTAACTAAGTTTGAATTAGTTCTTGAGCATTAAAATAATTTTTATTTTGTATACATAAATAGTTTTCATTAGATCTAATATTTTTAGTATATATAGTATAGTAACTTTCTGTAGTGATATACCCGTCTCTATCAAAAAATGGAATAACAGTTTGTATCCAAAATAATGGTCTTTCATTTAAGATAATCAACACTTCTATTTAAACATTATATTCATATTCTTAGAATAACATGATTCTTATCAATCGAACAAATTTAAATTAATAACTTAGAGAAATATTTAACAATCACACACTATTGTTTAATCATATTATATTACACACGTTTCTTTTTTTTACTCGAAGCTTAATAATTAAACGGAATATGTCAACTCTAATCTTAAATGTAAAAAAAACTATATTAACGTTGTACAAAATATAAAAATAAGTGAATTTATAATATCTATTAATTTATATCATCTGTAATAATTTAAATATTTTATGCTTACTTATCAATAAACAATAACATTATAAGAATTTAACAATGATGATTGTTTGGGGATACAAAATATTATCAAAGGCAGAGCAATCCCTCTCAGTCTGACCTGTTCTAATCCCGTTCTTGACTTTGTCACAAAAATTGTGATCATTGTCGTATTTTCAATTCTTATTTGTTAAATTTGTGTACTAAAAGTCAGGTTTGTGTTATTTTATTTATCAATTATTACTAATTAGTGTCATTGAAGTTATTATAAGTACTAAATAAATGATCAGGTAAGATTTCAAATTAATAATAGTTAATACTTATATTATTGTATGACCATCGAATCACACCCCTTAATATTTTCTTATATTAATCTTTCATAATTTAATTAAGTAAATAAGCGTTTATCTTTCTATTATTTTTATTTAATTAAGTTCTAAATTACGATATTACCTACCGAATAAATAAGATTTTTTCATTCGTTAAATCTATTTGAAACTCATATTTTTAAATGTATCGTATTTTAAGTTAAAATTAAAATATATTTTAAAATTACTAATTTTAGTTTAATAAATTCCTGAGTATTACAAACAAGGTAAAGGGCAAAACGCAAAAAGAACAGAATGGTTCAACCAACCTAAGCTAGATTATTAAGATGGATGATGTCATTTTACAGATTTAAGTTCTTGGAAAACGTGAAGAAGGATGTACTTTACAAAGAGCAATCACAAGCTAAGAGCTTTGATTTATTATTCAAATATTTTACAGCTATGTAATATTTTTTTTAGGTTTTACTCATTCTATTCTTTAACGATTTTTATTTTAAGTGTTTTATGTAAATAATATAAAAATATACTAATTATTAGTAAAATATAACTATATTATGTTAAATTTATTTATATCGTATGTATTAAATATTTTTAAACCTATTATATAGTATTAATTAAATACAAATTCAACTGGTATTTTACATTTTTATGTTGTAACAAAATCCTATATTTGATCATTCTACCATGAAATATTTATAATATTTGAATATAGATAGAGTGACATGAGTCAATGAACGCTTTAAGTGAACGAACACCATTGGTTTTAAATAAAATGTTGTCTAGTCTGATTGTATCAAGTTGTAACTAGTAGTTATTATAACGAAGATAATATCTAAATTTAGTTCTACCCCAATATCAGATTTTTTTTTATAAAATTATAAATTAAAATTGTGGTCATAGTTAATTATAAATATATTTTGATTGTTACACTAAAACATTTTCCATTTTCCAACCCAACCAAAATAAAAAAATTAATTAATTCACTGATTAAGTCATATTATCTAATATTTTTTCAAATTTTATTGAATTATTTGAAATGTTTTGTTATCACAGTACATACTGAAATCGCATTATTTTTATAGTTAATAAACTTTCAAATGTAGTAATAAATTTAATAAACATTTTTTTTATATAATTTCGACATCTACAAATAAGGTCGAAACTTTTTTTTTTTGTTCGTTTAACAAGTTTTAAATAAATTTAAATTATATATATATTTAATTTTTTTGTATAATCAAAAGACAGAAAAAATAATTAAAATTTTGTTATGACCTTTTTCTTAGAAGGTGTCAATATTTATTTCTTGAATTTTATTTTGTATAACCAAAATAAATAACAAATTTCTTTGCATTTTTAATAACTTTAAAACAAAAATAGCAATTAAAATACATAAGTAAACTATAATTGTGTCTTCGTTTAAACTCTAACAAATTAAAACAAAAAGAGTAAATTTACCACCTGTGGAGGATGTAGGATGACATTTTGTCGAGTAACTGTGTTAGTGGTTTATGAATTTCAGACTTATTGCACCAAACTTCCGTCAGAGTTTACTTTACAATATAAATTAAGTTCTAATTTGATTTCATACCGGCGTAATTACAATACGTTTTTAATCGACCTATTAAAATAGGTTCCCTTCTGCTTATTTGACATTCAATTTCAAAATACGTTTCGATAAAGTAGTTTTTGAACAATAATTTCTACTCAAATTCCCTGACGTTAACAAAATAATTATAGGAAGTTAATCTGAACCATTTATCCAAATACGCAGAAATTTTCGATAGCAACTTCGAAGTTTCAAAGAGAACTTTATAAACGTATTTATATTTAGTGTGTTCTATTTATATATAATCCTAACCCCACACAATAAATTTTCAGGATTCTGATGTTGATACCAACTGAACATATGTAAACCTGTATATTTTTTGTTTACAGTAATTCAAAAAAAAAATAAGTGACCTGACAATTTATTGAAACACGTTATACTTACATTTTATTGGTGTACACAAATGCAATTCACAATGCTCGTAATAAAAGTTTTGTATTTCTAAGCATTATTTTTAAGGATTATGGATAAAAAACTATCGAATGTTATAGATAATGTCTATCGTACTATAAAAGATAAATATTAGCGGATGTTTAACATAGTATTATCTTAGTAAATTCGCTGCTATAAATTTTAACTGGCAACTGCATCACATATGATAATCGAATTTTATATCCATATTGAAATAACTTACTAAGAGTCTTAAAAAAATTCAATAGAATTTATTAAATATCTATTCATTTAACTAACTAATTTTAAATGTATTTATTCTTCTTAAAAAGTTTAAACAAGTATTTTCACCGAAAATAAAGAAATAATAAAGAACGGTTCAGCTGAAACAGTATACTATTACGATGAAAATAATAAAAAGTTTTATCGACACGTGAGAAACATGTTTCACGAATCTTCCAAGTACTTGTATTACTACGAAATGAATAATTAAGGAAACGTACAATAAGCTGTACAGTTTTGTTTTTTGATAAATTCAGCAATCTTTCTCGATTATTTCATATTTTTCCAAGCACCTCCAATTTGAATTAAAAAAGAATAAAAAATTTTAACTACTATAAAAAGTAAAGTACTATATTAATTTAGTTTATTACATTTAAATAAGAATACATTTTAATTTAAAATTTTTAATTTCTTTAATATGTCAAAAATGCAAAGATTTCTATTATTTCTATTAAAAAGTTTAGAACAAATTTATAATAAAACTATACAATAAATATTTTAACAAATTGATTTTTTTATAGAGTAAATTAAATAAAAAATAAAACTTTTATATATTTAGAATTGAAAATAATAAAAAGTGTTGAGAACTTTTTATGTAAAGCTTTATTTTTTTTTCTATGACTGTAAATAACATTTACACAAAATTTAATAATTAATTGATCATTTTTTTTAAATTTATATCAATATAATTTATCTTTGAAACAGAAAAATAATGCAGCTTCTATAAAATAAATCTATATCGGGAAATTATATTTATATCTCAAATGGATTTGTATTTTTAAGAAAAACAATTCTTAATAAAGCAAATAAGCAATAAAGCCCCTTAAATGTAAAACGGAAAAATTATTTCTGATCTGTCAGTATATTAAATGTTTGTATTTTAGTGAATACATTTTTTATTAAAAACTATATTTAACCGGTCAAAGATTAATAACTGCTTTGTTTGAAATTTCTCTACTTTACATTCCGTTTAATACCAAAATGGCCAAGAATTATAAATGTATGTCATTTATTTATTTATTTATATAAAGAGTAACACAAAATTTAAATTATGATATTTTAAATGATTTTTAACAATATAGAATTTCCAAAATTCAGAAGAATTTTTTTTAATTACATTGTTTCTCAATCAAAGCAAAAAATAAGCGTAATAAAAAAAACATTGAAGTTTTGATATTTCATCAGTAGTGTATTTAAAAAACTTAATTATAAATAATTCAATTTTATAAACAAAAATCTAAACATCGAACTATTAAATGAAAAATACAAAGTAAAAGTTTTAGAGTCAAAATATGGTAATTTTAATTATTTGAATAAAATGTTTAGAAAGTTACATTTTTGATAAAAAGGACTTTCTTTAGTTTTATATAACGAGATACCAATTGAGTGAAAATTAACTATTCATAGTGCTTACTTACTGTTTAATTTCTAATAGCTTACTTAAAAATAATACTAGTATATAATTCAAACTGCTGCTAAGGGACTGACCGAAAATTCAGATTACTCATACTTAAATACTAATGTCATACTTAACTAATTAAAAACAAGTCAATGTGTAAAAATTATAATTAAAATAAATAAACAATATAACTATACTGCACATATACTACATCACTGTCAGATTTAAATTTATAGATCCCGTGATCCTGATAATGGGACCAGTATTCATATGTACATTAAGTTAAAAACAATAAATAAGGGAGACAAAGTAAATGTTTAATTTGGAACAGAAAACTTTTTTTTTTTTTTTTTATTAAAAAAATTTCAATTAATCATAATAAAATGAAATTATATTGAATTTTAAATTACTGTTTCTTGAATTAATTTCATATTCATACATAAAATAAATATTTGTTATTTTTTAAACAAATTAAAAGTTATCTGCCTTTCTAGTGAATAGGTGTGTTGTAAAAAAATAATGGACAAAAGTTATGTAGTTTAAAATTCAGATGATTTTTATATTTACTAAATACAAGTTTACTAAGTACAAGTTAAAAATTACAAATATTCACACGTCGATTTAGTATATTAAGAACAGTAAGCAAATTATTAAAAAAACCCAAAAATATTCTAAAATACAATGTAGAGAGTTTATAAAAATGTTTTCTTATCCCTCCGTATAAAATTCTTGAGCACGCTCCTGAGATTTACCCAAAACCAATTTAACATTAAATGTTTACTATATAGACTTATAAATAAAAGAACATGGTCTTGTAGGATTGATAGACCTTTTATGTGTACTACATTAAAACCAACACGTGTTGCTTCTATCTGAAAGATTTTTCCATGGAAAGATTTGCTTATTTACGTTATTAAATTTGAAATTTATATATAGAACACCAATAAAATAATATGATTATAAATAAAATAGTACGACGATAGCACATAAAATATCTTAGGCGAATGCATTATTTATAAAGTCATATTAACTTCACGAATTATCACTAATTCTTGGTCTACTTATACATATGTCTTTAATTATCTATACTAAATTTTAAAAAACTTTGATTAGCTAGACAGTACCATTAATTTTGCAGTGTAAAATATCATACAAATTTAGGTTTTAGTAATACGGAGATTGGGATGGTGGTTGAAATTTTAGTACCAGGAACTTATGCGAAACATTGACGGGGATCATCATTTTTCAGATCATCATATTGCATAATGTTAGAAGGTACGCGAATATCGCTAACGAGACGCTGGACACCTTCATAGAACACCTGGACATAGTAACGCACACAGTTCTTATAGGATCCTAGTACTTTAATATTTGTTACAGAATACCGATACCGGTTTAAAATATGTATTTATATTATAAATTTATCGCGCGATTCCTTATGAATTCCTGGTAGTCATTTTGGTGTCCAAGCCGCAGAGTTGCTCCACTATCTTATAAAATATAAATTGTTGCGGCTGTATGGAACTGATGTATTTTACATTTAAATTTTTACATCAACGATTTGGTGTGCTGAACTACATATTACGAGTTGACGTTAACACAGTTATAAGTCTAATTTTAATTAATTAATTCAATTAAATTAACAAAAGCTTATCATTTTACACAGCATATACTATTTGCCAGGATATTCCCAAATAAACACTAATACAAATTACTGTTTCCCTCTAGATTTGTAAAGTATTAATTTCAACGGAACTGGATTTATTTTTGTTCTAAATTTCATTAGATTTTTAACTCATTATTTAAATATTATATTCAAAAAACTTTTATTAAAATTTTATAATCAAAATAAAAATATAATTCATTTAAGTTTAGAAGTTTTTCCAAGTTCTGTAACTGAAATTAAGTATAAGTAGAAACATTGTTTTAAAACTCTTAAAAACATAATTTACTCATAAAACTATTTAAATATTATTAAAATATCAAATTACGTTGGATTTCAGAATCACTTTACTTACATAAAATTCTTTTAGTAATTTAAAGCTTTTTGAGTGTATTTTCATTCTTTGCCTTTTATAAATATCATTGATAATATCAATGTTTACTAATTAGAAATGTAAACTAATTTCTTAATTTTATACTTATATATCTAGTTTTTATTAATTCCCAAATAGGCATATATAATATAATACGACAATTTAGAAAATTTAAAAAGTTTTTATGTTAAATAATATACATATAGCATGTGTTGTAATATAAAATTTATAGGCGTCAAAGGAAATTGTTCAATGGAGTATAAAATTTTCTTTTTATTAACTTTTCATGATCACAAACTTTCATCTTAATTCTTTGAATTTTCAACGTAAAAAGTAATTATTACTATATAGCATGTAGCCAACGAGTTAATTTGTTTCTAGTACATTATTATTGCTGAATTTTATTACATTATTACTTTTTGAATTTAACAAATTACCCTTAAAAAACACTTAACGATTATTTAAAAAATACGGACGAGAATAATGTACAGTATACTAAAAAGTAATTTTAAACAACCTGCTTTTTTCATTAAAATTGAGTACTTTAGTTTATATATAGTAATGATAAATATATTTGTATAGATCAATAAAAATAAGTATAGTTACAATATGTGACTATTTTAAAGCATAGTTTCAGACTTTGATTACTAATAGTGAAGTATAATTAATTGTATTTTTCTTTCAAATAATTTCACAAAATTGTCATTTTTAACATGAATATACAAAAAAAAACAAATTTCATGAAAATAGTGTCTTATTAAACATTAAAATGTTTACATAATGTTCTTTTAAGATCCATAATTTATAATACTCGAATTCCAAAAAAATATAAATCTCCATTCACGACATATTTTATTACAAGTTCTATTGATTAAAAAACACTTCTTTCCGTAAACATGTTTTTCTCATCTCACCATAGACAACAAACAGGAAGGGTATTTTTAATCATGAAAAATCAAATAATAACTCTTCAAAATAATTTTTGTGATTAAGAGAAAAAAAAAATTATTTGGTACAATTAAATAGGAGACAATAGATTTTTGGAATATTTTTACCAATATGAAGTTATTTAATTTAACTTAGATTTGAATTTTTAAGGTATTGTAGGTATTGCAGTAGTACAAAAAACTACAGTTTATTGATATGCAAATATTTTAATTTATATTACGATATTAATGCATATTATACGATTAATATAATCAGTATTATGTCAAATCATTTAAGTAAAAAATAGTTTCTGTCAGAGTCAAGTACACTCAATGAGAATTGTCTTGTAATCACATACGTTTTTAAAGTGCATTTATCATTTACGCGTTTGTATTAACTTTTATAAAATATAATTTGTTAAATTCACAAAATTAGATCCAAAAAGTTATCCTTAAATGACCTTACATTATTTTTTCCCGGAAACTCTTAAATTATAGTGGTGACACTACAAATAACACAAGTATATTTGTTTTACTATTTCATAACAATAAATGAAAGGTCAGAGAATAACGTGCTATGCATCAATTCTTATGATTATTTCTGATTCTATAAATATAATAAGATGGCTAAAGAACGTTATTTTGAAATAAAAATGAAATTCAAAAAAGTTCTATGCAATAATTTTTTGGATTTCATATTTTTACGTGATAACGTGCAATGAAGCAATCTTATCATATTTATAGAATCAAAAAAAAAAATGTTTACAAATTGCTACAAAGGACATTTTACCCGGTGACAATTTAAATGTGGTATTAATTCGGTAAATTTTGATCTCAGTCAAAAAAATTAGTTTTAAAAAAGTTTTATTAAGTGTTGTTTTTATTAAAAATATTACTACTCGTCGACAAATGTAATAAAATAATATTGAAAAAGTATTTATCAAATTAAAAAAAAATCTATATTATGATAACCGTTTGAATAAAAATAACCAATTAAATTTAATGATATCAGACTATGAACGAACAGCAAATAGGAAAAACCACAATAAACTAATAATTGCAATGTTTATAGCAAAATATTCATGTATTCTTAATAGTTTTTTAAACAGCGATAAAACGTATTCTGAAATGTTCAGCAAAAGTACGAAGAAAATTGTTTAATTAGTACTACTAATTCTAATATTAAATATACGCCAAAAATTATTATGCGTAAAAAATCCTATCATAAGGAATTTCAATTAAAAAAGTTTAACTCAATAGAAAAAAAGTAAATTGATTTTTGCAAAATTTTTATTTATCATAAATTTTTTTTGAAAATTGCAGTTATATTTTGTCCATTAAAAATAATATTTCTTAAATATTAAATTAAAGAAGAACTGCAATCAAATAGATTGTATTTTAAAAATAATTAGTTAAACATTTTCGGTTTTTAAAGAGTGTGATGCAATTTGTTTTAAACGGATTTAACATCAATGAAACAGTTTTAATTTTTATTAATAAAAATTAACGATGAATAAATAAACAAATGTGTCGCACGTAAAATGTTACCAAAATTTAATTTTTAGAAAAGTATAATTTAAAGTATATATAAAGAACGCTATATTCTTAAACATCTAAATGTCGGTTTTGTGGTTTTGTGGTAAAATACTGCACAACATTAACCACGCTCATACATATACCCTTTCAAAAACTATGTGTTAGGTTAACCCAAATTTATAATCTCTAACCCGTCTAGTTCTAACTACTAACAAAATAACATAAAACTAATACAAAATTAGTTGTTCTGACTAAAAATAAATAAATTATTTTATCACTTAAATGACTGATTTTTTTTGAATATTTGTTCGTAAAAAGATTCAATAAACGATAGTAAATAAAAGTAATAATGATTTTATTTTAGTATACAATATTTTTTTCCATTATGAATTTTTTTTTTTTCATTTATATATTTTTAAACGTTTTAATTTCATGCTATAAACAATACTAACCCTATGTCAGTCAATATAACAGGTTGTTTTAATACATTTCAAATAAATTAATGTTTTAAGTGTTTGACTATACAATAATAAAAAAAAATACAGAGGATGATTCTTTTATATAAACCACTAGAGTTTTCTTAAAATAATAATTATGTTAAGAAAATTATTTTTGGTAATTTTTACCATCATGTATTTCTTATAATTAAGAAATATATAAAATTAAAAAAATTTTCTTAACGTAATTATTATTTTAAGAGAAATCGATTATCTAATACTAAAAAAATCATCGTGTATGTATGTAATTTAAGGGGTCAAAAATGCAGCTTTGGTGGACCTTTTTAAAAGTAAACCCTTAAGCCTATTAAAAAGAAAAAACAGTGAGAGGGCAAAGCTTTTGTTTGAGGTCAACAAGTGACGCAGACCAACACTCGTAAATAGACAAAAGAATGAAGTTCTTTGTTTTGATATCAAATTTCATTATATTACATAAATATATCAATTTACTTAAAAAAAAACTTCGGAAAAATTTGAAGGCCAATAAACTAAGTTTAGTTTATCCAAATGATTTTTATTATAAAAATAAAATTTGTTTCTAAACTAGTATTGAGGCATACAACAAGAGAGCGTAAGGGGACTCAATTCCCTTTCTTTTACATAGTCAACTAGCGTTTCCTAACATGAGACACTCAAAATGAAATAGGGATAATAGTCATTTCTGCGTTTTCTTAATCACTTTGAGCTCTGGTTAATATTACAATATTCTACTTTAATGAATATATGTTAATGTATGTTCGAGTTTCGAACCAGAGACAATGCGCATCAAACACTGCCGCGTTACCGACTCGGCCATACCGCCCTACTTTATTATTTACACTATACAAATTGACTTATAGATTTAACTTAAAGCCATCAATACCCGTAAAAAAAAGTTACGATAATACGATGTAATTTAATAAGGTAAAAATTAATTGCGTCAATTTTGGACGTATACCTTATATATTATTTCTCTTAATATTTAAATAAATGGTTAATAGATAAATTTCTTAAGTGCACTGTTAAAAATTTTTCAGAAACTTTACTTAAATTTAAAGACATTAGAATTATTAAAAACATTTTAAAACTAAAAAAATCTTAATATAGCACTTTTTTTATTTCATAAATATTTATGATTAAAAAAATGTCTGGACTAAAATATTTAATCTATTGCTCTTTATACTAAGATGGCACTAATACACTTGTTCACTTAACCGTTAATATTATTTTTTTAAAGCTATTTCCCCTCTATTGAATATTAGAAGAAAGTTGAAAAGCACATAAAATAGCTTTTTATAAATTTTAGAAAATTTGATGATCAAAACATTATTTTGTCAAGCTATACTTAAAAAAGTATTTCGCTGAATCGTTATAAGACTTTTTAGTTCTCCAATAATAATGTTTTATTATGAAAAACGATCGACACGTGACGCTGATTTTTCTGTCTATCCAAAAAACTTCTTAATACATTTTCCAAAGAGTCGAATTGTCATTTTCTAGAGTAGTGTTAAGTATTTTTATTCATGTCAAAAGTGTTAGGCGATGTCATCTGTCATTTTCGGTTTACACAAATTATTCGATCTCGTGAACAATCGTGGATGACAATTTATTTCAACATACGTAAAATGTTAACACGTGTTATGTTATTGAAAAGCAAAGAAATGTTTGTATTTTGAAAATTTAATGAAATAAACCAATAAAGTTCAAATAAGCTTGAATTTCAAAATATGAATTTAGCATTGAAGGTGCTATAAATAATTCATAAGGGCCGAAATCATTTTTATAAAATAACCTCGCAGCTCGATTACGGCGGAATAAATATATCGCAGGAAAATATTTATTTCATTTTTATTGAGAACATAATAGATCATTTATCGTGGGATAAAATAATGAAAATCATTACAAAGACTTGAAAAATAAATTATTTAATAAACATTAACTCAGGCAATAAATCTGTTAAATATCTTTCTTTTCTCAGTTTTAAGTAACATGAATGTTAATTATATTTATAATAAAATTACATTTTTTATTTAGTTAAGTGTTTCGTCAATTCATATATTGGCGTCTATTTCATATCATATTGGAGGAAATTCTAAATATCATCATACGGAAATCATCATTTATCATTTTCACGTCTATTTAAATTTAAACCATTTAAGAGTGATTTGTTTTAGTGGTGTAATTAGGGTTTCGCTTGGGAGGGGTTATAAGAAAAATTTTCAGTCGCCCCTCCAAACGAAAGAAAATTGTACTTTCGTCATATAATTATTTTTGACGTCGTTATCATACCCCTACACCCCCCTCCAAACTATATTGATTTGTTTCATCTAAGAAAATCGATATCAATCATCATATTTTAAGTTACTTTAAAACATTTTCGTTATCTCAATAAAGTGTGAGGCACCATATTTAAAATTGAGAACTCTATAAAATTAAAATAATCAAGAATAAACAACATTTTGCATTTATGGTACACCAACAATGTTTTGTAGTTATCCAAAAATGATAAATGATTTTAATCGAAAATGGCTATCAAACATCAACCTATGGTCATTGACCTTTTGTCAACATATATATTTATAAATATATATGTGTGTGTGTGTTCATGGTGAGAAACCGCAGAATTCAAATGAATAACTCAAGTTCTATAATCATTTGTAAAGATGTCGCGTGTGTACAGATCAAATTGTAACTACAAACTTTTACAATATCCACTCGACGCACTAGCAATATGTTCGAGACCCAATAACTATTTGAACAGTAAATTGTTAGGAAATACAAATAAAATACGTATTCTTTTAGAAGTGGTCAGGTGAGATTAGAGAATTATACCCGCAGTTTACCCCAGGGACATTCTTAACAAAATTTCACAATTATATGAAAATGAAGTCTGAAGAATGAAGGAAATGAAAATTGAAGTTGTTTTTTGATGATTTCGTGTATCTTACTCCAAATTAATACTGAAAAATGTATTAAGAAAATATATTAAGTATAATTTTCTTAAATTTGTAGCAATTCATTTTCTGAATATTTAATCTCTTTGCTCTTTAAATAATAATAATAAATGTATTATTTAACATCCAAAACAATGATAATTTTGATAGACGGTGTAGGAATATTATGAAATCGGACAAGTAAAATTAACAATGGAAACTATCATTCGACTGGTTGAATGTAATGACATATAGCTAATATTACTTATTTATATAAAGACACTTTTTTGATAATTTACCGAAAACTTTATTTGTTATCGGTCTATTTTTAACAAAATGTATAAAAACCGGTCTACTTCAAGTTTTAAATTTTACGATTTTTTTAGTGAATAAATAATTAGCTCATTCAGTATAGCTGTATGCGTTATAACCTGTTGTAATATACTATTATTACTATTGATGAATATGCGTTGTATATTTATCAAACATGATGATTAATACTACTGTGGTCATTCCCGAACTAATTAGTATGTACATTGATTATGGAAACCACGTTGTTGATAAATGATTCGTAACGACGTAAAATCCCACAATTACTTTGAACTGTGATATTTTTCTCAAGATTTTATCTTTTTTTTATTAACCCCTCTTTTAATCTAGTTATTAATTTTTACCAGTATATGCGATTGTTTGGTTGAGTAGTAGGTACATATGTTAAAATGATACATGGTACAAATAATAATATTATTGATGTATGTGTTTTTGCTGTGCGAAAATGAACAAAAACGTGTGAAGTTTTAGAGGGGAACGTCAAAGGGATCTAGAGTCTACTGGGGTGGGGGATTGTTATATATTGCGCTTTTATTATATTCAACAGATCAATTCAATATAAATAGTCAATTTTACTGTTCAATCATAATCGCCCAACGTTTATATTGAGCGATACATTGTGTGAGTTTCTCGGATCAAAAAAGAATATCAAAATGGTCAACGTTTCTATGCGTACTGTAAGTTTTTAAACTATTTTCTCTACTCTTAAGACAATTACTTAAAAAATATATTGATTATAAAAAAATTATAAAGCTAAAAGTTTTAATTAACGTTATGATATCGATAAATTATCTCAAAAATTTCAGTTTAACGTGCTTTTAATTTAGTTTAATTTAATTAATTTATAGAGAATATTCTTTAAAATACTATTGATTCAAAATTCATAAATATTCACTATTTTCCACAAGAAAATTTCTTGAATAATAAACAAATAGCCATTTTCAACAAAGAGGTTTGTAACTGTATATTTTTAATTTTTTTTTTGTCGTATATTATAATTTCACCATACGGATCAAAAATCATAAAAAACAAAAAATTGTATAAAGAAAATACTTGTACAAAATGTTAAATGGCTTATATTTAGTAGATTCAATTAATAATTTTATGTTTGTTTACCAATATTTATTTAATTTGTAGATATTTAAATTTTTAACATCTGTCCAAGTGTACGAGTATAATAAGCTTAAAAGTTTACTTTTTGAATGAAGTAATAATGAAATTGACATTACGTATTAGCTGAAAAATGATCCTCAGTTTAAATATCAAACTTGATACAATATATTTTCGGAATGTACTGCAAACCTAATACATCTATTCATTTTTTGAATTATTAAAATAATAATGTACTAATATAAGTGCGTTCGACTAACTTTTATACTTGACATTATTTTTACTAGATCTTATTCAATGTTAAAAATAAAAGTTTATTACAAACAATTCAAATGTTTAATAAATATTGATCTTAATTTTATTTTAATATTATAACTAACATAATAAT
>NW_026099574.1:25475665-25490569 GCF_025091365.1 Daktulosphaira vitifoliae
GCAAACCTAATACATCTATTCATTTTTTGAATTATTAAAATAATAATGTACTAATATAAGTGCGTTCGATTAACTTTTATACTTGACTTTATTTTTACTAGATCTTATTCAATGTTAAAAATAAGAGTTTATTACAAAAAATTCAAATGTTTAATAAATATTGATCTTAATTTTATTTTAATATTATAACTAACATAATAATGCAGTTATCTAAGATAAATAAAAAATTATTACATTACTTATTCAAACTCTGAAATAGAAAATTTTAAGTGATTAATTAACCGCTACTCAAGTCTTTTTTTATTATTTGGATACATTAAAAAATTTTAATTTACACGTGCTAATAAGTCAATTTTTAACACGTGGATTAATAATATTGTATTAAGAGGAAATTTCGAAAATGAATCTATAGTAAATAAATAATAATTAAGACGAAAAGCTTTAATATGATATATAAAAAAAATATCAAGACATCCAAACCTCCAAATCCATCCAACTTTGGTTAATATATTTATCAAAAATAAAAATATAAAGTATTTCTAACTTTATTTTAAACATTTTAGTATGCATAAAAACCCATTCACAAAATATTTGAGATTAGTTTTATCTCACGATTCTCTTTCTCTTTTAACCAAATTTTATTTTTAATTATTAAAATTATTTATTTAAATATTTTTAGAGATAAAAACAATCAAATTAAATAAAATGAAAAAAAATTACTTATAAAAATTAGATAGACAATTATATAATCAATTAAATTTTTCATTACATTTATAATTATTTAATTATATTTATAGCTTTAAAAAAACAATAACTACAAAGTAAAAAATAATTAATTTTAGAATATATTTTTTTTCGTAGGTGCTTGTTGTAGCATCTGTAGTTTTACTTGCATACTCAATTCAAGGTTTACCAGTAAATGATGATGCTAATCTAATGACAGAACAGACATTTAACACAACCACACCAGCTCCTGGAGGCATTAAAGGGTGGATTAAAGGAATTAAAAACAAAATTCATGAACATAGTAAAAATTGCCGTCACGGGGGTGTTATTGGATGGTTTAAAAATAAATTAGGTATTAAAGGTACAACAGCCATACCACCATATGATTCATCCACAGTGTATAATAACCAACCAGGCTATCAACCAGGAACAGGTTTGCAACCTAATTCAAATCAACCAGAATCAGGTTTTCAACCTGAAATGGGCTATCTACCTAATTCTAACCAACCTGAAACAGGTTATCTACCTAATTCTAACCAACCTGACACAGGTTATCTACCTAATTCTAACCAGCCTGACACAGGTTATCTACCTGATTCCAATCAACCGGATTCAGGAATTTATCAACCAGACATAAATAACCCAACTCAATTTGAAAACGGAAATAGTTCACCAGATGTCATTAATAATGAAAACACAGACGACTTTGATTTAGAAAGACCAGTGAGCGAAAACGTAAATGAATTTCCAGACTATAACCCCTCAACGCCATCTCCAAATTTGGGTAATGGCGGAGAAGGTATAATAGAAGAGAGATTCGGCAAAATTAAATGAACTTGAACCAAAGAAAATTATTTTTTTAAAAAGTGATAACTAAAGTTCCATATTTGTTTATTTTTTATTGACTTGTAATTATTGACCTATGATGTATACAATATTTCTATTGATTGTGTACTAGNTTAATAGTAATTTTTAAATTATCGTTTCTTTAGATATTAACGTTTATTATAAAATTAAATTTTATTTATAAGTCTTTTACTCGTGCTTTACTGATTATTTTAACTGATATTTATTTAGCTATGTTATGGTTTCCTCATGCTGCATAATAATAAATTTACTTATTTTATTTTTTTGCTATCTTTTATAATAACCATTAAAATTATAATTACTATCATATCATATGAATAATTTTATTGGTATATAAAATACTATACATTTATAAATCTATGGCAAATGATTTAAAAATTCATTGAGCATTCCAACGTAGAATATTAGAAAATTAATCGACTTACATTTTGACTTAATTGACGTTATAGAACATTATATTGAAATGATATATAATTGTTTAATGGTTAATGATTTCAACTACATGGGGTCGTCCACCTTTATCCTAAACTTCCACTTAACACGATCTCCCACATCATCTACGCTCACATAAGCTATCCTCATATCGCATTTAATACATTCCTTCATCTCTTTTTTGGTCTTCTTCTACCTCTCCTTCCTTCAACATTCATTTCTATAACTATTCTTACAGCTTCCGATTCATCTCTCCTCGTAACCATCGAAGTCTATTTTCTCTCATTTTAAAAATAATTAATTTTCAAAATTAAAACCAGACCTTTTTGAAATTATTAGTTTTTTATTTATTAAAGTCATATTTTTAAGTCTAATTAAAGTGTATTTCCAAACATGATTTTCGTTATTTTAGTAACTAAGGAATAATTTTTAAATTCAATTGATAACAGTTTTAATATTATAAAATTTCATTAAAAAGAAAATTATTTAATTTTATATTAGTATAATATAATGTAATTTATCATAAAAATAACAAAATTTGGAATAAGATCAATGAGTAACAATTTCCATATTAATGTTATAATGTCATGTGTTTTACTAAAAGCTGCTTGATATGTTATACAATTTAAAATGTAATAAATATACATGATATTATAAATTGAGTTTATATAGTTATTTCAAACTTTAAGGCTCTTTTGTGAAAACGAGATTATACAAGAAACTTTGAAATTTTAGGTAAGTTAGGTTTAATAGTTGACACTATTAATTACACGCGTTAGTTAACGAGATATTCTAATAAATTGCTTTTTATTGCAAAAAGAAGAATACTGCCCCTAAATTATAGTGACTACAAAAATTTACTAAAAATTAAATATTACTATTTCAATATGTTTCTTGGCTACTATTTATTTTTCTTATTTTATGCTATAAAATAATTTTATTTGGACTTAATTATATATAATTATATATATTATTATAATAATTATGTAAAATATAAATTCCTAATATATTTAAATGAAACTAAAAAATGTGTTACTATATAAAAGGTTAAATTGTATAATTCAAAATTCATTTGTATTTCTAAGAATTAAAATAATGGAATCCTACTCTTTAATTCATCTGAAAGACATTCTCTGAAAAACATTTTTAGTAAACTAATCGTGTCTATCAATTAAATGTTGAAAAATAAAAAAAGAAATTAATTTCTAGTATAAATACTATGTAAGTTTATCAAATAGTTACTAGAAATAAAAAAAAAATTGGAAATAATAAATTCGGTAGTTCAAACACAAATTACTGTTTATGTCTTTTAGTCTCGGTTGAAAAAAATAAACAATAATCGCAAAATAATAATTTTTATTTATATAATCTATTGGAAAAAATTAATTTGTTTCTTATTACAATCAATTTTTTTAATGATATTGGGGAAAGTTATTATGTTTTCCAAAAAGGGCTGGTCTGGCCTAATGAGTAGAAATGCACGTTTCGGAAACGAGGTCCAAGGTTTGATCCTCAGGGTTCCAACTATATTTTTCTTAAGATTTTCTATTTGTGGTGTCTGGTATTTGATACAAGCCAGGTATAATAACTGTCCTGTACATCATAGGCTAAGCCAAGAACAATCTTTGACTTCCTAACATCTGAAAGAGGGCCATCGCCTTCTAAAGCATTTTGAGTACGAGAAATAAGATGTAAAAAGTGAGCATTATGCTTTTCAGAGAAATTATTTAATGTAACAGATATAATTATAACAAAAAATACTGAAAAAAATGTTATGCGAGATATATTTTTTTTATATGAAATATTTTCGATAAATCCAAGGTATTTATAATTTTTAAAATTAGAAAAATATTGTAAACAAGTCTATTTTAAGATCTCGTGATAGATCTTTGTAATGTATGGAATGACGTAAAATTCAGATACGCTCTACATATTATTAATGCATTTAAACAATTAAATTAAAAGTTACACTTGTTGATGATTCTTTACAATACTTGTCAAATAAGTTTCATTATTAATTATTAATGGATTAATTTATGCTTTATTCAATAACAATTCATAATTTGTTAAGATGTTCGATTATGTTATATTTGTGTACTTTGAATCTGACATATCAGGCATTGATTATTTGTTACTTTGGTTATAATAGTTGATCTTGAAGTATTTATTATTATTATGAACTTGAAATGAACTGATCGCTTTATATTTATGAAGTGATAAATTTCACTATCTATAATTTAACAAAAATTAAAGGTCAGCATTAAGCAAGAATTTGTTGATTTTAGATAGTTAAAATAACTATAAAAAATTTTAGTTTGTAATTTTAAATAATTATTACATTTACGTTTAAAGTATTATCTAAAAAACAAATCATTAGTAATATATAATTAAAAATTAAATTAAATTTACAATGATTAAAAATAGGAAATCTTTGTCATTGACCATATTTTTTGGGTTATTTTATTATGAAAATATGTTTTAGAAGCACTTTATATTCATTTATATCGAGTGGTATTTTGACACAAGAATATTTAATTTTATATATATTTATTTATTTTACACACTAACTTCAAACTTCTTTAAATTTAAAAAGACGGTTTTCATCACATCCTTCTATAACTAATTGATATTAGATATAGAATTCCAAGCATAAACTTTAAGTTTTCGTATTAAAGTAAAATTCTATTAAAAAATTTATATTATTTGCATATATTAAACATGTATTAGTAAAAAAAAAAATGCAAAGTTTGGTTAAATCTAATACAAAACACAGCATATCATCATACATAGGTATTTCATTAGACCAAACAGTAAGTAATGAAAATAAAAGCATAGGAAATGGTGGATAGGATAATAAAGGTGATATTATTTTTGATATTAACTAAAAAAGTTTTTTTAATAAAAAATGTCTATCAACTTATAAGGTATATCCTTTAGGGATTATTAAATATGCCGTTAAAGCAAAACGTACCACTTTAAAGTTATTAATTAATTTTTAATCGGACAATGAGTTAAATATTTTATATTATATACATATTTTAATAAAATAAGAGAATTTGATTTTTTTTTTCATATTTACAAACGAATTGTTTTTTAAAAATTTTATATATAATTTGCCAAATATTATAAAATATAATAATGCAATAAGCATTAAAGATTCCATATCATACTTAACAGTTTTTTTATAACTAGAAGTGTTTAGTTATTAAAATAACTAGTAGTTTTTTTAAATAAATTAAAGAAAAAAACTGACGCTCAATAATATAAGCATGTTAGTCATGTTTTATACCTTGTGAAGTCAAGTTAGATTTAATAAAAATCAAGTTAAAAATTACCAGTTACTTTAAACAATAATAATAACTTTTTTATCATTAGTTAAGTTAGCTAGTATAAATTTTTGTTGTCTATATAAAAAGTAATTTGTTTTTTATACTGATTCCAACTATCTATTATAAATTTACTATGTAGTTAAATATCAAGTTAAATGTCTAACTAACTGAACTTCTAACTTCTTAATGCGTTAGTGTCAGACCTTTCTTTATAGTAACCGTTAGATAAATAACACAAAGTGAATAATGAGATGACAAAATAACTGTTGCAAAGACAAGTGTTCAATCAATCATCATTTTTCTTTTTCATTCACTAAGAAAAAATATAAAAATTCTTTTGATTAACTCCGACACAGTTATTTTTAAATATTCTTATAAGAATATAATTTATTAAATAATAATTTAATTTCCCAACTCATTAATATTCTATTTCATGCATAAATTAATCATTTGATATAAGAAAAATTTTTAAAAATTCATTATAAAAAAATAATAATGTTAATAGACACAAGATAAATATAAATATAATAAAGATTTTCTTTAAGATAAGTTACTAAATCTAATTTAATTACTGACAACGCCGAGGCTTTACTTCCATTTTCAATTTTAATAAAAAAGCATCTTAAATTTTAATTTTTTACAATATCTTTAACTTAAATAATTTTTTTTGGGTGACAAAATAATAATTTTCAAAAATATGATTTTAAAATAAAAACAAACTGACTGAACATACAACTGAAAACTATTGTTATTACTTATTTTATGGTGTCTTTAGTATTTTTTTAGAAAAATATAAATAAAAACTAGGATTATTTTTTTGAAATGGTTAAAAAGAATTTAATGTGAAAAAGACATGATTAATAGTAGGTATCAAATTCTGAATATTATATATTATTCTTGAAATTTTTTTGTGGAGTAATAACATCCCGAAAATGATTTTGTTAAATGAGAGACAAAAAAAGACAAGTAATTCAGAAAAAATATGTATTTTCAAAACCTTGTAAGGACTGATAATACAGAAACCAAGTGACTTACAGGACAAGGACAAATTATATTTGTTAAGAGGGTTGATGTCCCATGGCTGACAATATATATGTATCTAGCGAATAAGATTATAATAATAAATGTGTACTTATACATGAGAACTTTTAACTTTTTTAACAATAATTTTTCATTTTTCATTTAGTTGTAGGACATTTTTTTTTGTATATTATAGTTTATACAATGACTAAGTTGTTTACATAAGAAATGACTTATTTTCGCTTGAGTTACATTACACATTTAAAATAAATGTTACAAAAGACTACTTTCAAAAATGTAATGATACATTTAAATAGCGTCATTCTAAATTTCCCAGCTTAAAAAATATTTTTATATCTTATTATACACAATAACTTTGTACATTTTTTGGTGGGATTAGCCCCCAAAGCCTTCCCCAAACTCCACATAGGTTTTATAAAAACATAGAACATTAGGTTAAGTGAAATTTAAGACTTTAGCAGTTTAAAATATATGGGAAAATGATAAGTTTATTGATAATTATTTAAAGCTCTATTTCTAAGTTATAGAATTCTGTGAATACTTTACAAAAACTGATGTGTCACTTTGGAAAAATAAATTTAAAATTTCATTAGAATCTTATAGAAATTAATATTTTTGGAAAAAAAATATTCCCAAAAATATACTTTTTAAAAAAAGTCTGTTGATTGACAATAGTTATATAAAAATTTATATTGATACGACGTCTTAATAGATATTATGGATGTACTTATAGTTGTTGGTTTCATGTTATTACCATAAATTGGATATCACTTATTGTTTATAAAAATTATTTGATAACATATTTGTTATAGTGGTGTACCATATGTATTTAATTTGTATTTTATATTTAACTTTACTTCACTGATATATAATAAAATAATCTTTGAAACTGCTTTTATTAACAAGAATAAAATTATTGTGTTGATATCTCCAATAATTTGACATGCTCTTTCCCGTCTTTGGGAAAAATTTCTGGCACTATGCCTGTTTGTGACATATCACATTATATAACTAAACGAATTAAATTAATAGTACGTATTTTATTATTCATAAATAAATGATACACTGAAACTTTATTATTGCACAAAAATCTAAAGTCTTATTTCTCAAAAGTTTTTAAATTTAATATATAAAAATAAGATTTTTTATTACACTTATGAATTTATAAAACAAAAAATCACAACATAGAAGTGACAAAATGAAACTTAATTTCTACTTTGATCTATATTAAATTTAAAAAAGGTCATTTAAATAAAAAACAATTGAAAAATATAAGTTATAGAATTTAAAAAAGTACAACCTGTATGTAAATACACACTTTTTAGTTTCTAACAAAAAAAAAATCTTGTCATATTAATGAAATAAAAAAAATTCATAATATATCAAACTTACGTGTGCCATCAAAACGAGTTGCGATTGTGTCCAGAAATGTATTCTGAGGGGCCAATAATCCTTTTCTGGCAGGCATTTGTTTATTCTAAAAAAAAAATATATATTTCTATATAAAACTACATATTAATTTATACGTTTCAGTATACAATTGTTGCATGAAAAATGATTGAATTTTAGTAAATTGTTTTTTAAACATAAAAGTTAAATAAAATATATTAGAACTTATAATTAAATAAATAGAAATTTAATAGCTCACAATAATAATTTAAATTAGTAAGTATAAGTCAAGATTCAATTTTTATAAGATATAACTTGAAACTATTCACGTATAATAAGCTTATATATATATAAGCTTATTATATTTGTAATATAATGGTTATATTGAAACATGTGCAATGTTTCAACAGAAGTAAAATATTAAAAATTTTTAAAAAATGTATTACATTAAAACTCAAAAACTCCTAAAATTTGAAGCATTTGATATATAATTTAATTTAACAAATATTTGTTTTTAATTAGGTATCTACATAAAAATTGAATCGAATAATGTGCTCTGTTGTATACAGTTAAATTTGCTATGACAATCATAATGGACATAACTGCTTCTACCTGGATAAATTATCATTTGAAATTTACTGTTATAAAATATAATTGCACATTAAAAAAAAATTATTTCTGTGAATTGCACATCTTACTTAAAATCAAAATTGGTTAATAAATTTAAATAAGAATTGATCAATTTAAATTGGGTTACATATCACACCTGGCCAATGGCTTTTATTATTCGATACTTCTTTCTATATCTTAATGCAACAATTTCATAGATTATTATTTTTTAATGCGTCATTGATTTTTACCACCCTATATCGAAAATATATAATTATAAACGTTACTTTGTATTAATATACTGAATGAATGATTATGTTGCGAATTTATGAGTAATGGTCAAATAGTCTTTTTTTTAAAACCCTAAAAATGTTCATATATTTTTTCAACTACAAATTTGTTAAAACTTTTTCGCTCTTTTAAATGGCAGAACGTTATTCTTTTTTCTTTATTTTCATTTTTATATTACCACTAAAACTGTTATACATCAGCTTGCTGATGTTTTTCTCCGTAATATTAAATACAATTTTTCTTTTGAGGATGTCGCCTAATAAATATATTGCGTTTGTCATGGTTTGATCTATATTTTGTTTCACATACTTTATGATATGTATAGTAGCAATTTTTTATGTTGCATAAAATTCACATATAAAATATTAATACATCATGAACGAATTCATCATCGTCGTCTAATGTTTTTAATATTAAACTTTCAGATTTAAACAACTAAATTTCATAAAAATTCCTCACAAATAATTAAATTATGGAAAATACCAATATGTTGAAATAATTTCAATTAATTTTTTTGCTATTAACAATTTCATTATATCAAGTAATAATAACTCACGACTCGGATCTTAAAGTACAAATTTAAAAAAAAAGAAAAATAAGTTCTGCCGAAAAGTTAAAAATTTAGTCACCAAAATCTAAAAATTATTAACTCTCCTTTTATTTTACGAGGATTATTTTCTTATGCTTAATTATAGTTTTAAAAAAAGTATTATATTGTTTAAGTAGTGGGAGTAAAGGTTTGTTTTTTTTTATTGAGAAACTATCTTTTCACCAGATTATTGCTATCCCATCGTTTAAGATTTTCTAATTGTTTTAATACAACAAGCACAGTTTCCATAAGGCAAAGAGTTTGTTTGACTTTTTTATATCAGAAAACTTTTTCACAGCATAATGAAAATCTTCATTCAAGTATGCCTTATACTAAAAATATAAAATGAAAAAATATATAACACAAAATAGAGACAAAAATCATAAAAATAACAAAAAAGGTTAAATCATTACTTTGCAAAAAGAAAGACTACGATACCTGACTCCGATTAAATAAAATTAAAGAATTCGAAGTTTTTTTTAACTGGAATTATAAACATTTCTAAAAAGCATTAAAAGTAAAATTCTTATTTGATTAGTCGGTGTATAAACACTCAAGACTCACTTAAAGAATTTTCGTCTCGGGTGACTATCCAGTCAGAGCAGTATTAGCAAATATTTAGGTATTTATTTTCAAATTATAAAGTGATAAGCCAAAAAGTCATCAAACAGGAAATATCTAAGAGATTTTTCAAAGAGGCAGAATACCTTAGAATGGTTTCGTAAATACATTTACATAGATAATTTGAACTATTAAAAAGTGAAATAAAAATCAATATTTCAAAAGTATAACAAAATTAAATTCAAATTTCTGTACTGAAATCGAACATTTTCTCGAACCACTTTCCTTTTCTATTGTCTAATTAAAAAAACAGGAGCAGTGGTTTTTATTTACAAAACAGAATATACCAACACATCGGTCTTTTTATTTATTTATAAGACGGAGCAATACAAAACACTTACTTGTTTCTAAATTTGATCGAATCAATTATTATTCCACATGAGAGTGTGAAAACAATAAATCACCGAATAGTTTTCGTTAAAACATAACGAAAATAAATTACGATTGCCGCTGGTCTAATTTGAAGCCGATTTACACGCAAAATGATATTTAGGCATTAACCAATACACGCGAAACTAGCAACTGTGGCATTTTGCTCGTTTAAAGACGATAGAAAAAAGAAGCTTTGCAAAACGCTAATAATAACCATTACAAGTGCACAGCATTCATAAACCGGTCTATTCAAAAAAATTGACGGCAAAACAAATCATCAACAATAATAACGACGCGACGCTAGTTCAATCTGCTAATTCAACACTGTATTACTTTTTAAGAAATGCAAATCTTAATTTTTCATTTTGCAAGACAAGATTCTTATTATATGATTCAACGTTGAAGTATTGATGAATAAAATATATATGATCATGAGTCAAATTTTTTACTCGGTTTTTCTTTTTTTTTTTTTTAACGCTTGTAAAATTCCATTAACACTTTATTGAAACTTTTTTCCATTTTAGTAGAATTTAATTAAATTTTTTGGATATAAAAATCCANGGTGTTTTTTTTTTTTTTTTTTATGTCTGTTGCCACTTTTTCTCAGCTCTCACTAGACCAATTTCTTTAAAAAAATTATTTATTTAAGATATATATAAAAGTGTTAGACTTTCCGGAACACTTTCAAAAGTTAAATTGAAAAAGATAATTTTTTGTGAAAAAGTTCTCATTTTAAATCCTTCCCTGTGGACAGGTAAAGAGTCAGATTTATNTTTAGAAAATATATTCTCGTGTATCACTAACGAATAGCCCTGTAAACAAAAAATGGTATTATTTTTATTGAACTGTAAGGGGGGGGTCTCATTTACGATAAAAGAAAAAGATAAAACTTGACGGTTGCAAAATTTATTTTCATTAAAATTGATCTTCTTTTAAACAACAGGTTATGAGGNTTATATTGATATGTTCATTTTTGAAAAAGTTATGGCAGTTTTAAGTAAAAAAAATTGAAAAAATTTCGAAAATTAGCGATTTTAGCTTCGATGCGAAGCTGAGAAAGTATTGGTTTTACAATGATGTTTTTTTTTTGTGTTTGTTGCCACTTTTTCTCAGCTCTCACTGGACCGATTTCTTTCAAAAATACGTCAAAAGATCACAAATCGTATCTAGTTGGAGACATTACCCTTAAAAATTGAAAAAATTTCCCTCGTTCCCCGTAAATGGGGGAAATATGCAAAAATTACAAATTTAAAAATAGCTAATTTTCGAAATTTTTTCACATTTTCTTAAAACTTCCATAACTTTTTGAAAAATCAACAAATTAAAATAATTTTTTTTTATACTAAAACCTTAGATATTTCCCTTTCATTTTATATTATTTTTTTGAAAATCTAACACTTATTCTGCTAACTGGGGGGGATTTAAAATAGCAATTTTTTTACAAAAACCAACTTTTTCAACTTAATTTTTGAAAATGTTCCGGAAATACTGCGTCCTTTAAACATATATCAAATTAAAGCTTTTTTTATGTACTACAAGATGAAAAAAAAAATTTGTCCCGACGACCTATCTTCTATACGCAAATGGCTACCGTATTCAAAAATATGCTATTCTAACAAATTTTTTTTTTTTTAATTAAACACTATCTACAGATTTGCATCGAAGCGTTTTTTATGATAGTGATTTTAATCACTATCAGATATCATCTAAACTGGACCCAACTATGCCACGACCCTACTGTGCCGCCACCTCACTGTGCTGGGTTTTTTTTTAACGCTTGTAAAATTCCATTAACACTTTATGGAAACTTTTTTCCATTTTAGTGGAATTTAATTAAATTTTTTGGATATAAAAATCCAAAAAAGTTATAATGTTTATTATAAAAAATACTTACTGTGACCAACGGTTACGACTTGACAGTAATCATTTTTAGAAAATATATTCTCGTGTATCACTAACGAATAGCCCTGTAAACAAAAAATGGTATTATTTTTATTGAACTGTAAGGGGGTCTCATTTACGATAAAAGAAAAAGATAAAACTTGACGGTTGCAAAACTTATTTTCATTAAAATTGATCTTCTTTTAAACAACAAGTTATGAGAAAAATCATGTGGTTCAAAATGAGACTAAATTATATTCTTTTTTTTTTAGTGTTCAAAGGTAATCCTATTTTATGTATATGTAAACCGTCTTTCTAAATTTCAGTATACACTACTTTTTAAATAATATTGTATTGAATAATGCACGTATCTAAAATAAATAAATTTACATGATATAGTCTTCTAAATCTTTTAGAATTTACTTGTGTGTGCATTGTATCATGTACATACTACAACATTTTTTAGAGCCTTTTTTTTTTTTAGTTTAAACATACACAGTAATTTTTTAATTATAACTCACGCAAAAAATAAAATAAAACATAGTATAATTTTTTTCTTTCAGAAGTTAATAGTATACTACGCTCTAAATTTCCTGTAAAAATTTAATCCTATCTCTTTTTTCTCTCTTAAAGTTTTATCAACTGTAGTTTATTATATGACAACGTGCGTTTAACCAACTTACAAACTAGAAAATGATTTATCTATCTAAAAAAATTACTAGTCGATAACAACTTTTGGACTAGTATTTTTTAAGATATTAGCACTTTTATACAAGGACGAGAAGAGTAGTGCGATTAAACACCTATAGGTACAAATAAAAAGTTCCACATTTAATATACAGTTATTAAAGTATTGTGATAATAACTTCCAAAATCTAAAATTATTAACGGCTGATAATTTTCTCAGTTCTATAATTTCCTTATTTTTACATGTTTCAATTTTAAAAACTTCAGTAGACACTACATTAAAGGGGACAGAAGAAGGATAGGACAAAATTGTTTTATTTAAATTATAGGTCATAAGATCTGTTAACTTCTGGAAAGAAAAAAATTAGAATATGTTTTATACGTTTAGAGTTATTGCATAAATAATAATTAATCAATCGCCCTGAATATACATTTTTTTAAGTGGATTATTTAAAAAAACAGTATTTTCGATTATTTTATTTATATATCTAAATTTAAATTGTATTCTATTTTAGTTCTACTTGTTGCTTTTGTATTGAGGACGCAAAGTTCTTTAATAGTAACATTAATTTTTTAGAAATGTATACGAAAAAAAAACAAGAAGAAATTCCAGATGTTCTCGCTGTTACAAAGTTAAATAAAAACAAAGAAAAAAAAATACTGAATGGATAACAAATAATAAAGATTGCACCCACAACAAAACAACAATTTTTAATGAACTATTGTAAATGTACTAATAAATGGAAGTGTAATAATTATTATGATTAGAAATAAAATAACAATCGCTAAATTTATATTTAATACTAAGTATTAGTATTTTAAAATATCAACATTGTTACAACGAGGCGGTGGAGTAATGCGATTTATGGAATGCCTAGAGAACAAAAAATAAACGGCACTTCACCTCCAGTTTTTATATTAAAGAGTTAAAACTCCAATATTTTTAAAAGTTGCTATTGACCAGGCATTTTCTTAGATAGATAATTTTCTATTTTGTTAGCTGGTTGAACATGTATTTTTCCATTTTAAAAACTATAGTTAATAAAATTGTTAGGGTCAGAAAGGGGTATAGGAACTACATTTTTTTGGAAGTTATAAAACGTGAGATTTTATTGACTTCCAAAAAGTAATATTATATATTATCATTTTAAAGATATTACATGACTCATAGTTAAAAAAATCACTTAGTAGATATTCCTAGTAAATATTCCACGATGTAGTAACATTCATCACGATATCAGATTAAAAATTACATTTTTTTCTACCCTTTATTTTCGCAATGCATTCTAAAACAACCCGGGGAACTTAAGTATAAGGATACTTCGGGTACATATATTTTTGTACTCTAAGTGAATAATAATAGCCTATGACAAAATGATTCTCGATATTTAACTGATACAAAACACGTATGACAAAAACAAAATGTGAAAATGTTAAGCAGCCAAAAAAAAGTAGTTATTCGAAACCCTACAATTTTCACTACTGTTACTATGATCAAACTCGTTTATTAATCAATCGATTTTTCTTATAGAGTTTATAATAAATCCACTTTATTGTTTCCTTTAAAATTCTTGTATTTTTGTTGTTCTTAAAAAATGAGTTTGATTCTTATACATTACGCGAAGGTCGTTTTTGAAAGATTCGCATTTATTATTTTTTCGCGTTAGTAATTATTATGACTTCGACAATTTGTAACTTGTAAGTATTCTTTTATACTCGGTACATATAGAGTAAGATTGAAAGTAACACCATTATTGGTAATATTATTCTTCAAAATAAATAACTTCATTTATGTAAAACACAATAAAAACGTGCAATTTTTGAATCAATTTACCGGTAGCTATAAAAAAAATAACCTTTTATACTATAAACACCAATAAAATCTGATATTCTTATAATCACTTGTCCATAACTACACATGAGCAAATGGCGATAATGAGGGTTTTTTGTATCACGATTGCCGTTTGGCAATAAAGAACTTTTTACACAGTAATTCCAATACGTCGAATACTCTCGCCAGTTACAGAACATGTCCAATTTTGAAAAAATACAGGGAAAGTTTTTTTTTTT
>NW_026099574.1:25490669-25505324 GCF_025091365.1 Daktulosphaira vitifoliae
ACGCTCTAAATTTCCTGTAAAAATTTAATCCTATCTCTTTTTTCTCTCTTAAAGTTTTATCAACTGTAGTTTATTATATGAAAACATGTGTTTAACCAACTTACAAACTAGAAAATGATTTATCTATCTAAAAAAATTACTGGTCGATAACAACTTTTGGACTAGTATTTTTTAAGATATTAGCACTTTTATACAAGGACGAAAAGAGTAGTGCGATTAAACACCTATAGATACAAATAAAAAGTTCCACATTTAATATACAGTTATTAAAGTATTGTATTAATAACTTCCAAAATCTAAAATTATTAACGGCTGATAATTTTATCAGTTCTATAATTTCCTTATTTTTACATGTTTCAATTTAAAAAACTTCATTTGACACTATATTAAAGAGGAGAGAAGAAGGATAGGACAAAATTGTTTTTTTTTAAATTATAGGTCATAAGATCTGTTAACTTCTGGAAAGAAAAACATTAGAATATGTTTTATACGTATAGAGTTATTGCATAAATAATAATTAATCAATCGCCCTGAATATACATTGTTTTAAGTGGATTATTTAAAAAAACAGTATTTTCGATTATTTTATTTATATATCTAAATTTGAATTGTATTCTATTTCAGTTCTACCTGTTGCTTTTGTATTGAGGATGCAAAGTTCTTTAATAGTAACATTAATTTTTTAGAAATGTATACGAAAAAAAAAACAAGAAGAAATTCCAGATGTTCTCACTGTTACAAAGTTAAATGAAAACAAAGAAAAAAAAATTACTGAACGCATAACAAATAATAAAGATTGCACCCACAACAAAACAACAATTTTTAATGAACTATTGTAAATGTACTAATAAATGAAAGTGTAATAATTATTATGATTAGAAATAAAATAACAATCGCTAATATTATATTTAATACTAAGTATTAGTATTTTAAAATATCAACATTGTTACAACGAGGCGGTGGAGTAATGCGATTTATGAATGCCTAGAGAACAAAAAATAAACGGCACTTCACCTCCAGTTTTTATATTAAAGAGTTAAAACTCCAATATTTTTATAAGTTGCTATTGACCAGGCATTTTCTTAGATAGATCATTATCTATTTTGTTAGCTGGTTGAACATATATTTTTCCATTTTAAAAACTATAGTTAATAAAATTGTAAGGGTCAGAAAGGGGTATAGGAACTACATTTTTTTGAAAGTTATAAAACGTGAGATTTTATTGACTTCCAAAAAGTAATATTATATATTATCATTTTAAAGATATTACATGACTCATAGTTAAAAAAATCACTTTGTAGATATTCCTGGTAAATATTCCACGATGAAGTAACATTCATCACGATATCAGATTCAAAATTACATTTTTTTCTACCCTTTATTTTCGCAATGCATTCTAAAACAACCCGGAGAACTATGCGTAATGCATTACTTCCCCGAGTTGTATAATATCGTTTATTTATAAGGATACTTCGGGTACATATATTTTTGTACTCTAAGTGAATAATAATAGCCTATGACAAAATGATTCTCCATATTTAACTGATACAAAACACGTATGACAAAAACAAAATGTGAAAATGTTAAGCAGCCAAAAAAAAGTAGTTATTTTCACTATTGTTACTATGATCAAACTCGTTTATTAATCAATCGATTTTTCTTATAGAGTTTATAATAAATCCACTTTATTGTTTCCTTTTAAATACTTGTATTTTTGTTGCTCTTAAAAAATGAGTTTGATTCTTATACATTACGCGAAGGTCGTTTTTGAAAGATTCGCATTTATTATTTTTTCGCGTTAGTAATTATTATGACTTCGACAATTTGTAACTTGTAAGTATTCTTTTATACTCGGTACATATAGAGTAAGATTGAAAGTAACACCATTATTGGTAATATTATTCTTCAAAATAAATAACTTCATTTATGTAAAACACAATAAAAACGTGCAATTTTTGAATCAATTTACCGGTAGCTATAAAATAAAAAAACCTTTTGTACTATAAACACCAATAAAATCTGATATTCTTATAATCACTTGTCCATAACTACACATGAGCAAATGGCGATAATGAGGGTTTTTTGTGTCACGATTGCCGTTTGGCAATAAAGAACTTTTTACACGGTAATTCCAATACGTCGAATACTCTCGCCAGTTACAGAACATGTCCAATTTTGAAAAAATACAGGGAAAGTTTTTTTTTTTATTATGTTTAGCTACACTGCGATAAAAGTATTAAGTTACAATTATTATATCAATAATATAGCACACGTAAGAAAATGAAACCTAAGTATGGCAACGCTATAACGTGTCGTTTAAAGTTTCAACGTTGTAAGCTTGTAACGTTAATTAAAACAAAAACAACGTTTTACCGATTGTTCAGTGAAAAATATGCATATCTGTATAACTATGTACGTAGTACATATTATTTGAACGAGTTTACTTCTAAATAGGTATAAGTTATGAAGATGAAATCTCAGTAAATCGGATAAAGCAACAGCGCGGAAATACAATAATAACTAAGGCATTTCGTGGGTGGCCTTCGCCATAACTCAGGCGCATTAGGGTTGGAGAAATATTTTGAAATGACCAACTGCCGAGCAAAAGGTGTAAATTAATAATGAAAGCCGAGTTTTCACGTAATGAATATATATATATATCACATCTACATAATATTAATCGATCAACAATTAATTTTGATATCGGAAAAAAATGAAAATCCATTAATTTGACGGTTGCCAATACACAACAAAAATGATGTACTATAATAACAATTATCAGCCCCAGAGGAGTTAAATCAATGTACCGCTAATAGCGTTTTCTCTGGATAGTATTTATTATTATTTTTATGAACAATTTCATAATAAACATGTCAGCCACTTCCAGGTATTCAATTGTGATAAAATTATGAACAAAACTCTGGCATTTGACAGTAAAATATATTGAGCTTTTGAATGATAAATTGATTTTAACAATATATACACAGTTTTGATTGTTTAATAGTTTTTTAATAAAAAGTAAGACGGCGACGTGATTTTGCTAGTCTCAACATTTAATTTCCATAAGAATTACACGTGTACGCGATTTGTGAATGCAATCGGTATTCAAAATTAAAAATCTATTCTAGTAGATTATATCTCATACATAATTAACCATTTCAACTTAGTGATATTATTTTTGCTAAATCTTTTGTTTGTACGTGAGGTGTACAATAAAAATATTGAACGACTGTAAACAATTGAAATATTTCCATTCACAATCTCCAACTGTAACTTCAAAGTAACAGGTGAAAAATGGTTTTAAAATAGGTATTGTCATAATTTAACAAGAGAATAGTTATTATGTGTGTCTACATTAGTTGACCACTATTTATGCATAAGAACACCTAAACACTTATTGACATTGATCGATATTATTTTGTTAACATTCAAGGGAATCGCGTTAAACTGTGTGTACATTTTAAACAAAAGGTATACTTTACACAGTAATTAATATATCTAGGTTATACCTACTAGACTTTTGCTGACAAAAATAAGCCATTGCAATGTTGACCGTCAAAGCTGTGCAATACGTTTATCGAAAAAACTAATTCTAGAAAAACAATTTACTTTACAACAGCAAGTACGTGCTGCCCATCGATCAATAGTGTACAGATAACATTTAAGATGACAACTTACTTGTCGAACTAGACATTTTTCTAGATACTTCTTGGCTATTTAGAGTAAATTGTTTTTTATTCATCTGCAAATTGATTCAATATTAAAACAACTTTCCCAATTTGTACTCTTGTTTAAGTTTCCAAGTTGAAATTCGTACATAAGAACATGACTCAACCAAATGAATCGATTCGAATAAAAAATCCGGATTCAGAACAGATTATGTGATGAATTCTTTTTCAAACGTTTTAATACGTCCTGAGTGTATATCACTAGCTGTTTAAAATCGAAACAAATTAAATTGATGTTTATAAATAAAAAAATGTCTATCTTATAAATGCACAAGAAAAATTTCAACTGATATTTCTAAGTTAAAAGATTCCATTCACTTTCAATTTTCCTGAAGAATTAGTAACACAGTATACAAATGTATAAACTTATAAATCACTTTTTATAGTAGATAATTATAATTGATGACCATTAACATTTTTTTCAGAAGTCAATTTTACACTCAAAGGAATAAAAAATACTTAGTATAAAGAAAAAACGGTCGAGCCAAGATATTTAGTGATAAAATTCAAATCATACATTTATATTGTTTTGCTCGCAGTTTTCTAAACAAAAATGCATTTTTATTCCCAAATAAATGCGTAAGAAATTTAATTCTAACTATTTGACATTAGAAAATTATACTTGCATTGCTAGTATATTATTACCTACAATATAATTTTACTTTTTACTTTAATTGTGCCATGCAAAAATATACATATTTTTCACAATCCCCACTGTATAATTTAGTAAAGTTAGGAGTAATGTTTATGAGCAATCATTGACGTAAAAGATAAAATAGTGGACCGAAAAATTCTCTGGGGAGTTGTTTACTAAATTACTTACTGTGGCCGTAGGAGGTGTTTTTTGGATTTGAAAAATCCCATTCCATAACTCTTAAAGGTTGCAGCCACAGCATTGTTAATAACTTTGCTAATGACCAAAAGAATCGCATTTATTTAACCGAGCAAAATGTATAATTCCAATTAATTATCAATTTACAAAACATTTGAATCTTTTTTGTATACATTTTTGTGTAAATCATTAAGAGTATCCATTGCCGTACTAATTATAGATATTTGTTATACTTCTACTAACATAAATTAATCGTTCGTTCGCTATAAGTCGTGAACGTAAATAACCGTTACAATCTTTCAAGGTTTAGCAAACCTACAAAAAATAAAGATATAAATATAAGCCAGTTCAATCGAAATTCTAAATATGATTTTTAGTACTTAAAATAATATGACACGAACACAAAAGAATTGATTAGTTAGATTAATCGACACTTTTGCTGTGAAAAGTATTAAAAAGTATTTATCAAATTCGCTTTAAAAAGTTACAACTAACTTAATTGTACACGTGGAAATCTGTACTTTAATTTAAAACTCATCAACTTTGACTAATTAATTAGTGTATAATTTTAAGTGTATTCGTATTTAATTGCCTTATGTTGTTTTTGATGAACCTTTTTCTTTAAAATTTAAAAGGAAATTTGAAAATAAGATCGTATATTTGGAATCAAAGAAATACGTATTAAAAATTCTTAATAAATAACAAAATATAAATTTATAAACAACATTAATTTGTTTTTATTAATGTTTCGAGTTTATTAATTGTAACATAAATTAAGGTGAGTACGGAGTATTAAATAGGCAAAATCAACATTTGTCCGTACTTTTTTTAAATAATTTATTCTTAATACTTTGGCATTTACATTGAACTATAAATATTAGGAAATAGTTTCTCTTTCAATTTTACATTAAATACCTAATCAAAAAAAGAACAAAGAATTTTTTAATTATCTACGTAATCAATTTTAATAACAAGGTGAGTTTTAATAGTCTCACAGGAGGTTTATAAATAAAAGGAAATTTAAATCTTCTCATAAACATTTTCTGACACGTGGACTCGAATGTTATACATTTTATTCTCAAAAGCATTTTGTATTATTTTTCGGAAGTGTATAATATAAACAATTTTCTATTGGCTGTGTTGAATTTGTGATCTTTTGTCATGCTACTCCAAAAAAAAATTAAAATATGGCAGTACAATCATAGAGTTCGCACAAATATATATATATATAAAAAAACACATTATTCGCTTGGAAATCAAAAACGTCTGGCTAAGGTAATACTTCATTTAATTTATGCCAAAGTAATAGAATATAATATACAGTGCCAGTGCTAGATATGCGGAACCAATGTAAAAACATTTTTGCGATGCCTCTTTTATATTTTTTTAGTAAAAGAGACTTATTTTTTGCTCTTCATTTATGCATTTGAAGCCTTAAAGTACGAAGCCCTCGGCAAGAGCACTAGTGACTTTACCCTTCCGCCAACCCTCCTGATAATATCTATCTACTTCCTCTCTTATCCTGTCTGAAACGTTTACCAGTATAAAAAAAAAACAAAACGAAAACTTATTCGAGATATAACCATTTTTTACATTTGGATCTTGTAGACAGTACTATCGTCGTATTTCCCTTTAAATATTGTAGTTTCGTAAGGCATTTCATACATTACAAACTCCGTAATTGTATTAAATGCACAACTACTTGATCAATGGCGTAAGTCATGAAATTTAGGTAAATAACTTTTCAAGTACAATATGCTTTTTTTGGACAGACATTTGATTATTTTTTAAAAACTCAATGAATTCTAAAGTTTTGAAAGACGTTTAAAAATGTCTAGAAGAATGCGTTGTCATAAGAATAAATATGCATCCAATTTCTGATGAAAATTCTAGTTATTAACTTACTGCAGTAACTCGTATGTTTATAAATTGCCGAAAGTCATGTATCTTATAAATAGCGCAAGCTGTAAGTTGGTTTTACTATTATTTAAAAATATTTTCAGATATGTTCATGTCTTGAGTTATATGATGATGAAGTTTCGAACTCGTTGCATCGTGTGACAATAAAATTACAATTCGGACATGTGTCTATCGCTCCTAAGGTGAAATTTCCAATGAGTACCACCAAACGCAACAAAAAACTGAAGATATCTGTAAATATTCTTAATTAATAACCCATAAAGGCTTTTACGCGTTTGTAGGTTTTATTCGTTTTCTATGAAGAATTATAATCATTCATGAGTAAATATATTTAATTATAGTCACTAAATGAATACTGTCATTTTGCAGAAAAATAATTTCTTAAAAAAAAAAAATGTCTTTTTCATTAAATTTTATATCCATTCACTAAACGTGAGTAAAAATAAACCAAATCAAAATATTTCTGAGGATTTTTCGATGGCGATAATGATTTTTATTTTCAAGCATTATCACGTAGAAGATATTGAAATTATAGTGAAAATTAAACTTAATTTTATTCTTAAACTGCAATTGCAAGGAAAACTTTCAGTGAAGTCATATAAATACACTAACAGATTGTACCCCGGAGGTCGTAATGTATCACTTAAAAATAAACAACTGATAATATTACAATTCGTATAAAGCATTACAATGTATGAAATTACATGCCAGTACTTGGTGTACACACAAACTTCTGCGGTGGTTCAATATATTAATGATCAGAATTTTATTTAATCTATTACTCGTTAAAACCGTTTTGTGAAAAATTAAAAAAACCAAGCTTAGAATTCGGTGTTGAATCACTAATTTATAACAACAACGAGCAGACACATAAGCAAATTAAGTGTATGTTCGTCGAAAAATAAATAATTAACTTAATTTTAAAAACAATTGTATATACAATTCTATCTATATTTACTCAAGAACATCTGTATAAAGTAATAGCCACACGTTGCCAATATTGTGTATAGGTATATTATAAAAGTAAATATTTTGTGTGTTTTTATTTTTAAAAAAACGTGTTTTGGCGTTCAATCAAAACGATTTATTCTAAATCAGTATTTGTGTATTAGGTATTTTACATTGAAAGTTGCCGTCAGAATAATCATTATTTTATTTTGAAAACAATATCAATTGTTCTCTAAAGTTTCACATCATGTTAAAAGCCGACGAATAAAAATCACCTGGAGAGATCCAAATGCAAGTGATAGATGCCCCATAGTTGAATGAAATAATACTCTTAAAACATAAAATAGTTTTAAAACTTTTTATGAAAAATCTTTTTGTTAGACAATCTTTTTTGATAGACGAACCTTTGTTATACTTATTACTCAGTTTACCCAACTACAATTTTCTTGAACTAACAAAATCAATTGCCGAAAAAGATAATGACATTTTTGAGACTACCGAACTGAAAGAAAGTGCAATACTAATAATAGTAATAATAAAATGAATAGCGATAAAATAAAATTACCAACAACACAACATAACGGTGTGGTTCTTTTTGGGGTAAGGAAAATAAACCGTGAGTAAAATGAAGGTAGGTCATTTTTGCTCGACTGGATGCAACAGAAGAATTTATATTTTTTACGGCAGGGTAGGTAAGCTTACCTGGTTAACGGGATAGAATGATACGGGACGATCGGACAACGGATCGTCCTTAGACGAGCGGGAAGAGGGACGATTGCAAATAATGTATGTGTATGGTGATGATCACTATTGCAGCGATGGGTACGTGGCCGGCGGCGGCAACTTGAGTGCAACAGTCGTCATGGTTGCGACGGCGGTGGCGGTCCCGTCACGCCGTCACGTTTTGTTCGCGGCGCGCCGTCGTCCCCGTGCGGCGGTAACGGACGCAGTAGGCCAAAGGCGGTGTTGATGAACCGACTGGGGGAGAAGTCGAAACGCACGAAATATGCCAACGGACCTGTGCGATTGTTGTGCGACGGCGGGAACTGTGCCGTTCGTGTGTGCGGACCACAACGCCGGTAACGAGATACTGGCGGCTGCTGGACGTTTTCAATGGCACCAGCAACAGTACCAGCCACTACCGAGCCCGTGCAACCCTAGGCAACGGTGCCGCCGTCTCGGTACGCCAACTCTATCTGACGGATGCGAATTGAAAATTCCCTGAGATTCCAGGGTCATTTTTTTTTGTTTAACTTTCCCTCCATTTTTCGCCAACAACTTTACTGTTGTTTGTCTATAAATTAATACATCACTGAATATATTTATTTGCCTCTAAAGTTTTTCTTTTTTTTCATTAAATATGTTTTTGTCATAAGCTTTCTTTCTTAGAAAAATTTCTTAGCACGCGTCTACTTTAGATATTAGGTTCTGATAAATCATCGATCTTAGGTAAGTAAATTTTGAAGCGAACAACAAGTATAACTTTTTAGTTTAATTATTAATGTGAAAGCTTTTGCAGACGTGTTCTGGTTTCGAACTATTACATGATTGATAGGCTTAAATTTAAACAATACCTTTTAAAAATTTAAAAGTAATAACTTTTTAGTCGATCGATACATATTAAAATTTTCAATTTTATTGTTTTCTGAAAACTTTTAAAAAATTTAGTTATTTTGTTTTGTCATTAAGCCCTTCAATTGGTCTTTATTTGTCATAAAATCAGACTAAAATTTTCTCGGCCTATAGAACAACCATTTAAACTAATCGTCTAGATGAGTACTGGCTCTCGATTGTTTTTTAACCACCGCTGTCATTACTCTTTCTATATTACATTGGATTGGCAAATTCATAGTGTAATATTATCACGGAAATATTGCTATTATAATATTCTATACCGGACGTAGGAAACAACTGAAACTGGAATTAAATTATATTATTTGTATGATACAATGGACTAAATTGTTAATTAATTTTAGATGTTAAAGTTCTAGTATATCTCCAAAATATGTTATTGAAGCGAATATTTAACGAATAGTTCAAAAGTAATTAATTAAAAAAAACACTTATGAAAATTATAAATATCTTATATTGAAAATTACTTATAGAGTAAACAATCTAATAATATATAATAAGTAATATAATATAATATAACAAAAAAATAATATAATATATTATTACATTTTATTTTTGAAACTAAAAAAAACCCATAACACTAGAACAAATGAATTGTGCTAAAGTAATATCAACGTACTAGTTCAAACTAATCAGCTCAAAATATACTTTATCGCGAGTAATGATTTTAAAATATGCATTTTTTTTTTTTACTTTGAAAACTAATGAAAAAAAAAGTTTGTTGAGTAAAATAATTTGTAATATGTTTAATTTTTCCTCTCGCTTACAAATAAGTTGAATTATTTTTGTTTTGAAGCTGTGTATTGGCATGAGGGTAAAATTTAATATAGAATTCACTTATATAGGTCTAGAAACCACTAAAAATCCTAAGTTTAAACCTAAAAAATATATAGAAAAGATGGTTCAACCTATTGATTTTATATGTAATATATAGTATTAAATCTATAACAAAATTAATTAATTCAATGATATTTTTCTTACTTCTAAGACATGTTATATTTTTATTCTAATGATATTGTATTTAAATCAGAGGTTCAAATATTTTTAAAACAATAATATACAAACATTCAATCGTGTACACATTATACTTAAGTTTAGTACAATTTCATTTGTTTCAATGCATTATGTCATTGAAAAAATAACAAATCGTTATTATTTCATTAATATCGTTCAGCAATATTATTTATAAACAAAGTTATTGTTTGTAATTAAAAAGTTTTTTGTGAAACTATTAATCTTATATCACAACAAAAATATTTCTAAGCTATGTTATTTCTAATATACCGACTGTAAATTATATTTTAATGAATATAAATGATATTTCAAGACCTCCAACTAATTAAATAAAAGTAATTCGGCAAAAAAAAATCATTTTTAAAATTACTAATTTACTTAAATTTTAATTTATTTGTGTAATCTAAAAGATTAACATGATTTGTATATTTTATTGAAGTTATTATTATATTTGTTTGATATAAGTTTCAAGTATATTAATAATATATATATTTTAATAAATCAAATGTCGCAACAAAAAACTAAAAATGAGTTATCAAACTGATAGATTGATTAGTTAATTTAAAAAATTAAAAACTATATTAAATTATTGAATTTTTCCTTGAAATAAAATTTCAAAAAATTTCCATTTTATATCTTTGTAATTAAAAATTTTTTGTCTGAAAATTATTAAAATTAATGTTCAGTCCTAGTTCGATTAAATAATTGGATTTTACGATTAGATTCGGGTTTGATTGACAAATTAAGATTTTTACAATCCCTAATTTCATTAAAATTGTTATAAATATAAAAATATGGATTTCATTTCACCTTATTAATGAAAATATAATATATTCTATTTAAGAATACAAAAACATGAACGTGAAAAAAATATATTAGGTTGCGGTTACAAATTTCGGTCCTAACTGTTGAGATGTTAACAAATTACATAATAATTTGATGAGAAGTTACTGTGAACATCACAGTAGACATGTTTATAACAATGCAGTTTAATTAAAATAAAACAAATTAAATTAGAAAGAATGTACAAAGAAAATAATTGTGGGTTATTTTATTCCCTGACTTTTTTTTCTAAATTTATAACACGTCCTTAATCATCAAATTATTAAATCATTAAATTATTAAATACCATTAAATCATGCTTAAGTCTCCCCTAATATACTCTACTTTTAAAATAATTATTTATAAGGAGCAAAAATACATTATTGCTACTTTTTATAACCTTAAGCACTTTCAAAATCTTGTAGATTTGACATTCATTTTATGTTGGACATGATCCATAATAGATATTTTAATAGATGTTTGTTTAAGTTGGGTATTTTATTATTAACTCTCTTTTTTAAAAATCGTGTTAATATCTTGTTTACAATTTATTTATTTTCATTTTATATACCTACATTATACTTATAGAAAATTTATGGCGTTTCTAAAATTTATTCAGATGTCAAGAAGGTTAGGCTAAAAATACTCGATTAAACTATTTTTGAGTGTATAATTTAATTTAACCTAGTAAAAATAAACAATCTGCGTAATTAACAAATTAAAATGAAGATGTATCAACAGTAATATTTAATGGAAGTTAGAAACCAGTTTTTTTAAACATTATTATTTTCTTAGTGGCTACCTACACATAAAAAACAAGTCGTTGGGAAAATACTATAAAAATGAAGAGCATAGGAAAAAAAACGAAATAGTCCATTTTTTTCGATTTTGATCTTATAGTTTCATTTGATAGCTTATTAGCAATAGTACTAAGTAATAGAATCAATTCAGTTATGGATTTTTTCATCTTGCTAATACTAAAACGCCAATTTTTGTTTTAGTATAAAAGTTAATTTATAACTTTGTTTTTGCTTTAATATGCTCTTTGTAAAAATATACAAAAATGGACTATTACCGTTTTTTCATTGTACTCATCATATACACATATATTAACTTATAACTGTAATTGTCTAACTATGAGGTGTTAATTATTTTTAAGTTCATCTCTAATATATTATATGAGTATAAATTTGATTATTTTTAACAACAAAATATTTAAGTAGCTTAAATATATATAATATATAAATATTAGATTATATACAGAAAAATCCGTTTATCATAGCCAAATTGCTTAGAAAATAAAAATAATTTCGGAAATGTATTTTTTTACTTTTTTTAGTTACATTAATTTTTTAATTTTTAAATTATTAATAAATAATACATAAAGTGTCAACTTTATTTTTTAAATTACAGCATACGTATTTAAATATTTTATAAAATAGAAAAAAACTGGTCAATAACAACTTATTTTAGTACTTCAAAGTTACTATAATTTTAATATATAGGCTAAAAGTAAAGCGCGGATATAATTATTTTTATTATAAGATGTTACTCAATCGCATTACTCTCGTATAAAAATATGATAAAAGCAAGAAAAAAGTTTCCGAAATTAATTGTGTACTTTGTGATGGTTATGATAAACGGATCACCGAGTACAATGTAGTTTAGAATATTTCAATAACAAATTTTGGAGAAAAATAATTATCACCTCTTCGTTAATATTTTTTGCTTCCGTGAGAGCTGAGTATTTTACTTTTTAGCTTAGCATCGAAACTGAAATTGTATAATGGTAAATTAAAACATTTTAAATATTAAAAAACCCAGCACAGGGGGGTCGCGGCACAGTGGCGACGTGGCATAGTTGGATCAAGTATAATGATATCTAACAGTGATTAAAATCACTATCAAAATAAAACGCTTCGATGCAAATCTTTAGATAATGTTTAATTTTAAAAAATTGGTGTATTATTCCAAAAGCTACATGATCTGCTAGTTCCTTATCAATATCCTGATTAAGATAAAGTATGTCAAATGAAAAATGTATTATTAAAAAATATTATTTCTCATAAAAAAATTGTGTTGATCCATACACTTTTCAATAAGTTATAGCATTATAAAGTTAAAAATATAAAATATAAAATCGAGAATTTTCACACAAAAATAGCATTTGTTAGCCATTTTCACCACAAAGACAAGCCCAGAGGTCAAATTTTTTTTTTCAAATTAAAGTATATTACATTAGCTTTAATTTAAGATATATATAAAATTGTCAGATCTTCCGGAACACTTTCAAAAGTTAAGTTGAAAAAATTAATTTTTTATGAAAAAGTTGTCATTTTAAATCCTCCCCTGTGGGCAGGTAAAGGGTCATATTTATAAAAACAATATACCAAATGAATGGTAATGATATCATACATCTATATAAAAAAAAAATTATATTGATTTGGTTATTTTTAAAAAAGTTATAGCAGTTTTCAGTAAAAAATAGTTAAAAACTTTATGAACCAACAAAGTATGTTTTTTTAGGGAGAACCTTTACACCTCAACATTTTATCACAGAAGTTACATTTGAAACTTGGTGGAATGTTAGAACATGATAATAAATGTCTGTTCAAGTGAGCTTTGTGCTTGAAAGCTTTGAAACACTGATCGCATCGATGTTGTGGAGCTACACCACATTCTTTTTTTAAATGCCTCATTAGGTTATGACGTTCTTTATAACTTCGACCACATGCATTCGGACAAATAAATCTTCCACTAAAAGGACAAACTGAAAATATAGGAAAATATGTAAAATTAGTTTTTTTTAATTAGAAAGAATTCATCTAATATAGAATTGTAAAAATTGATATCAAGCAAAAGCTATTACCAAAGAAGTTTAGTGAATATTATTATAATTATGTAACTATATACATAAATTATATTTATCATCGTGAATCTATTGATAATAATTTAGAGATAATATGGACATTCAATATATTTATTTTTGAGATTAAAGTAAAAAAATCCATTAATACGCCGTTTTATCTAATTTTATCTTATCATACTTATATTCCTGTCAATGTATGTTGTGTATGTATTTGTCATACAAATAAATAAATATGTAATTTTTGTTTATACGTAGTTTTTAATTTTTAGAGGAAATAAGATTCTTTCTCTTATCAATTAATTTATATTATTTTATATTTAGTATAAACTGAAATGACTAATTAAGTACTACAAACATTTAATGAAGCAATTAATTGCAATTCAATTTTTCTTTTGTGATTTTTATCATTTACTTATGTAATAAATTGTTGATATTATCATTTTTAACAAAAAAAACCCAGCACAGGGGGGTCGCGGCACAGTGGTGACGTGGTATAGATGGATCAAGTATAATGATATCTGACAGTGATTAAAATCACTATCAAAAAAAAACGCTTCGATGCAAATCTTTAGATACTGTTTAATTTTAAAAAATTGGTGGACTATTCCAAAAGCTACATTATCTGCTAGTTCATTATTAATATCCTAATTAAGATAAAGTATGTAGAATGAAAAAGGGATTATTAAAAAATATTATTTCTCATAAAAAAATAATGTTGATCCATACACTTTTCAATATGTCATAGCATTATAAAGTTAAAAATGTAAAAAATAAAATCGAGAATTTTCACACAATAATAGCATTTGGTAGCCATTTTCACCGTGAAGATAAAATAAAGTCCGAAATTTTTTTTTCGCATAATAAAGTAAATTACATTAGCTTTAATTTAA
>NW_026099574.1:25505352-25547155 GCF_025091365.1 Daktulosphaira vitifoliae
AAAATAGTATTTCCCATAAAAAAATTATATTGATCAATACACTTTTCAATAAGTTATAGCATTATAATGTTAAAAATGTAAAAAATAAAATTGAGAATTTTCACACAATAATAAACTTTGATGTCTGTTTTCACCATGAAGATAAAATAAAGTCCGAAATTTTTTTTTTCTATGATAAATATATTACATTAGCTTTAATTTAAGATATATATAAAAGTGTCAGACCTTCCGGAACATTTTCAAAAATCAAGTTGAAAAAGTTCTACTTTCTATATGCATTTTTATGTTTTGAATCCCCCCTGTATTTAGGGAAATGGTCCGATTTAAAAAAACAGTATGTCGAATGAAAGATCTATATAAATACTACTTCTCATAAAAAAATTGTAATGATTCATACATTTTTCAAAAAGTTATAGCATAATAAAGTTAAAAATGGAAAATACAAAATCGAAAATTTTCACACAAAAATAGCATTCGGTAGCCATTTTCACCATGAAGATAAGATAAAGTCCGAAATTTTTTTTTTTCATGATAAAGCATATTACATTAGCTTTAATTTAAGATATATATAAAAGTGTCAGACCTTCCGGAACATTTTCAAAATTTAAGTTAAAAAAATTAATTTTTTGTGAAAAAGTTGTCATTTTAAATCCCCCCTTGTGGGCAGGTTAAGGGTTAAATTTATGAAAAAAATATACCAAATGAAAGGTAATGATATTATGCATCTATATAAAAAAGAATTATATTGATATGTTTATTTTTGAAAAAGTTATGGCACTTTTAAGTAAAAAAAATTGAAAAAATTTCGAAAATTAGCGATTTTTAAATTCGTAACTTTTTGGAGGTTTCCCCCTTTTACGGGGAACGAGGGAATTTTTTTCAATTTTTGAGGGTAATGTCTTCGACTAGATACAATTTGTGATCTTTTGACGTATCATTGAAAGAAATCGGTTCGGTGAGAGCTGAGAAAAAGTGGTAACAGACACAAAAAAAAAAAAAAAACACATCTTAGTAAAACCAATACCTTCTCAGCTTCGCATCGAAGCTAAAAAGCACCGGACTACTAAATTATGTATTTTGATCATAAGTTTGACAAAAAATATGTGGAACCCAAATAGCGATTAAACAATAAAAAATTTAGTTTTTAAATTTTTATACGAAAGTTCAGATTTATTTTAAATGACAGTTAAACTCAACTTTTATTATTATTATTATATACTTTAACAGGACAACTCCAAATTACAAATTTGAACATAGTTATAATACAATATCAAAATAACACAATATCCATAAAAACTTAAATTTAACAATTTTTGAAGAATGCGATTTTCCGGAATATTTTCAAACTTAAGTAAAAATGTTAAATTTTCGTGCGAAAGTTACTATTTTGAATCCCTCCAAATCCAACCCAACTCTCACATGTGAAAAAATACATCCAAAAAAAATGAAGTACCTAAGGCATTTGTATAAAAAAATTATTTTGATTCGTTCATTATTAAAAAAATTAAAGTAATTTTAAAGAAAAACATTTTAAAAATTTCGTAATTTACCTATTTTAAAATCTTAATTTTTTGGGAAATTTTAATTTACGGGAACTTTCTCATTTTTTAATTAATATATTTTTAATTAAAAACGATTTGTGACGTATCGTTGACAAAAAATAAATAATAAAAAGAGTATACATCCTGGTAAAATTAATACATTCTCAGGTTTTCGCTTTGCAACGAAGCCTTAAATTTGATATAGTCCCACAATTTAAACACTTCATAAACTTCATTATATGGAATAAATTTAAAAGTTGTTAACAATTAAATAGCTGTTGTCCTATGTTAATAATATAATCGTATAAATATTGCTTTTTTTAATCAAACTTTCGGACTTCACTACCTGATAAAGACAACGCTCAGTTATTTAGTCTAGTAACCAGTCAGACCTCACGGTGTTCTAACTTCAAAAAGCATCAATTTGGTCAACAATTTTCTATACATATATGACAATGCTAATCATAAATAAAACATTAGCATTCATACTAATAATAGTTTTAATACGGCCTAACCATTTCAAGCATAATTTTTCACATCAAGACTACACTTTATCTTAAAATACTAACACGTCATTTCTAGGTTATGCTCAGTTCTTAGTACGTTTAACCAAGAACTTAAGCTTAAGTTTTATGTGCCACATTTTAAAATTTTATAAAAACCAGAACATTTATTATTTAGTGTTGCCACATTAATTACAAAAACCATAAGTTTTGTTTGCGATTGTTTTTTTGATAAAAAATTATAAAGAACATGGTAGGAAGAAACAAACATAAAATAACATTTTTTTCAATGGTACAATTTTTATTATTTAAAAAAAAGATAAAAACGTACAATTTAAAAGAAAAATCCTAAGATTTTGCCTCCTAAATGTTTCCGTCTGGCTTCTTCGTGATCCATAATACCACCACTAGTAGTCAATACAACATACCTAAAAAAATTTTTTTTAATTAAAGGACTATTTGTTAGTTACAAATTAATTAAAATTGTTCATTTTTCTTAAGCCTCGAAAAACACACCTTAAAGATTTCAGCTATATTTGTGAACTTTTATTACAATGTTTTTAATTTATAATTAAACAAAAATTAACTTAAAAGCAATATGAATTTTAATTTTAGAAAGGAAATACTAGTTCTCATATTGGTTTGTAAACATTTTAATAATACATTATTGTAATAAAAATTAAACTCAACATAAATATCTAATGTAACAAAAAAAAAAAGCTTATATTATTGATTTCTACATATTTTTGTAGATATTTCTATAATTTTTTTAGCTTTGATACAAAGCTGAGAAGGTATTTAAGTATAATATAATAATATTTTAGATATTATATAAAATGATTCAATTTATAGCACAATGTTTATNAAGTATAATATAATAATATTTTAGATATTATATAAAATGATTCAATTTATAGCACAATGTTTATACAAGTTAGCAATGCAAGTTTATAAAAAAAACTAAGCATTTGAAAATAATGTATAATTAATTTAGCAAGTTCATGAGGAAACTCTTAATCATAAAAATTTCTTGTCGGACCTTGCATGTATACAACAAAAGAAATAAAATGATAGTTTTTGACACAATAACAAAATTACTACTCCTTTATATTAATTATTATAACATTTTTAATCTTTATGTTGATATATGATCCACATTAGGAATGTTTTTAAGAATTATGCCAATTTCTCAATTGATAAAAAAATTTTGTATCACTTTATGATTTAGAAAATAGACTTAAAAGTATCTGTTAATAAAAAAGAATAAAACCTATTAGCTAAAAATTTATATTTTTTCAGCGCTATTAACAAATTAACTACTTGTATGTACACAATACACTTTTAAGTACAGTTCTATAAATTTTATTTGTAATCTAAAACAAATTTTATAGTATCTTCACTAATAATTTATTATTTGTTTGTTTTAATTTGAATCTTAACAAACATATAAGAATGACGACTTTTATTAATTTTTAATATAAATGTCTAATCAGAAACACCAATTTATATATTAACATAAATAAATTATATGTAATAATATAAAAATTGCTAACTGATTAAGATTAATCAGTTGAAGAAAACTATAAATTTGAACTATGAGTAAATTAATTATAAATAGGTACATTACAATGAATCAAATTACATTAGCGACTTCAGAGTTAAAAATAATTTAATAATCTAAGCATTCCGTTAAGAAAAATTATTACTCAATGAAATAATGTAGTTAGATATACAAAAAAGAAGTGGTTTCTTATAAAATAAGAGAATATTGAAATAGATATTTAAAATAATAGGTATGTAGTATTGTTTTACTCGCTAAGAGAACAAATAAAAGAAAATAATGAATTTTAATAAGTTTTCATTTTTGACAATGAAAACATTTTTGAATTGACCACCAAAATAATGATGCCGGATTCATATTACAAGATATTCAATGTTACTTCTCAATTAATAATATTAATAACATAAAATTTACTTTTACATTTTAAATAATATTGCCTCTAATAGAAAAATATATTATTTTTTTTAGATTTTATAAAGGAAGTATGATATTTATAATAAATTAATTATACTACAATATTTTTCATAAATTCATAATGGAGGGAAAATTATTTTTGCAAGTTAGCAATGTAAAGACATTTAAATTCAATACATCTGAAAATATGCAAAAATTAATTTAGCAAACCCGTAAAAAGAACTAAATTAAATATCTTTTATTCTAAGACCATAGTTTGCTTTTTAACATTTAACTAATGACATTTATAATAAATTAATTATACAACAATATTTTTCATTAATTCATAATGGAGGGAAAGTTATTTTTGCAAGTTAGCAATGTAAAGACATTTAAATTCATTACATCTGAAAATATGCAAAAATTAATATAGCAAACCCGTAAAAAGAACTTAATTAAATATCATTTATTCTAAGACCATAGTTTGCTCTGATTGTAAATTTAAAGTTCATATGAATAAGTAAGATACAGCTCAATTATACAATTTTAATAAACTTTTAAAAATAAATACTCTGAATGTCCTATTCTAAATACATATTATCTATACTTAAAGAAAATGTACTACTAATCAGTAAAAGAATAAAATAAATGTACAAATATCAATATAACATACAACAATTACGAATCAAGATGAAATATTCCTATTGTCAAAGTGGAATAAATGCAAGACTGGCTGTATTTAAAGGGAACAGTAAGCCCTACAATTATCCCCCTATGACCACAGAAAACGCTCCATATTAAAAGTAAATTATTTAATGAACAAATTAAAAAACAGAACAACAATTACATTCTTAAATAACGATAGTTCCCAAGATAATAAAATGTATAATAACTCAGTTTCAATATACAACATAATATTTTCTAATTATTTAAATAAAAAGTGTTAATTACCCAAATTGTCTGGAAGGCAGTAATTGATTAGTCCATTTTTCAATATTTCTAATAGGTACATCAAATCTTGGGGATATAACACCACACTTATTCAAACGACCAGTTAGATTAACAACTACTTTGCCAGCTCTGTGATCATCAACAATTTCAAACTCACCAATATAACCTATAATAGCAGATATATCAGTGAGTAAATCTAATTTTATATGCGACAAAGAATTTTTTAATTTTAGCACTATTGAACTAGTTTCATAAAATTATCTATAAAATATAACTAAAAAATTGTAGAAAAATACATTAGCTTTTCTCCAGCTAAAAGAAAATATATTTATTGCTTCAATTAAGCAAATTCAATTTTGTAAAAATAAATAAAGTAAAAATACTTTAAATGAAAATTGATTATAAAATATAAAAATTGCGTATGAATGATATACTATACCCTACATTTATTTAAATTAGTCTCAAAAATAGGATCAAAATCAAATATTAAATCTCTACGATTCTCCTTAATTATAAAAAAAGAAAATAAGTTGTAATGAAATTGTTTACTCATATAACATTTGAGACTTTTTAGAATGAAGTAATAAATTAAAAGCACTAACCATGGTTCATCATAACTTTTAAAAATTTGATGATGACTTTGGAACAAGGCCTAATCAAAACTTGTCTTTTGCCTCTCTTTTCAGCATTGTTAATTGATTTCAGAGCATCGCTCAATACGTTCATACGCACCATTTTGCTAGTTTAAATGAAATATGCTACCTAGAAAATAAATACATATTCAAAATCCATAATACAAGTGTTCAAATTAAATATAATCTTCATAACATCATCTTAAACGAACTACGAATACTCTATACGAAGTTTGATGAGACACTTAATTAAGTATTACCTATTCTACAAAGGTAAAGCACAAAATAGACTGTCGTCAAAAAACTAAATAATTATTAGTGCCTCAGTGCCACTTCAACAGTTAATTTTAATTAAATAATTTATCTCTAACGTCTTGTATTTTTAAATAATATATATACATAGAATAAAAACAATAGTTACCTAGGATTACGACGGATAAAATTTAAGTTCACAAATCTCAAAGCATCACAACTCCTACGATTCCGAAGTAAAAGACTAATCGGGTGTCCGGGAGTAAGGACGGTTGTCAGCAGGGTTTACGCACTATGAAAAAAAATATTGAGGTTATGTTTATACGGTGATAACCACTAAATATTTACAATAAAAAATATTTAATAATCACATTAGGTAAAATAGTAAATGTTTGCATTACTTAATGTTTTGAAATACTTATTTAATTAAAACTTGAATACTTTGATAGTGTTTAATAAATATTTCAATATTGTTATTAATTTTGAAAAAAATTATGTATATTACAAATTAAGTTGGTAATTGTTTCAGGCGCATAAGTCTAATTAAAAATAAAACGTTTGCCTCAATTATTGAGATATGAATTTTATTTATAAGTGATCTACCTAAAATATTCCAAATACAATCATATATATATATATATATATATATATATACAGAATGTTGCATCATGTTCTGCTACTACAACTACTATAACTAAATATTTTTAGTAACTTTCTTTTTTAAAAATTGACTGAGCTTAGGACTAAAAAATACAAAATTTATTTTTTTTAATTAAAAAAAAATCTAAATAGCCATTTTATAGAGTAAATTATAAGAAATAAATTGGTAACAAAATCTCTTCTTATTTTGTGGAATTTCTAGAATATTTTATTATTGATCTATGCTCATCAAGGGGAATACAAATAACACAATCATCATTACAAATTTTATATTGATTATAAGTATGGTATTTTTTCATGAAAATCATCCTTGCTTGAAATAAATGTTATGACGATAATACATTTTTAGTATAATAATCACGAAAAAATTTTAATTATTGCAAATTTTAAAATGCTTTAGAAATTTAACCACAAAACTTTAAGAAGATATTTTTATTATTATTTTTAATTATCTGTTCTACAAAGTAACTATTTAGATTTTTTTAAAACTTTTGTTAATTTTTTCATTTTTAATAAAATAAAAAATTTATATTTTTTATGTCACTATAGTTTTAAGCTCAACTAAGAAAAAAAAAAGTAACGATAAATATTCTATGAATCATTCATATGGAACATGGTGGAATAATCTGTAAATAAACAAAATGAATTTTTTAATACTAATTACTTAATTTCTCATAAAATAATGATTTTTCTTTGGCTTCTTTAGTAACATATGTACTACCGTTTGTCTGTTATAAAATATTTTATACATTTATTCGTTATGTAGAGGTGTCAATTTTATTTCAATGGCAACATACATAAATAATTAGCTTATAAAATAGAAAGGATAGCGATAGAATGAATGGTATAGTAATGTATAAGAGAGACAGCCATACATTTGTTTATATATATATACACAACTTTCACTAATTCATTTAAACTTATTGATCACTAATAAATCTCAACGAGTTGCTGAAAAATAATGTATTTTTGTACACTTGATACTACAAATAAAATTTAGACCACTCCAAATGTCAACATGTGATTGGTTAGTCTGCACAAATTTTTAAAAGAACTGAACAAGGCATGGAATAAAGTATATAGTAATAAAATTTTCAATAATTTCATACCCGATTAAGATTTATATTTTTACAAATTTATATATTTATTAAAATTATAATAAATATTAACATTAATGTTTATACTTTTTATAATGTACATAAAAATTCATTACTACTTGGCTATTTTAATTTCATCTTTGATGTGATTTTTTTAGTTATTTTTAAATATTTCTGAAATTTTAATTTATTTAAAGTATATTTGAAACCACTAATATGATGTATATTTATGAACTCTTATTAATATACCAATTTTTAGTTCATCAATATATTATTAAGACGCCACATTTTGTAGTATACAATATAAATTTATATTTAGCAGTATACATTAGTCTAAATACATGAAAATAAAAAGGGTACATTACAATGTTCTATCATTTGTAAATGATAATACAATGAAACAAGAACTATAATACTTAATATAGTGTCATATCAGTAAAAAAAGAAGTACAAAATATTAGATGAAAACAATTGTGAATATTAAACTTTTTATTATTTATACAGTGTGAGAATTGAAATCAAAACCCCATAGATGGCGTATAGCTGCAATAGCACATTCTTTTTTAGCTCCTTTTTTAGTATTACCTAAAAGAAAAACAGATTCTTAACAAGGCAATAAAAATGAATAACAAAAAGTTAGTGCAAAAACTATGTAAGGATTATCACAGAGCGCAGTAAGGAAGTAGAACTTCATTACTCCACAATACTATATTGTCTAAATAATTTGTTATCTAATTTTATAATAAAAGAATTTTAGTCAACAATTTATTTTGCTGGTAACTAAGATAACTATTATTTTTTTATATGTTAACCGTAATTTATAGACACCTATAAACTGTGATAATGATTGTGGGTTATTGGCTCATTATATTAAAATACCTAGTATACAAAACAAAATGATTTTATGTACTACGAGAATAGTATAAAGTAATCATAAAATAAGATAATAAAAAAAAATATGATGATAAATCTTAATAAATAAAATACTATAGTTGAATCTATAACTATTCAAATTTTTATTAAGGTATTTGAGATTTTTGAAGTGCTAAAATCAAGATTGTAGGTGCTGTTGCACTCCTAGCATCCCAAGTAGTTTTGCACCAGTGCTAATTTATGAAAATATCCTTCAGTATAATTAAGTTAATTCAATTATGTTAATTGAATTAGAATTAAAGATAATATAAGACATTTACTATGTCTGAGAAAATGACTTTATATTAATAATTACCTCGTCCGTTAAAAGAAACATTGTTGATAACACAGGATACCTCAAAATTAGGAGGATTACTAGGAGTTATTGTTTTTTCATTAAACTGAATACCAGGATGCAATTGATGAAGCAGCTGTAATGGATTAAATGTTAGAGGATTGTCTGGGAATTTTTTCATTCCAACTGTCTAAAATAATTTAAATGTAATTTTTATGAAACTATTTTATCTAACTAATGTCATTAAAATACCTTTTTCATAGGTTTATCAATAGATTCATCAGATGCTCCTTTATTGAAAGATCGAAGATCCCAGTGAGCAATCAAATTATGCATTGCTAATGAAGCAAAATGTGGCCAAGGAAAATCTTCTAATAGTGGTCCTTGGGTTTTTGTGCCATTCTCATCTGATTTTTCATTAGGTACTAATTTTACTTCTTCTTTTTTTTCTAAAATACAACAAATTTAAAAAAGTTAATTTTTAATGAAAATAATAAAGTGAAAATTGATATATTTTTTAACCTAATATAATTTTCTTACCAATACTTTCACTCATTTTTTTTGCCAACAAACTACGTAAAAAATTTTCGCATGCTTTTTGTTTAGCCTGAGTTTTAGACATATGATCTCCTGAGTAAATTTGACCATCCATCTAAAATTATAAAAATATCTATGCACATTAATAAAAAAAATTTGAAATGATCTACAAGATCTCTTGTTTCAAGTATATACAATAAAGTTATTTATATACCTCAATAGTTGCAGTATAAACCAAACAGTTATTTTGAATTACGGGCTCATGTAATGTAATAGGTACATTTTTGTACAACTCAGTAAATACCATAAGAGGACTTTTTGGACTTACTAAACGGCGAACTCTAGCATTGATTTTTTTTTTTTGTTCTTTTTTATCAATTTCTGTTTGGAAAAATAAAGAAATTAATATATTATTTGAAAAAAAAAAAGCATTTATATCAAACCAAACCTACAAATTTTATTGACATCTCAATAGCTACCTTAGTTATAGCAAGAGTTACACATAAATTTAATTTGAATCTTTTTATGATTAAGAAATGCTTTTATTAATTCAAATTAATTAAAGATAAAATTAGACACCGCCAAAAAATTTGTTAAACATGATGATCAGTTTATCATAAACCCTCAATTACTCAGAAATAAAAACAATATTGGGAAAAAATTTTTGATTTCATATAGTTACATAGATTTCTTGATTTATCAGTTAATAATGAGTTTTTTAAATAATTTCTTATAACTTAAAGGCGTCTCAACTTTATTTTTTTTAAAGGTAACATACATATTTAATTAACTTATAACAAAGAAAATAATCAAATTAAGACTGGTTGATAACAACTTTTGGACCAGTACTTCTGAGTTATTCTCATTTTTATACCTAGGTGGGACAAAGACTAGAGCAGAAAATGACTAGTGATAAAAATAGCAGCACCTACTCCTCACCTTCAATCATTACTTAAAATTGTTAATAACTTCTATATGTTAACTTTTAAAAAAATCTTTTTAAGAAAGAAATCAAACATTTTTTTTTCAAATATTGTATATATTTTGTGAGTAATTGAGGGTTTATGATAAACTGATTGCTCTATATATAGAGTCCACATAGTCACAATTTTTTGACATCTAAGAAACTCTATTCAATGGATTCAAGCTTATAAAATTATTATAGTAAATTGTATGATATTTAATTTTTTATTAACTCAAGTATTTGATATAAATCAACTATAAAAATTGACTAAACAAATTTTTATAAGACTAATAAGTCTTAGTATACCCTATTCATTTTTTTATCTATAAACACAGTATGTTCCTTTTTAATAAACTTTTAAAAAATAAATTTACCATAAGAATTATTATTTTAGCACTTATTCATATATTTGACAATATTTAACTTTCTTTACAAGAATATAGTGTTAAAAAAATTATTGTTTTAAAAATACAATACTTAAAACATTAATATTTGTTCAGTATCAAAGTATATTGCTGGTCTATACTTTACTTACTGTAAGAGCTGAAATAATTATTTAAAACTATGAACGTTTTTTTTAATACAAAAAGAATATACTAGTTTATTGTAATTTTTGAGATCAGATGTCAATATACAAATGTCAATACTAATAAATAAAATTTACATACTGCGCTTTGGTGGCCAAATCACTTTAGGTTTTTCTTCACTTAGTTCCCCAACAGACGATTGAATGCTCTCATCTTTTATAGTGTTCTATATAGTCAAAGAGACAATACAAGCAATTTTAGAATAAATATAATTGTATAATTGTTATCCAATGCTACAATTTAAAAGTTTTAACATTTTTAACCTTTACTTTTTACATGTATATATTTAACATTAATTAAAAAAATTAAATTGATTAAATTTTCCTTTTTTAATTTAGGATGATTTAGAAAAATTACATACTAGAAGTATTTTTATATTTTATTGATAGTATAACAGACCACAATTTTAATTAAATGATGAACTTTAATTCAATTTTAAACATGTGAAAATCACTTAAATATTTTGAAAAATTTCTACCATACTAAATCAACATCTATCCAACATAATTGACTTAGCTGTCTCAAGTTTAAGAAAACTATAAATGATGAATTAATATTTTATTTTTAGTTTTTTTTTATTTTTATCATAATAAAAATTTCATTATTATAATATTTTCAAGTACCTTTGTCAGAATTATTTGACTGATAGACTTAACTAAATATGAAAAAGCTGTTTTTAGCAACAATTTTTACTTTTATCAAATTAGAGCTTATAATTTAAGTGAGTTAAAATTCTTTTAGCATCCCTAAAAATTGTATTCTATATTCTAATTTTATTCATCAAATCTTTGAAATTTTAATGAATTGATCTCCTACTTTTAGATTTTTTAATAATAAATGAACATTTATAACTATAATATAGAATCTAGATTTAACACTTATTACTTTATTAGTGAAGCGAAAATACGGGGACCATTTTACTCACATTTTGAAGTGAAACGGTTGGATTAGATACGTAAGATGAAACTTCAGTCGGTAATACATTAGCCTTTGTATTTCCTTGATTTTGTTGGGTAGTTTGATGTTGAAGGTGGCTTTGTATTGAATTAGTTGCCTGTTTATAAAAATATATGAACATTAAATAATGAATTAATTTTTGAAAAAATAAATGTAAATGTAACTACATATTGTTGTGTATCCTGTTGCTTCTGTTTTTGAATACTTGAACGAGTTTCATAACTTGTACCTGAAAATGTTAAAATTAAGAACTCAATAAAATTAATTCTGAGGGCTCTAAAATTGAAATAAAATTAATTTAACTAAAATTAAACTTAAATAATAAAATACTACTAAAATAATTTAACTTAAATTAAATTTTTTTCACAAACCTGAATTTCGAGTAATCATTATTTTTTCTATAACCAGAAAGAAAAAATGAATTGATTATCTGAAATGAAATCATAAAAATAACTTATATACGTAATAGTTAGGTAGTTTTCATTCATAATGTTTAGTTAATAAGTACAAAACAGATACCCTATACTATACAATACTACATTATATATAATTTGTTTTATATATAATATGTATAAAACTATGCATCACAATACACCTTAACAATAACATGTATTTGCATATATTACAATATTAAATCATCAATGTCTCTTTTTTGCTTTCCTGCAAGTTATATTTTTTGACACACGTTGTGGTTATTAATACATTAATATACTACATTAAACAAATATTTTGAATGGTAATCTAAGAAATTTTTAGAAAACATACCTAATTAAAATGAAATGTTATTACTTAGGCTAACTTGAAATCACAATTTATGAGTAAAATTATTAAAATTAATTAACACGCACCTTCATTGAATAGTTTACAATATTACATTAACTTCTTGTATATGAACAAATAGGGATTTAGAGATACGTATTGATTAAATAATGATAAAAATTATTATCAAAGAGTATTATGACATTATGCGGCATCGGCAAAGTACGCTATTTTCGGTAAATGGCCACCTAGCTCTCCGCTCAATTAGATCCCCGGGATTTAGTTGTCCGAAAAACTGGAGACTACGATATTAGGTAATTAAACCTCAGAACTTAAAATCATTTAAAATTCCTCCCCATCGTGATTTTTTTATTTTTATTTTTTTTTAATATCTTACTCAGTAACACAACGTATTGTAATTAGTTAATCAATCATTAGTTTATCACAACTTTTTCGCTCTGATAACAAAATAATTGGTATACGAAGTAAAGAAAAAATATTTGATCAAAAGTGATGGCGGCTATTTAATTTTTCCAGCAAACACACGCAATCTAGTTAATCATCTATATCTTTGGTATTACATAAAAATGTTTAATTTCCTGCTATCGTCACGTTAACTAAATATCTATCCAAAGGATATATTAAGGATCTAGTTAATACGGTGATATTAACAGAAAAAAATATTGTTTAAAAAAACTAAAAAAACACGCTTTTAAAGCACATCGAACTAAAAAGTTAAAAATAATTTTTAAAATAAGCTTAAAACAATAATGAACGAAAAATACTAGTATTATTGTAATAAAAGCGTCGGGCGCTCAATATACGAAAAATATGGCACAAAGCAACCACGCTGTGGGTTAATACTAGTATTTTTCGTTCATTATTGTTTTAAGCTTATTTTAAAAATTATTTTTAACTTTTTAGTTCGATGTGCTTTAAAAGCGTGTTTTTTTAGTTTTTTTAAACTATATTAATTTTTACTTTTTAGTTTCAAGTTATGATAGTAGTTATGGTTGTAACGGGTAACGAGAAATGAGGGTTCGATTCCGGAGAGGGAGTCTGAGAAACGGCTACCACATCCAAGGAAAGCAGCAGGCGCGTAAATTACCCACTCCCGGAACATGGAGGTAGTGACGAAAAATGACGATACGGGAATCATCCCTCGTAATCGGAATGAATACTTTATATCTCTTAATTAGAATAAATCGTGTTAATATATAAATTTTAATAGTAATTGGAATATATATACAAATAACGCAACTTAAGTACGTAAACGTATCATGCACTAGGTATAACCGTATTTTGTGGGCGGGCGGGTCGGACTAACGTTATACCTGAGGTATAAACGGTGGTAGGAATATATAAATATATATACGTAAGGCGCATTAGACGCGGACGGTATTGATCAGTCAAAATAAAAATTTGTTTATATATATATATATAATATTGATGACATGCACGCGTGTTCCGGTACGATAACCAAAAATAAATTTGTACAGGAATAGTGTTGTCTTGGAGTGGAGAGCGTGGCGTGGGGTGGGGTAAATGTGTTACGACAGTCTAGTCTCAAGACCATAGACGACGGGATACGCGTGAATAATAACACGAGGCGCGTGGAGAGGTACAAACAAATATACTCACATACAAACATACAGGTGAAACTAATATTAGCGTGTTACAAATAGCCTACAGATAGAATTACATAAAACAAACAAAATAAGATTTGCAATGAATATTTTAAATTAAATCTTCATAAAAGGAAGGTAAAAGCCTTTTTGGCTGTATTTACTTTACATTGGATATAAGTTTTTGGCTTAAATGCATTTTACCACCCCATCGAGATTTAAAAATTTTTTTTTTTAAATCAATTTAGTTTTTCATACCGACTAAGAATATATAAAAATTTTTTGTCGGCGAAGTCTAGTTTAAAAGTTATGAGCTTTCAAAGATTTCAATAATCATATACAAATTTTGTTATATACTGCTGTTTTCTTTTGATAATTTTCATTAATTAACTATAAAAAGTATTCTCGAAAATATAGTTACCGAGGAATAGTAAATTTAAGAGTATTTATGAGTACATTAAACGTGTTAATGTAGTGTTGAAGTAAATAAATTTAATTTTTTTATGAATTTTTTTTGATCTATTTTTTCAATATTATATCACCATTTTAACATCAAGGTTTTATACTTGTTGGGTCACTGAGAATTTCAGTCGAATGGGTTAAAATAGGTTGGGTTTGGGCTTGACTTCTATCCTCTGGGGGTTTGGGGGCGTGAGCCCCCATCCCATGAGAGTCCCGAAGGGGCTATTTCAATTTTTTCAAACACTTTTGAAAAAAGCATTGAAAAATACACGTTTAAAAAAAAAAAAAATGAAAAAACTCGATAGGGTGGTAAAATGCATTTGTTCCGTTTTTTGAAAATCTGACCCTTATTGCCCACATGAAAATTTAAAGTATCATTTCAAGTAAGGGCTTAAAGCAGAACCTTGGTGCACTCCTTCTCTTACCCGAAAACCAACTATTATTATCTCTTTTAGATACTCTTCATTCAGTAATTTTTCAAAATACTTTTTCCATCTTTTTTTACATCATCACTCGATAGTACCCTATTAACAACACTTTTTATACACCTTACATAGTGATTATCTTTAGACCTTTTTTCTAAAGTCTATAGACTTCTTTTTCACCTTTCTTTGTTCCTAGCCCATCGTACAACTCATCATAACTTTTAAACTTAGGAAAAAAATATTTATAACAATAATTTTTTTTATTTGTTTTATACATTTTTGTATTGGTTGCACTGTTTTATCTTTAAAACTAGTTATTAAAAAAAATCAGTTAAAAATAATATACATTTTTTAAAAAATTTCAAAAAATTTTATTTATTGTTATATTAATATATTTGGGGGGAAATTTCCGTTTTTTTTTAAAAATTAAACCACGTAAGCAGCGTATAAAGACATACATTTCTTTTATGAAATATTGAATTTAGCTTAACTGTAATTTTAACTAATTAACTGAAAAGAGCTAAGTTATTTCAATGGAAAATTTAATTAGTTAAGTTAAAAAGTTAATTAGAAAAATAATTAACTAGTTAAGTTGAAAAGTTAAAAAAATAAAATTAACTTTTTAACTAATTAATGTCTCCTATTGCATAATATGTTTGTATATTTGAATTCTAGACTTCAGAAATCGAATTTGTACCTTATCGCGTATGAGTCGGGTTATGCTAAAAATGTAAGTAAAGTCATAAACATTTGAGCCCTAGTTATTCTATTGTTGTAGATACATTTTTGATTAATTAATTTTTTTTTATGATTATGCCGAAGAACGTTAATCCAACAACAACGTTTATCGTTATTCCTATATTATTGAAACTATGAAAACGTCTTTTTTATAATGACGTTATCACAATTTAACATTATATATTGTTATTTTATAACGTTATCAATAATGTATTTAATCCCTAGTAATAACTGATCCACAATGTAACGACGCGCTCAGGTGATGAATAAATTCACACGACTTGTCTGATTTACAGTTAAATGACCCTGATAACGTTCAAAATGAGAGTTTGTGTTACCCATATAATTATAATTAAATCATAAAAAAATTACCAGCCTACGGTCTGCCAGTCATTACTCGTCCATTTGATCTGTTTATAGCATTTTGTACATACGTTGTGCATGTAATATCGTATTTATTGTAACAATAGTATGCGATTATTCGTTCAATAATTCCTATATATGGTTAGTTAAGTTACATATATATATACATATATTTGGAATAATATAAGTAGTTAGAATTGTGTCAGAGGTCATATGTCAATTGATTTATAAATATTTACTACTACTTATAATAATAATCTTTTTTTTATAATTATAGTGAGATGGATTCCACATATATACACACAACTTCCATGGTTTAATGTATCAACAATATTACTTAAAATTTAGTGAAATATTCTATTATGTCTTCAGTGTTGTTTAAATTAATTATAATTGTCATATTATTTACTACTACTGCTATGAGTTGGGATGTCCAACTTAGTACTTCTCACATTCATGAACTACAAATGGGTAAAAGTGTAGAAATTCATTTTAATTCTACCACTTATGAAAATGATAGTGAAGAAAGTAAAATTGAAATAATTAGTACAGATTCAGAGGTAATAATCACATACCCTAGATTTTTTGATCTACCAAAAAAAGATCATCAAAGTACATGGAATGCTAAATTTAATATTACTGGGCAATTCTTAGGTTATGCAAAAATTTATTTACAAATGGTTCAATTTAGTAAGTTAATTATATAATATATTTAGTTATTTTATTAGCTTATTTATTTTTCTTTATAATTTTTTTTAGAAAATGGTAATGTAGTATCCATTACTAATTCCAGTAATAGCCACATTAGTGTGACGGTTGTTAGAGAGCAGAGATTTATTGATAAAGTCTTCCTAATTTGTGTAGTTGTTCTTATGAGTATCATATTTATAAATTTGGGTTGTGCCATAGAAGCAAAACAAATAAAAGAATGTCTTCAAAAACCTATTGCTCCCATTTCTTCATTTGTTTCACAATTTATTATTTTACCCATTGTATAGTAATTTTCAGCTTAAGATTTTAATTTTGTTATTATATTTTTAAAACTGTTTCAGATAAGTTATTACTATGCAAAATTAATTTTTCCAAATCAAGTTGCCATGCAGTTAGGACTTTATTTTACTGGAATAAGCCCTGGTGGTGGTGCATCAAGTGTATGGTCAGTTCTCTTAGGTGGTAATATCAATCTTAGTGTAGTACTTACAACTATTGGAACATTAGAATCATATAGTAAGTATATTGTTTACTTAGCAAAAAACTTGTTCATACATAAAATGTTTTTTTTTATTGTTTTATCATTATAATATTGTTGAATTGAAATTTTTTTCTTCATTTTTTAATATTATATTTTAGTTTTGAACCATTTAGTTCACTATTTATGATTTTAATTGTTAAATTAGTATGAGTAGGAGTAGTTTTGAGTAGGGAATGCTATACCCTCATAGGACTACGCTTGTGATTATTGACCTTGTAATAAATGGTTTACCCACTTCCTTAGCTATAATGATATTGTGTTAGATCGATATCAGTGTAATAATTCTGTCTAATCACTAAGGTAGAGATGACCTTATATAATTGGGATATAGGCTAGAGAGATGATAATGATGATAAAGTAATAGGTTTGCCTATTTATAAAAAAAATTGTTAAATTAAAAACTCTGATAATTAATTAAAAAATTTTAGAATACACACCTAAAAATTTATATTTTATTTTAATTAAAGTTTAATGATTCTATAGTTTTTATTCTAAAATTAAATTACTTTTACAGTCATGATTCCATTTTGGGCTACTTTTCTTGGCAGTTATATATTTGCTGTAGAGGAATTACCAGTTCCTTATTCCCGTATTGGATCATCTATTTTATCATTGATTATTCCTCTTATAGTTGGAGTTTTAATCCAACGATTTATGCCAAGAGTTTGCAAAGTAATGGTTCGAGTATTAAAACCATTATCTAGTTTCCTTATACTATTTATAATCATATTTGCTACTGTCAGTAATTTGTATCTGTTCAAAATATTTTCGTGGCAAGTAAGTTATTTAATTTAATAACTTATAATTTCTTTACTAGTGTATGATAAAGATTCTATTTAATCCTCAATTTAGATTCTATTAGCAGGAGCATTAATTCCATGGACAGGATATATTATCGGTTTTATTACAGCATATATTGCACAATTACCAGTGCCAGATATTATATCAATGACAATTGAATCAGGTATACAAAATACTGGCATTGCTATTTTCATGTTGAAGTTTTCGTTGGGACAACCAGCTGCAGATATTACAACAGGTGTTAAATTTGTATATATTAAAGCCTTTTTTTATTACTAATAAAAAGGTCCACGCTGGACAGATGTTCAAGATGTTTTAAGATCTAGGGTGACCAAAAATTTTATTATATATCTGGGAAAAAAGCCAAAACTTTGATCCTTGTATGCAAATTAAAACTACTCGCATTTTGACACTAAAAATATAAATATCTAAATTATCAATGCTGTATTGTTAACCAAATTATAAATTCTATAATTTCATTGAGTTTTAATAATGACTGTGTAATAGTCAGTAAAAACCAAGAAATATACACTAGTGTTGATTTAAACTTTGATAAAATAAACCGTTTATTTTCTTTTTTCAATTAATCTAACCACAGGTAAGACTAACCAAGAACTCATACCTTTACAATATTATCCAAAAGGTATAACATCAAAAGTTAATAGTATCCTTTGTTTAATAATTTTCAAAAAAAAATTTAGTCCTGTTTTCTTTTCTCCCCTTTAAAACTTGTGTTTTTAATATGAAAACGTAAATGTTTAACTAGCTTAAAATAAAGAACCGTAGCTCAGTGGGGTTGTGGTATAGTTGGGCAAATATAGATAATATTTGATAGTGATTAAAATTATTATCATAAGAAATGCTTTGATGCAAATCTGTAGATAGTGTTTAATTTTAAGAAATGGCTGGATAATTCCAAAAACAAAATCAACTCCTATCTCATTAATTATATCATTGTTAGGAGTTCTTTGATTTATAAGTATAATGTATGAATAAATATTTATTTTAGTCATTAAATTTAGTATAAAATTGATTTTCAATAATTTAAAATTGTATTTCTTTTTTTTTTTTTGAAAAATTAAAACTCAAAGTATGTTTTATTATTTCTATTAAAAGCTTGTATAAAAACGAATGTCTTAATGCAAAACTTTTCAGAAAAAAATTTCTTGTTAATTATCACTGAATTTTTATCAAAGTCAAAAATATACTTTTATACATTAGTTTTACGCATTGATTTCAAATTTGAAATTAGATTTTTTCAATCACCTCTAATTTTTGAGATTATAATTAGTAAAAGATGAGTATTAACATATAAAAAAAAAAAAACGCATAGCAAGTCCAATAGTTTCTCAGTTTCGCATTGCAACTAAAAAAATAAATAAAAAAGTTGTTAAAAAAGTCTACTCACATAAGCTTATTATAAAATTGTTTATAATTGTAAAAATGCATTATTATATTCAAGTTAAACCCAAAATTATTTTTTTTTAAATTATTTATACGGTGATAAGTTACCAAAAAATATGGAATATTTTGTATACAGGTAGTAGAACCCACAAATTAATTAAAAATGATTGATTGATAGCAAAACTGATTTTTTTTTTAGATATCAACACTTATATATAGCAAGAGGAGTAATGCGGTTCTTAAATACCTAGAATTAAAAATAAACATACCCACACTTTACCTTCTGTTAATACAGTAAAGTCTTAATAACTTATAAAATGCTGGTTTAAAAGTTGTTAATGACTGATAATTTCTTTTTTTTTTTTCCATTTAAAAAACAAGTTGACAAGGACATTGTTAACTTCTGATAAGTTAAAATTATCTGCTCAATACTTATAAAGGTTTTTTATGAACTATATTAATCAATTATTGTGCATATACATTTTTTAAATTGATTTATTTATCTTAGTATAAAAAGTAATTTTAATAATTTTATTTATAAATCTAATTTTTAAATGCATTATTATATTTTAGTTGTACCTGTTGCTGTTGCATTGATGACACCAATTCCTTTAACAGTAGCATTCATTTTTAAAAAATGTTTACAGAAAAAAAAACAAGAAGAAATTATAGATGTTGCCACCGTTACAATGTTAAATGAAAATAAAGAATAGAAACTAGATAAATAGCTATTGTATATTAGTTAAGCTCAGTATTAATTATAAACTTTTTATTTTATTCTTATATGAACCATTATATCTTCATTGTATTTTAATAAAAAGAATCTCAAAGAATGTATTTTTGAATGAATAAAAAATAATTTTTCTTGGTTTTTTTATTATACATTTTAAAATCTTATTAGTTCGTGGATATAATTTTTATCTAAAAATTGTCTAGTTATATTAGGTATTTAGTTTTTTGACATTAGTATAGGGTAGATCTGTCAATCCCGACTATTTAAAAAGGATAATCAAAAATAGGAAAAGGAATTTTTTTTAATTTTTTGTTCAAAAAGTACAAAATAAATAATTAAAAATTAATATTTTAAGTTTAAAAACATTTTTTTTTTTAATGTGGCAGACAAATGCCTCCTTTTAATAGCTATATATTGTGTGAGCCTGGCAGAGAAACTTTTTATGGCATTGCTGTTTCAAGAGTTTGACTATGTGCCCTCTAGTATTGATTAAAAAAACTAGTGATATTATTTTTTCAAAAAATTCTTTGTAACCATAACCATGGTTAACGTTTATAATTTCTTGAAACTAGCTGCCGGACGCCGCATTATCTTTAATACAAAACCCAAAACATTGCCGCTGTCGCATTACGCACACGGTAATATTTTTAATGAGAATGTGACCGCCAACTATTGTCTTGTTAATTTTTCTTAAGTTTGAAGAAAAACTATAAGAGTTTATTTTATAAATTCTTATGAGTATTTTTATGCGTTGTCAAATTTAAGAATATTTCAATTTAGTTTGGTCGTGAATGAAAATTTGATTGTCTACGATGGTTGTCTCAGATTTGTAAGTAAAATTCTTTATACTCGTTTAAACATTAGCAATTGTTTTAGTTTTATATAATATATTTTGAAAGTATTATGGAATAAATTAATTTTGAACAGTTAAGCTAAAGGTATTAACAAAATTGTGAATTTGGAAAGCTAGTAGCGTTCAAATTATGCAATGTAAAAAAATTTGAGGTCATTTTTATGAGAGGATGTGTGAATGCGTTTTTATTACCTCATATTAAAAATGTATTATTCTTATAACTTCTACATTTTGTAAAGAAAATATTTCTCTCTAATATTTATAACTGTATTTACTAAGTTATACTTCTTTATTAATTGATTGAAAAATTAGGCCTAAAAATCGTAAGGATAAAACAGAAGGTGATCACTCCGATAAAGAAAACAAAAAAAATGAGCAGAATATAAAAAAGAAAAAACGCAGTCAGTCATCAAGTAGTGGATCAAGTAGCAGTCGGTATGTTGGCATAATTATTTTATAATATTTAAAAATTTAATGCTGTTATCTTTATATTGAAGTTCATCATCAAGTAGTTCTCGCTCTGGTAGTGGTTCTTCAGGATCTAGTAGTCGCTCAAGTTCCAGTAGTTCTGGTTCAAGTTCTCGATCCAGTTCTAGTTCTTCCAGTTCAAGTAGTTCTTCAGGGAGCTCAACTGCTCGAGCAAAAACAAAAACAAAGTAATCAAAATATAATTTTAGAACTAATACTTCTAAGCTTAAAAATTTTTATTTAATTATTTAGGCCCAGGTCAAAAAGTGGAAGCAAGACCAAAAGTCGAAGCCGTAGTCCAAGAAAATCTAGGCGTGATGAAGATGAAAAAGTTAAAAAGGCTGAAAGTAAAACAAGAACTTCAAGAAAATCAAGGTATTTTTGTCTTATTATCATCTTTGTTTGAAAAAATTAAAATATTGGTTATTTAGATCAAGTAGCCCAAAACGACGTAAAAAGGAAAGAACTCCAACACCAAAGCCTTGTCGTATTCATGTTGGCCGATTAACACGTAATATAACTAAAGAACATATTCAAGAAATTTTTTCTGATTTTGGAACTGTCAAAGAAGTTGAAGTTCCTTTAGATCGATTTACTAAACTATGTAAAGGATTTTGTTATGTTGAGTATGCAACTCCTGAAGAAGCTGAAAATGCCATGAAGCATATGGATGGAGGTTATTATTTATAATATTTATTTTAAAAGTAAAACAAAAATTAAAATAACGTTTTTTTACTTAAAGGACAAATTGATGGGCAAGAAATAACATGTGCACCAGTATTAATACCCAGGCCAGTTATAAGAAGGAGTCCAATTCGCAGAGGAGGTTGGGGTGGCGGACGTCGTAGAAGTCCTCCACGTTTTAGGCGTAGATCGCCAATGCCTATCAAACGGCGTTCACCTCGTCCTCGAAGAATGAGATCTCGATCAAGATCCCCAAGAAGACGTAAGCATAGCCGCTCCGTTTCTAGCAGTTCTCCATAATTTAATTATGTTGTTGGAGCTTAGTTAACAAATTCCACCACTCATAATTTTTTTTGTATAATATAATACTATTTTATACACACATTTTCAATTAAAAAAACACTTTAATATTTGTAATTCTATGATGTTGATATAAATGTATTTAATGAGTATGAATTCTAGATAATTAACGAGTAATAATAACTTGTATTTTAACTGCATTCTTTTGTTTTTTAATTGTTATTTGAGTGTTTCAAGTTCAAATTCATAAAATTAAGTAATGATGAAAAACAATTAATTGTGGCCTTAGAAAAAAACAAACGAAACAAATATATTGTGAGATTCTATATATTTTGATTGTGAACACCGTATTGTGAAATAATTTTTCTTCTTCTTCCTCGCCTTAATCCCAATTACTTGGGGTCGGCCACCCTTATTCTAAACTTCCACTTGACAAGATCTCCCTCATTTCCTACGCTCACATTAACTGTCCTCATATCACATTCAATAACATCCCTCCATCTCTTTTTTGGTCTTCCTCTACTTTTTCCTACCTCAACATTAATTCACATAACTGATCTTACAGCTTCCGATTCCTCTCTTCTCATAACATGAGTAAACCATATAAGTCTATTTTCTCTCATATCTATGATTGACGCTATACCTATACCCCTCATATACTCGTTCCTTATCCTATCTTCTCTAGTCACTCCACTCATCCATCTAAGCATTCTCATCTCTGCACTACTTTCTTAACAACAGACCAACAAATTATGAACCATACATCATAGCTAACCTCGTTACAGTCTTGTAGAATTTACCTTTCAGTCTCATTAGAATTCTTTTATCACATAAGAGGCTTATCTTCACTTCAACCACCTACACTTAATCCTTTATCTTACATCCTTGTCAATACCATCATTATTTTTCTCAACTCATTCTAAATACTTAAAACATTTCACCTTTTTTATCACGTCCTTGCTTATTGTCATTAATTCCTTCATTTCACCTACCTTATGTTATCCTTTGTTAATTTCGTACTTCGTACTTTTTTCGTACTTTGTCTTACTCTTATTTTTAATCCCTGTCCTTCAAAAATTGATTTCCACACCTCTAGCCTTTGATTAATTTTTGTCTACTATTAACAAAATATTGTCAGTAAACAACATGCACCATGGTACCTCTCCTTGTATTTCTGGTTACTATCTCTAGTAATTTCATCAATCACTATAGAAAATAAGTAAGGGCTTAAAGCTGAAACTTGGTGTACTCCTACTCATACCCAAAACCCTTCTGTTACTCCTACGCTTTTTACCCTGGTACAATTGCCATCATACATGTCTCCTATTATATTAATGTACCTTTTCGGGACTCCTTTTCTCATTAATGCCCAATTTAGAACCTCTCTTGGTACTCTATCATACACTTTCTCCAAATCTATAAATACCATATAAAGCTTTTTCTTTTTTTCCCTTAACTTTTCTATTAGTTGCCTCACACAAAATAATGGCTTATAATGGTTGACTTACCAGGCATAAATCCCAACTGTTTTTTAGATACCAATGTCTCATTTCTTATTCTCTTATCTATATATCTCTTATTACCTTCTCCCAAATTTTTATACTATAACTCATAAGCTTTATGCATCTATAATTTCCACACTCCTGCTTGTCTCCTTTACCTTTAAATATCGGCACCAAAATACTATTCCTTCATTTATAGAGTACCAACAGAGGTTTTAAAGTGGGCATTAATGAGAAAAGGAGTCCCGAAAAGGTACATTAATATAATAGAAGACATGTATGATGGCAACTTTACCAGGGTAAAAAGCGTAGGAGGAGTAACAGAAGGTTTTTGGGTAAGAATAGGAGTGCATCAAGGTTCTGCTTTAAGCCCTTACTTATTTTTATAGTGATTGATGAAATTACTAGAGAAATACAAGGAAAGGTACCATGGTGCATGTTGTTTACTGACAATATTTTGTTAATAGTAGACAAAAATTAATCAAAGGCTAGAGGTGTGGAAATCAGTTTTTGAAGGTCAGGGATTAAAAATAAGAGTAAGACAAAGCATATGAAGTACGAGATTAACAAAGGATAACCCAAGGTAGGTGAAATGAAGGAATTAATGACAATAAGCAAGGACGTGATAAGAAAGGTGGAATGTTTTAAGTATTTAGAATGAGTTGAGAAAAATAATGATGGTATTGAAAAGGATGTAAGATATAAGATTAAGTGTAGGTGGATTTTTTTTTACATTCATGTCAGGTGCATAGTATGTATATAATAATAGTACTAATGCTATAAAATAAATCAAAAATATATAATAAAAATAAAATAAAGTAAAGTAAAATGTTAATACACTAAAATAAAATATATGCTCAATATTTGGTAATATGGTTAGGTGTTTTAAAGACGTTATTTGTGGATTTATATTGTTTAGCTCAGATGCGGGACACCTTAATTTCTCGGCTTGTGTCATTTTGGATGTCTTCTGAAGTGCACGTGTGAGAGCAAGCTGTGAATGAGATATGTTGCAATATCTGTTCTTCTCTGCATAGACTTAGGACAGGAATAGGACGTACGAAAGATATCCTAATAAATTGCTAGATAGTGTATACATATTGTGTCTAAGCAGAGAAGTGGAGAGAAGCGTCTGGTGTGTTATGCGATAAGAGATCTCCAATGAGGCTGAATGATAAGTTTTATAAGACTTTAGTGTGACTATGATATATGGTTTATTGTAGGGTAGTTGACAAGAGAAGCAGAGATGAAAATGCTTTGATGGAAGAGTGGAGTTAATAGAGAAGATAGGATAAGGAACAAAATAAGTAATGAATTTAAAGAATTCTAATAACATTTTTTATTTATAAAATCTAGTCAGAAAAATTGAATTTATGTAACAATTTAAATATATTATGTTGCTTATAACAGTATACTTTAATCTATTGAGTATTTTATTTGTATACTTACAAAATTGAATGGACAGTATTATCAGCTAAAATATTAATTTGAAATACACAATGTATAGCTTATGATTACGTTTTATTTGTTAATTTCGAAAAATTTATACACACAAATAAAAAGATTTAACTTTAAAATTCACTAGTCGAGAATAAATTTACCCTTAAAAATATCACTACTTGGCATAAATGGAATTTCTTTTTTTATATATAAATTACACCATGTGTCATTTGTAATTTCTGTAATTTCTTCAATTGTAATTGGCTTTTCTATCTGAAAAAATAATTATTATAAATGGTATCTTTAGTGGTGCCAATTAATAAAAAAAGAACTACATACAGGAAAATTAAAAAGTTTTATTCAAATTTTTAATTAAATTTATTAAGGCAAATCACATAATTACTATAGGTTGTGAAGTTTTGTTCTTTTGCAAATCTACTTAAAATATCATTTATAAAGTTGGTCTCATTAATTAGGGTTCAAAACTTTATGTATGTATAAAATTTGTTCAAACATCTTCTAACACACTCAATTATGTGAAAATTTATCATAGGTTTATAGAATACCAAAGAACATGAACTAGGGGGAGTTATTATAATACCCACCCTTTCTAAAAAGAAATGTTTTATTATGTATATATTGATTAGGGTTAAGAAAAACAAACTTAAATATCTATTTATAATTGATGTACTCAGGTCCTGCATATTATGAAGTACTTATTATTAAATAATTAGATTAAATACATTTAATTTAAATGAAATACACGTCAGATTTTGAAAGATTTGATGTCTAACACATAATTTGAAAATAGTAACTAATTAATATGCTTAATATTAAGTGTAGGAATATCTTTAAGTTTGGGATGTATAATATGTTTACAATCTTAAAATATTGAAAATATACAAATCGCTTATTAATAGCAACTTTAATGAAAATTTACATAGGGAATATGAATTTCTTACATGAATATGACAACTCATAACATTTTTTTCAATTAAAATAATTGTAACTATAATCTTTAAAAGTGTTAAAAATAATATAAAATGTAAGTAAAAGTTAACACAGTAGGTCATTACTTGGATTGCTAAAATATTTTCAATTTCTTCAATAACTGATGGTTTCTTTGACTTTAAATTTTTTTTAATTCTATTTTGATGTACTTGAAATATCAAACATGATATTGTTTCCTGTAAAAATTATAGTTTATATATATATTTATTCTGATTAAGTTTAAAAATATCATACTTTTGCTAAAAACTGAAATATATCACAAGCATAAGTATCATACTTTATACTCCATGGCAATAATTCAAGAACTTTCTTTAGAAAATCTGTATCATGAAATGTTTTTGATTTATATTTCTGATAATACTCTCCTAATCTGATAGAATACAATAATATTAAGTTATAATATAATATACAATTTAAAGGATCTTTATATGTACTCAGGTTCAATTTTTAACATAGCAGCTCCAGTTTTAAGCGCCCAAGAATTATGAGCTTTAACTATTTTTTCATCATATTCTTCAAGATCAACATTCAATTCTTCTAAAACATCAATGATATTGTTATAAATTGTATTTTTTCTGTTGATTAAATATGGATTAATGACTTCTGTTTCATTTTTATAGTCAATATTTGTTGAGCTTTCTGTGTGTATTAAAATATAATTATCACATAAAAATCAATATTAATTTTAGTTTCTCAAATTTATCTTACTTGTAAAATTAAAATTAAAGCCATCATCTTCTAGAGAATTTGCAACATCATTTATTTTTTCAGATTTAAAACAACCACTTTTTTTTTGTTTTTTATGAGCTCTTTCATATTCTACTTGTTCCTCATTATTTACATTTTCCAAGTATATAGAAGTATTCTTATCTCTTTTATGTTCTTAAATTAATCATAATATAAATATATGGTTATGAAATTGATTATATTATTCTTACTATAATACTGCACAATTTTATTCAAAGTATACTTATATTTTCTCAACAAAAATATTATATCTATAGTAGATATCTCATGGCTACCACGAATGCAAGCAATTTCTGCAGATTGTACTAATAACATTGATATTTGCTTAATAAGTACAGATTGAACAGCTTCAATTGTTTGTGGTATGGCCTTGTATTCACCTAACCCATACATAATTTCACCAATATCTAGATGAAATATAAATATTTTTACAATCCATTAGATAAGTTTTATATATTTAAAAAATGTATAAAAAAATAATTTTTACAATACCTTTTTGAAACTCCATTTATATAGCTATTTATATATTTAGTTGTATAATAACTTGCTAAGTACATAGCATTAAGTACGCTAACTAAATATGCAGCGTTTTAATAATAAATTACAAATATAGATAATAAATTTATTATCTAAGTATTTACTAGCTATTATTTAATTTTATGATCTAAAACTATGTAATATATTTAAAAAATTAACAATTTCTGATGATATATCACCTAATATATTATCAGAAATTGTTGATTATTATCAAAGATGAATCCTATATCATAGATTAAATACACATGTGTATTTAATCTCACGCTATATACTAATCTATGCCTATACCTTATTTTAATATAATTCTTATGCATCTCTTAGATAAAGATGCAAAATTACTAGTTATTTATTTTTCGGAAATTCATATAATTTATCGGTAATGTCATTCTTAGGTTGTAATATTAGAAAATACATTTTTCTGTATCTAATCCAATAAAAACAAGAAAATGATTAAATGTATACCTCTAGTTGTAACTAATATTTTTCAAACAAATTTTTCTAACTTATCATTAGAGGCGAAATTATATGCATTTATAAACGTTATTAAGTTGATAATGAAATAATACAAATTTTTATTCATTTTTTGAGCACTTAGAAATATACTGTTATCGAAGTTATAGTATTGAGGAATTAGAGGATTTTGTTCTGAAATTTAAAGTGGATTAAACAAAATTTATTAATTTGTTTAATTCTACTCATTACTTGTTCAGAGATTCTCGCAGATCGCGGATAAGATCCCAATTCGAATTTTCTTGGCATTCTGGTGGGTAAGTATAAGCGTGTTTACATTTTTTCACAAATGCCAATAGAGTGATATGCCCCCTTAGAAAATTTAAAAATAATACTAAATAAAATTGTTGCATTATTTAAAAATTAGTTAATTATAAATAAAAATAATTTAAATTTTCATATGGTTGCATCTTTCCTTATTAATGCAAAGTGGGCCTATTATATATAACAGAAAATGATAAATAGGGGTGTGATAAAGGCGAATTAATGGAAGTAACTTCCCTCTAAGGTTGCTTCATTGGGTCCAAAAAACTTTACTTTAATACAATAGTCAACCTTTTCAAATATTAAAATGTCAATTAGTATGTCTTTATATCCTTAAGCTAAAAGAAATTCCTGGCATTAGTTTTATTCCTTATTAAATTCTTCTTCACATATAAAAGATGTCTGGCTTACTATCAAAAAATTTATAAAATATTATAATCATTCAAAATCATCTTTAAATGAACATTTGTTTCATTCTTTCTATAATATAGTCAAGGGAGTGACTGTATTATACATCCCTTCTAAAAATAAACTCTTTAAATATTGTATTTGTACTTCGAGACTATATTTAGCATAATTTGATTTTTAAAATTTATTTTTTTGCTCAATCCTTTTTATGGAGTAACAGAAATATTTATTGTAGCAAGTTTTAGCTTGCATAACAGTTATTGTGTCCCTTCAGCTGTTGGCCTTGTAATATATTAATATATTATAAAACAATGTAAAAATTCCAGGTACTTTTATAAAATTCCCTAACATTTCAGTTATTCCTTGACTAAACAAATTTCATTGATTTTCCAGATTATTGGGCAACATAATATTACTCATATTACATGTAAGTTATATCAACATCAGATGATGTCCTGATGGAACCTTCAATATATATATATAATTAAAATACATAAAATAAAGAAATAATAGATATCACATTTCTATTTAACATTTTAAATTTAAATTAAAAAAAAAATGTTGCTATAGAACATATTAAAATGTAATACAAATCTTGTATATCACTATATAGTTAGAATACTTAAAAGTATAATACTACTTAGAGTTCACATATTTAGAAAAATATATAATTTGAAAAATCAAAAGCATTTTTAATCAAAAATTAATTCACTCTTAAAAAATTCATCATTTTCCTTTAAAGGAACTGGTAAATAATCAATAGGCTGTTTCCAAATATTTTGTGTAGTTTCTATAATATCTTCAACAGTAATTGGTGGTTTTTTTACCTGAATAAAAAAAGTTTTATGTATATATATATACTAATATGTTTGCATATATTAAAAATTTCCAATTATTAATATTAATTTTCATTATTAGATAATATTAAATTTATTATTTTATTATTGTCATAAACTTTTACAAGGTTTTTAACTGGAACTTATAATAAGAAAAATCATAATGAAACTAATTCTCTGTCTCTATAGTTTACAATTGTGTTTTTTTAAGATTAATTTGAATTGTATGAATATATAGTGCTAAAAATAGTATAGAGTTATAGTTTAGTTTTACACTGTTTCTTTACCACTTTAATCAATTTTTGAACAAAAATAATAAATATATATTACTTGTATATCATTATTAGTCTTTTCTGGATTTGTTATATATTGTTTATTGGTTATTATTTTTTCTTTATTTTGATAGACTCTATCAATTAGAGTCGCAATTGTTTCCTGTAAATATTTATTACTTTGATTATTCAGTTAATTGAAAATGTATTTTAAAATACTTACTTTTGCTAGGTAAAGAAGTATATCCAGCTCTTGAGATTTATACTTGATATTAAAAGGAAGTGCTTCACATACTTTTTCTATAAGCATTTCTCCTTTTTTATTATGAAATATTCTAGTTCTACAAACTTGAAAACATTCATATGCTCTAAAATATTTGTGAAAGAAATAAAATTTAATTATAATATTTTCAGTGTTGAGAAGGAACTAGTTCCAAAAGGAACGGATTCCTGGAACGAGTTCTTTTTGAAGGAACGATGCTAGGAACTGCTTCCTTTTAAAATAAAGGAACGAGGAAAATGAACAAATTCCATTTTTTAAGGAACGTGAACGGAAATTACAGTTCCTAAAAATTTTTATAAACATGTTTTAGTGTAGTTTTCTTCGTATCTAGACATTAAAATATTATGGTATTTTTAGTTGACTTTTGACAATGGAAGTCCCCTATATACCCAGCCGAGATCGTAGGCTGTTTAAATGAATCAATTGACTATAGATAGAGTTATTATCACATGTAGGTATACAGTAAATATTTAATATATGTGTACATATATTAAATAATGCACCGAATATTATCGTCGTTTCTTGTTAACTAATTTATGTTAAAGGTTTTGGGTTTTCTGATTTATTATTTCTAACTTATATGTAGACAATAGACATTGGTCGCGTTGACACAAGTCGTTAGCATTTACTACCTGCTTATAAATATAATTTTCGAATACTTTTAGATAAGGAATACTACAAATTTGTTTTGTATTCGACTGCTGATGAAAATCATTGATGACCGTTATCATGATCTCATTGCCACAATTTTTTAAATAACTTATAAAAGGAACGAAGAGTGGAACGAGTTCTTATTTTGGAGGAACTGGATCTGGAACAAGTTCCTTCTTAATATAAAGAATTAGGATCTGGAACGAGTTCATATTTTAGAAAATGAACGGGGAACGGAACGAATTCCATTTAAAAAGGAACTTTCCCAACACTGAATATTTTATACAAGAAAACTTTTACATACGATGGAGACAATATTAGAGCTAATTCATCAGCTCTAACTTTGCGAGGTTCAGTAGCATTTCGGACATCATTTTCATTTGTTAAATCTACATTTATATTTAATTCTTCAATAGCATTCATAATAGAATTATAAACAGTTGGTTTTTTACTATTACCCTGATTTTTACATGAACTATTTGCAACCCAAGAGCTAATAAGGTCTAAAAAAAAAAAAGTAATAAATAAAATGTTAATGTTAAATTTTAATATTATTATTTTATATACCAAAGCCATTTGTATCATGGAAGTCAAAATCAGAAGTTGCTTCAGCAATTTCTTTGGCACTATCAAATGCTTTTAAATTACTGTTGTCTAATTTAGGTTTTTTGGCTTTACTTTCTTCCAAATTTTCTTCTGTTTTTTCAATATTGGTTACTGCCGTAAATTTATACATGTTTCCTTTTAATACTACAATAGAAAAAAATGATAAAATGTATAGTTATATATATGTTGACATGTAACATTTCAAATTAAATTGCATTATTTTGACGTAATTTAAATTTTAAAAATATATATAGCATTTAATATGATTAATAAATTTAGAGTTGTATATAAAAATAATGAAGTAAATTCTACATATTAGGACTATTCTGAGAAAAATAAGTGCCACAGGTTCCCAGTATATAATATAGTATCACGCAATAATATTTCTTTAGATTTCAAATGGTTACCCTTACCAAGCACAGTTTTGATTAGAAAAAAATAGTTAAAAATTAGCAGTCGAGTACATTTGAAAAATCACGTATATCTGTATGATTTATTTATCATCAACCTATTTAATTAATCAAAAAAACTAATTATATTAGGAATTTTGGTTTTTTTAGATACAAGTGACAATATGCATAACAACTAATTTATTCAATAAAAAAAGGATCTAATTAAGAAAATTCTAATCAAGACTGGTGGATTATAGAAGACTTTTTGATTTTTAATATATTTATTAAAAATTAATAATAATAAATAATATATAAAACAAATTATCTTACAATAATATCTCAACATCCTTATTAGAGTATGCTTATGATTTTTCAGCACAAATATAATATCCTTAACTGATATATTTTCAATTTTTTTTTCATTAGAAACACCATATGCTGCTTTATACACCAACAACGTCATTTGTTTAAATAAAACAGTTTGAATTAAAGCAACAGTATCTTTGCGTTGCTTTCGTTCAGCTAAACCATGCATCATTTCACGAATATCTAAAAATTTAAAAGCACAATGTGCTATTTTCATAAAAGGAAAAAAAATGAATAATCATACATTATAGTAATGAATACAACAACACACCTTGAATTAGGTCTAAATCCATTACTGCTATGGCTTAAATGAAAAATAAGATTCTTATTAGTTACTTATAAATTATTACTATTACTAAGTTGTATATTAAATTATTACTAAGTAATTATTATATAATTACTTATTATAAATTCAATGTTTAATTAGAGTATTAACCATGTAAATAAGAATATAAATAGTTGTGATTATTAGTGTTTTCATACAAAAAAATGTTTAAATTGTTTATGAAAGTGATAATTTAATATCATGCAAAAAAATAATGATAATAAAATTTGAATTGATAATAAAAAAACTTGATAAAGATAGTAACTAGAAACTTTAATGGTACTTATTTAAATTGGGTTATGGAGATTGCCACGAAATGATGATGCCCCGATATTCATTTACTCCGACACTGTAAAAAAATCCTCCGAATACATTTACTCCGACAACAATTACTACGAATACCTGGTTACAAAAATTTGGATTTTACTACGACGATGAATACTCCGAATAGGACTATTAATTGATTGCTCCGAATGAAATTAGCTCCGAATATCGATTATTCGCGAAATCGATTAAAAAATTATCAAATTTCGGAGTAGATGAATATCGTAGCAATATAATAACTGATGGAAAAATATAACCCTTATCACTAATTAATAAATATTAATTAATATAATAAAATAGCGTTATAATTGATTACTGTCTATTAACGAATAATTATTACAATAAAGATCCCCGAAATGTATCCGACTTTTGATAAAATAGGTATATAAAGGTAAGAAAGGGGGGTTTGAACTAAAACAACCCGTTACATAACTGGTGTGAGCCCTTAAATTTTTTTTTTGGAGGGGAAAAAAGAGCGATTCCAATTTTCAGACGTAAATTCTTTTTTATCTCTCCTTATTAGTGCTTATTATAACATTATAAGCACATTAATATTATAACAATTAATTAGTTTAGTTAAAAAATATAGGGGTACGTTTCACTGATGATAGGATTCGTCATTAAACAAATGTGTTTATAAAGATATTCGGTATCCCATTCTCTAAAACTGTCATAACAATTAGTCTCATATGAAATCAAACAAAAATATGATTTAATATCATTTCATTGTTCTAAGGTGGGCAACGAAATTAATTCAGTCCAGTTTGGATTTGACTGCAATCTGGAGAGACTTGAGGGGGCTTTGTTTCCTAAAATTCTGCCATATAATATACCGAAAATGAATTAATTTGTATTTCTTGTTGTATAGAAATATTTTTTAGATTAGGTAAAAAATTATGTATTTAGAGTTCCCAAATATTTTGTTGCAATACTCCTACGCTCTAGTCAAATTAAGTAAACACAAGGCAGTTATAAGTTAACAGTGGACAATAGTTTATGATTAATATAAACTTAATTAAATCTTCTGTTAAGATAATTAGTTTTAAACTTAACTAACTCGATTAAAAATATGCAGTCAATTCATTAAATAATGGTTCAGTTTTTTTTCATTTGCATTATGATTATTTGAAGTTTTGTCAAATATACGTATAGAGTTAAATATTTTAATTTATAATCATAATTGATAATTAAACAATTATTCATTTTTTCTCATTAAATGGAAATCAAATATAATAATGTAATATTGAAACTGTACAACTTTTTTTTATAGGACATATATATATATATATAAAATTACATTTTTACAAAACATAATACATTACATTACGTGATTTTATTTTGAAAATTAATTTTTATTTTTTAGGAATATGCTTTCATATTCTAAAAAGAACATATAAAATGAATTTAAATTTTTAAAAACTTTCATTGTGTATTTATAGAACAATACATTTGTATTTTCAGGATACACGTTAAGCTAACGAGATGAAAACATTGGCAAAATAATCATCTTTTCGCAGTGTCGGCCTGGCTCAGATGGCCCTCACTAAATTTAAGATTTTTTTTCTCGCTGGACCACTGAGAAAATTGTCCAGCAAATTTAATTATTATTAAAAAAAGGAAAGGCTATTCAGATATTTTTTTCAAGGAAATATCAAACTGATTTCAATAAATGTATATAAGATTTTAAAGAAAAAGAACTTTAAATAAATAATTTTTTACTCCTTAATATTTTTAACTTTTCTTTGAGCACCACTGGAGATTATAATGGTTTTACTTATAATTTAACATTGATTATAAAACTCATGTCACAATATTAAAATTGTTTAACGATAAGTTAATATATTTTTACTTTTAGATGACACACAGAATTTTTAAATAAGAAAAAATTAATTCTACTTATATATAACCAAAACTTACTAATTCTTAGCATAACTCATATTAGAACTTGTAGCAAAACTTACACAGTTTAATATTATTTTAATTTTTTTTAATATAAGTTATAAATAATTTTAGTAATTAATTATCAATTAAAATTGCTGAAAGAAAAATTAATCATAATCTACTGAGTCAACACAAACCTATTGGAAGAAACTTCCAGAAAGTAATAAGACTAAAAAAAATGTGTTCAACAATTACTGCATTGAAGTTGGATATACTGTGTTATTTTATACTTAGATATCCTAATGCAGCACAGGAAAAAATCCAGACATCCCCAAGAATGANAAAAAAATTCAGTCATCCCCAAGAATGATGAGGAGCACACGGAAGAAATTTCTTTATTAACCTTGAGGTCCTATTGCACTACATCCAAAATTATTGGATAATAAGATATTTTAACTCTTCCCGAAGACACTTATCTATATTATCAAATTGGACATAGAACACCCAATTTTATATTGTACAAATATTAACAATTTTATGTTTATATTAGTTATTATTTTTTAATATTACACACTTAGGAATTAATCACTAATAAAATTGCACAAGAAAATTTTTACAGCACATATTTGTTATAGAAAAATTAGTTTTCAAATGGATCTCTTAGATGTTAAAAAATAAATTACTGTTAGATAAAATTTTGTGGATCGACTGAAAAAACAGTTAACTAACAGTTTTTTGATTTGATGAAAATATTTTGTAATTAATGGATAATTAAAAAATAAAATTCTCAAATATAAATATATATTCTAACAATAGAGAAAACTTTTTCAAAATTGTACATTTGTATTAAACACTATTAATTTTATGTTACTTAATGAATGACTATTATCATTCAAGTATTAATAATATTTGTCAAATGTGAGAAATTGTACCAAAAAATAATAAGCAAAATGTATATTATTGTATAATAACTATAGTAGCAAATAAATGCTAATTGAATAGAACATTTTAATTTGAATTTTACAATATTATTAATAATAATATAATTAATTTAATAATGTAGTGTTTCTGTAGCCACGTGACCCTGACGTTGCATAATAATTATGCATAATTCGATGCATAATCAAACTATCGATAATGTCGGAGTTTTTACTGTCTCATTTTTTTAATTTAATGTCGGAGTAAAATCTGTCGTAATTTTGGTAACCTGTGGTATCAGATGGTCGGAGTACCAGATGTTCGTAACATTACTACTTTGTCAAATGTCGAAGTATGTAAATGTCGGAGCATTATCAGTTTGTGGCAAAGGTGCTTTCCCATTTAGATTACCATCGATTTAAATAATAAAAATTTATTCATGTATAATGAATATATGTAATGAAAAATAAAAAACTAATTATTTCACGTTCCTCAAGTTTAAAAGAAGGCAGTTTTAGCTTCATTCCTACAAAAATAACTTTAACCAAAATTATAAAAATATTATTGTAATGTGTTAAGCTGTCGAAAAACTAGATAACGACAAAATTAATACTTCAAATAAAATTTAAATAAGTTTTAGCAAAATGAGAACGTATTAACCTAACACTGATTATCTAAAAACTAAGTTTTCAATTTTATTTATTAATGATATATATTTATTTAATACTCATAAATATTTTACATTTTTATGATCGGTAAATAAAAATCTTATAATAATATATTTTAAATATTTATCTAATTTCCATCACTAGTTTTACTTAGTAGACAAAATGTCAAAAGATTTTCTTTTGTTAAATTTATAGTATATTTTAAAAATATTCCACAATTAATATCTTGCGATAAATTAATTTATTAGTTTTGTCATAGTTTATTGTTTCAAGAATTAACACCCGGGCATTTAAAAATATAATTATTAAATATTAAAGGATTTTTAATGGGGCTACGTACTAAAGAAAATTTTTTACTTAGGTTACGATATTTAAAAAAAAATTGTTTTAAATGTATTACTAACACCATTATAACATGTAAGATAGAATAAATTCTAGATAATTTTTTTAGTGACAACCATGTTATTACTCATTACATATAAGTTAAATCACATTTACAAAAACATAAATTAAATAAAAATAAGTAGTTTTAGATCCTTCTATTTCCCAAACTCAAAATACTATAGAGGGCGAAGACCCTATTTTACATGTTAGGGAATCAAAGATGGTTCTCGGCTAATCCCAATGACAAACAAGACGGCTATTGTGGTCGGCTTGCACTGGAGATCAGACACCACCAATGAGAAAATCACAAGAACAATCTCCTTGGTACAGTGGCGTATTTTGAATGATTTCTCGGGTGGTGTCCAACTTTTAATGAACCTCACAAACGAAAATTATAGAAATGTTTACTGACGAAAAAAAACTTATTATTTTTCTAATTACTATTTTAGGAATTGACAAATAATTTGAAATTTTGGTACTGTTGTATCTTAAAAGAAACAACCCTAGTGTCTTAACTTAAAGTAATAAAAGTTTAATAATAACTCAAATGTATTTATTATAGATATAATTAAACAATGCAAAACATACAAAATAAATATACACTAAAAACACAATAAAACAATACACAAAATGAAAACTTAATGTCATAAACGTACTGCTAATTTCTTTGAAGTTGTTTTAAACAAAGTAACTCATAACTAAATACTTTATTTATAATAAGTAAACAAATAATAAAATCTCCTTTCAGTATTGATGTTCGTAAACTACTTGCTTTTGATGATGTTTCAGTGTCATTCCACTTCAAAATTATAAATATCGATTCAATTAGGTACACAAAAAACTCAAGAAAATCATTGACAGCATAAAAACGTTCAACTCATTTAGTCGCACATAATTGATTTAATGATTTTTTAGTTATACATTTTTGACTTTCTTCGATTTGACTTTTCAACACATCTTTTCGCTTTGGGTATATGAAAAAATCTCTAACTTTAGATATTGTTCCTAATCAATTTCGTGTTTCTTGTATAGAAGATGAATAAGAAATAGCAAGGTTTAAAACATGAACAGCACAATGAACAAACGTCGCAAGCGAATAACTTTGGTCAATAAGAGATTTAGCTCCGTTAAATTGACCAGACATAGAAGCACATCCATCATAACACTGTCCTCTAAGGTATTTTGTTTCTACACCAAATGAATGTAAACTTTGAATAATAATACATAAACCTTTTCCAGTAGTATCTGTTGTAGGCAAAAACTGAAGAATTCTTCCTTGATAATCATATTTTCAACATCTAAATATCGAACACACAAAGTTACTTGTTCGCTTCCACTAATGTCGGCCGTTTCATCAGTAAGTATTTTGAAACATCTTTGGGCATTTATGTTTGTTACGATTTTATTTAAAATAATTTTACTACAGGATTCAATTATTTCATTTTGAAGTGTTTCACTTGTATATTTTATTGTTTCTTCAGCTTCCAAAAATGATTTTAAACGGTCATCTCCTTGGGCTCTGTATCTTAATATTTCTCTAAAATTTCCTTGATTTTCTTGGATAATTTGTCATTTTCTTGATATATATTGAAGTTACAAAGATAGCCGTTATTGTCAAAAAAAAAAAAATAATAATAATAACATTAAAAATGCAAATAATAATTAAACCTATAAGGTAGTTAAACCCTAAAGTTATTTTCGATTTGTTAAAGTCGTTAAAATTAATTCAAATCTCCTGTTATTTTCTTTTATCAGAATTATTATGTCATTAATTCAATTATTAATTAAATTGTTAAACTATATTATATATTCAACTTAATAAATTTTTATGTTGATTATAATCGCATGGCATNTTAATAAATTTTCATGTTGATTATAATCGCATGGCATGATGTTTTTTGTTAATAACTAAATGGAAATAGCAATTTCACATGGACAACATTTTTAATAGTTGCAAGAAAATAAATCCAAACGTTGATATTTTATTTCATACAGATTAAATTTTATATGCATAAATATTCTGTTAACCGATATCAAATTTATTCCACTTGAACTTTCATAAAAAAATCTCTATCATTTGTAAACTAATGTAATAAATAAACAAACAAATACAAAAGGTTTTTCTTCAAAATATCTTTAAAAAATATATATATTTTTTTGATAATTCTCTGTATTATTCTTAAAATATTGTATTCTTTGACCAATAATACAATTAAAATAAATAAGTATTGTTTATACTAAATTTATTTATAATTGGCTTATACATTTTTTTAATGAATTTTTACAATTAAGTTTCCTTGACAATTAGATGTAAATGTTGATTTTATCGACATTTCAGTTCACTTCGTTTTTTCCCGTGAAAAATAAACTATCGTCTTGTGTAATTATTAAGATTTATTTAATTAGTTATTGATATGGCAAGTGAAAAAAATATTTTTGGTCAAACAAATGAATCAAGCTTACATAAGGTCATACGCAGAGTTGAAGAAATATGGAATCGTCGTTTCATGCATTCCAATTGTGTTTTAAATAATACAAATAAAGGACAAATATCAAAAAAGTCAACTAAAGATGGAAGAATTATCTGTAAACACTATTAAGATTAATAATTAAACTAACTATTTCGAATAGAGAAAAAGTTTTTTAATATAAAATATAAGAAAAATTAATAATAAGTTCTCTTCTAATATATAACAATAATTCAATCGCTTTACTTTAATTTAACTATTTTAATATTAAAAACCTTTTTCGAAATTGATTATTTAATTAATAATTATTAAAATTATATTCAATTTGCAGCAATTATTAATAAAAATATTTATCCTATAAAAAATTCCATTATTCCAAAAAAACGCACGTATCGAAAAACGAATAAAAATGATAAAATTATTCCAGAAAAATTGGTAACTATAATTATATTAATATATTTATTCGATTTAGCTATGTTATTGGGGTTTGTCTGATTCAAAAATATAAAATAAACTATCAACCCGCTTAATATAAATGCGGTAACATAATGTTTAATATTATTCTGCTATTTTTTCTATTAGATTTTTATGGGAAATTCAATTTTTATCGAAGATAATAATATAATATTAAGTATAGTTTATTTATTTATTTAAATATCTCTTTGGTTACCTAGAATATGATGCAGCAAAGAGAATTCGGAACACTTTTTCAGAATGAAAAATCTGAAAAATATAAAAATGAAATTTTAAATTCAACAGAAAAAAAAAATATAGCAATTTCAAAAGACAATCCGCTATTAATATCAGCTGATTTGTTAGTAAAGGTATATTTTATTAGGCTTTATTTTAATAATAAGATTTTAAGGTATACCCTAAACCATTTTTTGGACTTAAAGCAGATTTCTTAAATAAATTTATCATATAATTAAATATATTTTTATGATCCGTTAAGAGTTTTCATAAGAAAAATTTGGAACGCAAAACATCCGAAATAAAAAAACAACTTTTTGAGATATCTTCTAATACTACTGCTCGACCAAATTTAAAAAGAAATTCATCCGAAGAAGATGAAAAAGTCATAAAAAGTATACAACTTTTAAAGTACAATTCATTTTTAACAAATATGTAATATTTTTAAACATAAATTATTTTAGAGCCAAAAGTTAGTTCTAATCCTTTGACCTTAAATACGCCGAATGACGTAAATTTACTTGCTCTGTCCACTATTGAAGTAATAAAAGTACCAGAGAAAGAAAAAGGTAATTAGTTATTTAATCTATTTATTTCATGTAAAATTAAATAAAAAAAGATTATTTATTAAACATAATTAATTATAATAATACGAGTTAAATTAATATAACTTCTGCAGAGGCGTGTCATTAAGGGGGTCCATGNTCTGCAGAGGTGTGTCATTAAGGGGGTCCATGGACATTTTAAACAAAAGTAATTATACGTGTTTAATTTCATATTCTAAAACCTTAAATAAACCTAAATAATAGTAAACTGTTCAACAAAGTCTTTTAATAATTCTATGAAAAATGTTTAAATGTGGTTACACTTGCAGAAGTAATGCAAGATCAGAACACAAAATCTCTTGATCAGTATAATGCACCTTCATTTAAATCGCCCACATCATGGTATACTTCAGACACAATTAATGAGTACATTAAAATGATAGTAAAACGGTCAGAAGGTGAAGTTTATGCAGTTGTCACTGATTTTATTGTAGCGTATCTTCGAGGAGGTTATCCAGCTGTAAGAAGATGGATAAAAAAAGATATTCACACAATAAAATTACTTTTTGTGCCCATGAATGTATATGAGAGTCATTGGATATTGACAGTGGTTAATATACCTGAAAAGACTGTGACATCATATGATAGTCTTAAGTCGTATAAGGGTCCCTATCCAATGGTATTAAAAAATTTCTTAATTGAATGGGAGATGGACAAAAAAGGAAAAGCTTCTACATGGACATNAAAAAAAGGAAAAGCTTCTACGTGGACATTACAAATAGGCGAGACATCTCGCCAAACCAATGGACATGATTGTGGGCCATTTACTGTTGAGCTAGCAGAAAAAATGTCTCGAGGAGATACAACACCAATAAATGCAAATTTTACGCCTTTTATAAGATTAAGACACAAATATGAAATTATTGCTGGCGAGCTATTCAATTAATATTTTTATGAATGAAATTTTATCTTTGTATTTTATATGAATTTTCTTAATATTCACTATAAATTGAAATTTTTATTTGTATACCACCAAACATTTTTTTACTTTTTCTATGTTTAATTG
>NW_026099574.1:25547255-25547558 GCF_025091365.1 Daktulosphaira vitifoliae
AGAAATTCAAATTTAATATAAATTTATCTTAACTGAAATAATTTAAAGTTCTTGTTATGTGAATATACAAATATTATAATAGACAGTTATGGATACAATTAAGTTAAAAAGTCAACCAATTATAAATTTTTAAATTAACAAGCGTATCTACTATCTTAACAACTTAATTTTAATTTTACTAAATGACGATTCATAAAGAATTTCATAACTTTTGTTTATTTTTTAAATACTATTTTAATTATAAAAAATTCTTTTCTGTATTTTTTATGAATGCGGTATATTGAATAGGGGTAACTAAACTTA
>NW_026099574.1:25547919-25624639 GCF_025091365.1 Daktulosphaira vitifoliae
GTCCAGACATGGAAGACACCCCCCCAAAATACGCCACTGCCTTGGTACCCTAGGGATCGAGATACGGCCCCGTGCGTCCAAACATACGTTTCTACTCACTAGGAAAGGCTGATCCCTTTTTTCTTAAATTAATAATAAAAAAAAATAGATTACAATTTAACAACTATTACATTATTTTAATTAAAATTTTTTTTTATAAAACTTTATAGCTTAAATTTATGTACTATCTTGTAGTAATACGAAAATAAATATATAAATAGGTATATATATGTATTGTGTATAATGACCAAGTTTATGTATGTTTGGGGATTTGGTCAATTGGTGAGCAACGAGGTTGTGTCGTGGTTGTAAAGTCCAAGAGTTTAGAACAATAAAGACAAGTAGATATAAAAAGAAATAATTAAGGTTCCTCTTATAGAGATATTATAAATGACCTAACTGGTAAGTACCTGTAATAATACACCGAAGCACTGAATGACTTATAGTATTTTTTATAACCCCGTACAATCATCATTGTGTCATTCTTGTAATGTTATCGTTTATTGATAAGTAAGCATAAAATATGAAATATATAAATTAATACATGTACATGATATACGAATCATTTTTATATAACGTTAATATAGTTTGTTTTTACACTTAAGACTAGGGTTGACACATAGTGTTTATTTATTAAGATAAGAGTAAAAAGAGCTGCCAAGTATAATTTATAAATTTATTGAAGTGTAATTTTTAAAGGTGACTAATAATTGAATCATGACTGAATCGTGTGTAATATATTATAATTAGACAACAGTATGTATTTGTTAAATATATCTCTAAGTTATTTATTTAAAAACAATCATGTTATTTTAAGCATATGAATATAATTAATAAATAAGTTTTAATAATCTTAAATGAAAAACTATTATTGTGGACACGAGTAGCCCACTGTTATTTCATAGTATAATAATGATGAGTATATTACAACAATCTATTATAGGAGCCATAAATAACATTATAATTTAATTTCAAGTAATTATTCAATTACTTATTTACTTATTTATTTATACCAATTAATTATTTAGAATTATTTAGATAAAAAAAGAGTAATATGTAAACAAAAGTAAGTAGACATATTATTAAAAAAAAAAAATCAAAATAAAAGATTCTTTTATACATTTTATAAAATCAAAATATAATTTTTTTTATAAAATTACAATACTTTCGAAAATCAATTTACTTGACTAAAAAATCGCATGAAGAAAAGCTTACATAAATGTTTTCCTGTCAATATGTTTCTTGCTTTAGATATTGTTTGACCAGTTTTGGAAAATGAGCGTTCTGATGGAACAGAGGTTGTGACAATACTTAATTTTTCACGAGCAATGTATTATAAGTTTGGGTACAAGGGCTTAATGTTTTTTCAAGCATCAAATGGTTTAGTGTCTATTTTTACAACAGGCTCTCCCAAATAATCATACAACTAAATATATTAACATAGGATGTAAATAAAAATAAGATGAAGATATTAAATTGTATAAACCTCTTAATACATTATAGTTGTTTTGTCTGAACTTGAATGGTTGATACTGAAGTATTGTATGGCCAAATATCAAATGAATCTAACTTTTCATCGACAACAATTTCATTTAATGGAATAGATTCAAAACAATGTACACTTTTAGAGTTATGTGTATAGTAATGCCAATATAACTTTTCATTTGAAAATCTGTCCAGATATCTGATGTTAGTGTAAAACTATTGTTTTTCTTCAAATTATAATAAAACACTTTAGATAAATAGTCATATTTTAAGTCCACTTTATTTTTAATAGTGTTCCTAGATGGAACTGTAAAAAGGGAATAAGACACTTGTAAAAAATATCTAAATCCACTTCCTTCAACAGTGGACAATGGTTAATTATTTTTACAATTATAATAAATTATTGTATCAGTTATTTTTATTTCTTCTGCTATGAAAATTTACTTATTTAATAAAAGAATCAATTCTTATAATAAAGAGCATGTGTTACTTTTTTCCTAAACTAGTATTTAGTTGATAAATTATAATAATTTAAACTTACATACATTATCAAAGGAATGAAGGTGAATTATTAACGTTAATAATTCAGTATTTAAGTTAAAAAAACGTTAAATACTTTATTATAAGTTTTTTAACAATCTCTTTTCTTTGCTTTATATTTTAAGGGGTTGAGAGGGGTTAATGTATTTTAGGCTACAAAAACTATTAAAATTTTTTTTTTCGCGTTTTGAAGACAATTTTATTTTTTTCTAAAAATGTACTCGTGTTGAGATTTTTTCTAAAATAAATAAAAGTATATTATTGGAAACGAAAAATGAATTATCAGTCAAGCAAGAATAATTTTATCAAACTTATCGTAATATAAAACTGAATAAGAGTTATTTCATTAATAAATCTGATAATTTTTATATGGAGATTATACATAAAATAGTTTTTACTTATTTTTTATCTTTTCTAAACGTTATCTTAAACAGGTAATGATTTTGAAATACATGTTTCAACTACTAACCTCTCTCTAAGAACACTTTTATTGCACAATTAATTAATAAGCTAATGAAGCCCTTTTGAATCATTAACATACAGCCCTTAAACATTGAAATCAGGCTTTGGGTTCTATGAAATTTTTGGAACGTTCCTAACTTTGGCCGATAAAAAAATCATTTATAATAATATAATTAATTTTAACTATAACTAATAATTATCAATTAAGGTCGAAGAGGCGTTTTTTCTTTTTTATTGGATGAAAATTTCCTATATACATCTATTTTAATATCAAAGATAAATAAATTAAACATTTACCTGCTTTAAAAAATGTATTTATTTTTAAAAATAATATTAAAAACTTGAATATTTGCAAAAAGTATATTGCACAACAATTATTATTCTAATGGAGTAGTTTAACATTGTATCAAAATGTTTATTTAATCGGAAATAAATTAGACAACAAATCGGAATCATAAAAAACACCTTAAATATATAATAATAATCAACAAAGTATAGTACAAAAAAAAAACATAATAAATAATTTAACAGTGAATAAAAAAATAAACATTAAAATGTATTAAAAAATATACATTTAATATATAATATAATAAATTATTGTCATGAATTAAATACTGGTAAGGTTTACAAACTATACATTAATAATATTTGAATTATTAATATATACGTATTTGTTTTGTTATGATTTAAAAACTGTATGTATTCATTAGCATGTTATATAATTAAATCTTTTAATATATAGTTCATAAAAAAAAATGTTTAATAAAAAAAAAGTTAAAAGATATTTTATAATGCTTTAAATAATGTAATCTGTAAAACAAACCATTTTATATTAACCAAATGAATTATCTAAAAATATTTTAAGATATTTTTAATATAAACAAATTAAATACAGTAACTAAAATTATGTAATGTGTATCTTGTTATACAAAAGCCGTCCAAATACATGACTTAAAAAAATTGGGTTATTTAAAATTCATTAAAATGTAAGGAATTTTACATTTAAAATTAACGAAATGTGAAAAAATAAATAAGGCATAAATAATTGGTAACAATTATAGCAATAAATTGTACATTAAATATTGCTATTATAATATTAGTTTTGAACATGTATAATATCAATCATTAGTTAATAACGAATATTTTATAATTTGTTATGTCTTAACGCACATTTAAGTTAATATGTTAAATCTACGCAAAAGTTCATTAAATATGATTTAATGGTCTTAAGCTATTTTAAGCTATGAATAAATTTCTTTTATATTTTTTTATGAAGAATAATTCATTCTTCAAATAAATACAATCTTAATCTTATAAATATAATCTATTGCTAAATACATTACTTTATGAAAATACCTTATTGAACAAAGCTCTCGAATTGTAACGTTCTATAAATATATTTAATATATATATATATATATACAATAATTATGAATATATTATAATAAATTTTTATTAATTGATTACATTATTATTAGTTAATTTAGTTGTGTTCAGAAAACTTGTGCTGAGTCTTTAATATGAACATAGATGTGCATACAAGGACACTAAAGAGTGCTTTGGGGTTATCTACGACTAGTCTAGTTTTATCTAAGATGGGCCATCAACAATTAAATAGGGATAAATGCCCTACAAGTCCCTTAAATCTTCCATAAGATATATACTGTTAAGGCAAAGTCATGGGCAAGGCGGATTAAGACCTATATTGGTGGTATCTTGAGATAGATCCCCTATGGAAAATATCGCTACAATAACAATAGTGATAAGCAAAAAAAAAAAACCAAAAAATCTGTCATTTTAGTGAAATTTGAAAGGTCTCCTTTAATTCGTGTTATCTCCCCTTTTTCTAAAGCTGGTCATATTTTTGTTACCTTGAATCACTGTGCACATCTATGCATACGAATTTAGTTATTTATCAAGCGAAACAAACTTGAAACGGCAATTTTTTAAATTTAATTCTGTTAGAAGAACTAAATAATTCTTTTTCTAATTAGGATTATTCAAATTATGTTGCCACTAAATTTATTTTTTCTTCCATATTTAACAATGATAGAAAAATAATTAAACAAAAAAAATCTGTATATTAGACTAAGCACATTTTTTTAAGTTACTTCAAATATTATATTATAATTATAAATTTGAATCGTTTATTAAATATTTAAAATAGTTATGTTTTTAATTATAAATATAATCATTTAATTAATTCATATTGATTATTACTAAGTGTAATAGAAGTTACTACATTTATTATTAGGAATAGTTCATGATTTTGACTAGTTATGGTCATGTAATTGGATAATTTTTCCACAATATTTTAATTTAGAGTTTTGGATAATACAACAATAATAGTTTTTAATAATTATTAATCATAAATCTGTGAGTTGAGTATACAACTTTAAACTTTTGCTGGTAACTTAGTTGACGACACCAATAATAGTATCTGAAGGTACCGTGTGACACAACCTTAAAATAAAAATGAATAATAACTAAAAATTTTGAAATTACAAGTTGTTATTACAATGTTACATTTTTTTCAAAAAATTGTTCAGTATTATATTTAGGAACATTGTTAAAAAAAATTAATCTCTTTTTCATATTCTGATATAAGTTTTTATTGAACCAAGCCACAGAAATATTCAAAAACTTAAATTCCAGAGAAATTTTGACACTTACCAACTAATTTTTGGAATATTATGGGCTTGTTTTTCCAGTAGATAAAAACAAAATAAACAGGAACACTGCTTAGTATCATCAAACAACCATACCCTATCATTGGTAATATTTAAAATAAATGCATAGTTTTTTTTATGCAATTATTAGTTCAGATTAATACTTACCTGTCTCTACGGGACTTTCAATAATTGGAATTAGAGTAACAAATAGCGTTGCTGCAATATATATTATGGGAAATAAAATATTAACCTTGATTGGTCTATGAAGATTTGGTTTGGTCCATCGAAGCCAAGGAACACACAAAACTGAGACTCCAATACTTAGCTTAAAATAAAAATCAAATTTGTTAATAAATTTGTAGATTTTTCCGTTCTCTCTACCAATAGTAATGATTTTTAAAGGAAACGTTAAAAAACATTTAATTTTAATCTAACTATTTAATAATTATAAATATAAATAATAGTATAGAAGAAATACAAGTATGTTATAACTTTTTTGTAAGTTACATCCATATCTTTATTGGATAACTGATAGAAAATGTCTATAACTAATAATTGTAAATGTAATAAATATTGTTAATTCACCCATGTTGTAAATCCTACGTAATTGATAAGCGCATCTATGTTGGAAACTTGTAGGTATAACAGCGAAAGAACGCACTAAAAATTAATAAATTGTATAAGTTTAGTATTTAGTAATAATAAATGACTAAATTACAATGCAAATAACTGCAGGTGCTGGAGTTAAATGTTTTATTTGTATCATAGTTAAGATTTGTGGCATTTGACCTTCACATGCTCCAGCATAAAACAACCTAATCAAAAAAAAATTCATCAAATTTATATATTAAAATGATTAAAACTTCATAATAAGGACTAGACTATATGTCAATTTATGTATAATTTAAAATTAAGAAAATAAATAATCTTACAAAAAATAAGTTAAAAATTTAATCTAGAAGATTTTTTGTGGATTCCAAAAAACACGTTTTCAGCTTATTATTTTTTGCTAAAATATAATTTTATATAAATTTAATAAAAATACTACCTTGAACTCGTTAATAGTATACCATTTACAGCACCGAACGTAGACATCGCGACGAACAAAGGAATCGTCCATGCCATTGGACCATATAGTTTTTCAGCAAAGTTCTAAAAATTAAAATTTGAATAAATATCGTAAAAATTTTACTTAAAAATTCATTAAAAACTCTTATATCTGTTTTATTCACATGGTGTTCATAGTGTTTTTTGAATAATTTGTTTGATACTTCAATAATAACTGTTTAATAATAATTTTTTGATATTTATATTTTACAATTATATACCAATAAATAATGAAGATAGTAAAAAGTTCTTTTACGTGGTTTTACGATCAAATATTTAAAGTGAATAAAATAATAATCAATTTTATAATATTTTATTTTTCAAACTTAAGATGCTATAGAAGGCGGTAACCCTCTTTTACATGTTAGAAAGTCAAAGATGGTTCTCGGCTAATCCCAATGATGAACAAGACGGCTATTGTGGTCGGCTTGCACTAGAGATCAGACACCACCAATGAGAAAATCACAAGAACAATCTCCTTGGTACCCTAGGAATCGAGATCCGGACCCCGTGCGCCGAAACATACGTTTCTACCCACTAGGTAAGGCCGACCTCTTAAATATTTTAAGTATATATTTTAACAAATATTTTATTGTGCAATATATAATTGCATGTGTAAAAAGTTATTTAAAGAGTTATGTCTTACTACAGCTACTGCGTTAGAGTTCAATACTTCTTCTGGAGATAATGTCGTAAAAAATGCTACATTGGTGAAAACATATACCACTGTGACAAGGACACACGATATTGCAATAGCTCTTGGCAGGTTTCTAAAATATTTAATAAAAAGTAAATAATACACACATTAAGAGACATAATACTGTTACAAGACCTTATTGGATCCTTAAGTTCTTCTACTATAAAATTTAAATAATTCCTAAAATACAAAAATAAAATTTTAAACTAATATTCTATATATATATATATATATGTATAAAAATTGTATACAGTGTAGAATACTGTATATAATTTTTGGTGATTATTTTAACTATTTTATAAATTCAGATATTTAATACAATTTAAAATATATATATATATATATATCATACAGCTATTATATTATATTGTTCAAAATAATCAGTACATTCAAGGCTAGACATATAATAATAAATCAATGATAAAAATTGAATATCTAGTAATTAGATGAAATTTCAAAGAATACTGACTAGTAGATTTTTTAGAAGTGGAGCGTTATAAGTTTAAAAGTGTCACATTTTAAATCCTAGGATCCATAAAAACGAAAGATAATTACATTAAACGAATGTGGCTACTAAATTACCAATGGGAAATAGGTGTTATTTTAGCCTAGAAGAGCATGTTTATGTTTGACCCAAAAGTTTTATCAAAAAAATTTAAATTCAATTATGTATGATCATGATACAACTAGCGGTGTCATATGGTTCTAAAGTGTGAACCTTGAGAAAGGAGAAAATAAAACTTACAGTTTTTGAGCGAAAAATACTAAAAAGAATTTACAGACCATTTATTGAATCTGATACTGGGGAATAGATCATAATGAGGAATCGAAGAATTTATTTTTAGAAATCAAATATTGTTGTAGAAATTACAAGAAGAAGATTAATGTAAGTTGGAAAGAACACTCATTTATTAAGACGATAATAAAAGAAGATACTATTAGGAAAACACCATTAGGTAGACCCTCATTTACGACAAGAGGATCTTATCAAAAGATATTAAAGCAGCCAAAATCGACAAAAAGATGATGAGAGTTAACTCGTTAATTTGTGAGATGATTAAACTATTACTATAATTTTTGGAATCAGAATAACTTCCAGCTAATTATAGCAAAGTAATAATAAAGTTAATTTTTTTTTTTTAGTATCTTATGAATTAATGAAATTGAAAAAAATATTCAGTTTAGAATTTAATACAACTTAACGAGTTAAAAATATGTTTTAATTTGTCCAGCCTCGAATATTCTATTTAAAAAATGTGTACCATCCATTGTACGCAAAAAGTCCCGAGTAGAAAGAAAGTGCTATTGAGGTAACTTTGGTTTCTGTTTTTTCAAATGTAAAATACTCCGTGTGACCTGAAATAAAAAAGTACATAAAGTAATTATTAGTATCTTTCAAGTTCATAAATATTGATTTAATTATACTTCGATAGTATTTTATAATTAAAGTGCTGGTGTATATAATAGAATAAAATGCCTTACTATATGATTGGTGTATATTAAGGATAAAAATAATAATAGGATTAAAATACTACCAACAAAATCTTAAAAAACTGTGATTAGTCAATAATTTATAAATTTGTGTTGTGATAAAAATAAATCTAGCTAAGAAGTACCTGTACACCTCATGAAGGTCTAGTTTATGAATTAAAACTCCTAAAAAGAAAACAAATTTTTTTCTATTAAATGTTAAAATGATTTTTGTAAGAAATCAAATATAAGCAACTACATTGTCAAAATAAATATCTGCACAATATGCTACTAATTTAGTATTAAATAATAATGTAGAAAAGTAAAATTCTTTTTCATCACCTCTATCCAAACAATTTGGTGTCGGCCACTCTTATCCTAAACTTCCACTTGATACGATCTCCAATATTTACGCAAACATCAGCCGTCCTCATATCGCATTCAATAACATCCCTCCATCTCTTTTTTGGTCTTCCTCTACCTTTTCCCACCTCAACATTAATTCCCATAATTGATCTTACAGCTTACAGAGGAATCGGATTCCTCTCTTCTCATAACATGAGTAAACCATCTAAGTCTATTTTCTCTCATCATATCTACAATTGACGATATACCTACACTCCCTCTTATATGTTTGTTCCTTATCTTATCTTCTCTAGTCACTCCACTCATCCATCAAAGCATTCTCATCTCTGCTATACTCATTCTTTTATCAACCACCCAAGACTGAATCATGCATCATAGCTAGCCTCACTGCAGTCTTATAGAAATTACCTTTCATCCTCATTGGAAATCTCTTGTCGCACAACACACCAGACGCTTCTCTTTATAATTCAAAAATTCTCTCTATAGTATAATATTTATTCAAAAAATGTTTAATGACGCAAATTTACTTAGTGTCAAACAAAATTAATAAAATATAAGAAAAGTAATAGTTGAAATACGTGAAATCGAATTTTGTGAATTAATATAAAGATTGTTTTGTATAACATGGTTGCAATTATATTTAAAACGGTATGAAATGTTTGGTAAAAAAAACAATTCTAAATTAAAAGGGAAATCGTGTTAGAATATTTGTCACAGATACAAGTTACATATTACAGTCATACATACGAAATTATACATTTTTTCATCAATATATACGTATTTAAAAATTATATTCGTCATAATAAAAAAAAAATAATAATAAAATATTGTTACATAAAATGCTTTATATATAAATATATTATTGTTTGCGTTTAGTTTTATTAACTGGATTGTATAAATTGTAAATTATTAAATTTTTTAAATCGAATTCTAATTAAATTATACCGAGAAAATACTTAAAATTTTACTCAAACATTTTTATTAACATTTACGGATTATACAAAAATTTTATAAAAAATGATAATTTCACAGAACAAATGAATTGTTTCTTTTGTCTATTAACAAAAAGATTACTAATTTTAAAGATTATTTTTAATTTTTTTGTCAGGATAACAAAAGATCTAAGATATAGAGGATCTAAAGACAGTCTTTATTGTTTTATTTTTTATCATATCACTTAAAATTGTTCATTCATTACATCAAACATCTGAGTATTCAGTTTAGGTTTGGTTACTTATTGATGCAGTTATAAAGCTCTGTGAAAAATTACAAAGACATGCCACGAAGGCTCATTCATAAGGCAAACTTTTTTTAAATGTCAATCATGAATAATCGGGTTAACGACTTTCCAATGGCTATGGATATTCGTTTTCACTAAAACGGAGACGGTTTAGCTGCCACGATCACATTGAACACTGTCAGGGGTCGCTGAATCCATTTCAAGATAAAAAAAAATGGTTTCACGTGTTACAATTGTCATTGATGTGTATTACTATTATCATTATTATTATTAGGAAGATGAAGGCCGCTACTACTTCGTAGTAAATCGTGTGTGCTACGGTGGCGGTGTGTTGGGAATTCAATTGTTTTCATGGAGCACTGCTGCGGTCCGTTCTCTTGCTATAAGTTACTGATTGACATCCGTTAATATAAAACTCTATAGCAACTATACGTACCGATCGTCTGGTGCAATAATAACACAATATAAAATAGCTTTGAAAATTATAATGAAATAGAAATCTGGTGTTGATTCTACTAGAAATTTGCCGGATTAATCGAAACGGATCCAGGAGATATATCGAATATGTGTACTAACATGATAAATCTTTAGATATTTTCATATTTGATTATAACACAACAAATAAAAAAATCAGTTGTATAGAAAAATACTTATGTAATTCAATTTTTCATTAAAAAGTTAAATTCTAAAAAAATAAGTTTTTTACTATAATATACACTATATGCCTCAGCGTGTTCTGATATCCTTAATAATTTTTGATCCAGCGAATATTTCGAGTTACGTTTTTATTTAAATAACTTTTTAATTTTTTGACTACGTTTAAAATATAATTTTATTAATTTCTGATAATAATTCAATTTTTTCCCCTTATTTTTAAATAGCTATTGTTTAGCCTATTTCTTACAAAAAATTGTGATCGGTAATGACAACTTAAAGTATTTATTGAGTTACAAGCATTTTAATGCACATAGTTGGTACAGCTCGTATTGGTGTATATTTATAATACATACTTCACTTGCGCTACATACTCTATGTATTAAAATGTTTGTAACTTAATAAATAGTTATCCTAAAATTGTTATCGAATTTTTAATTTTTTTTTTTTTGTAAGGTAAAACTAAAAAATGGCTATTTTAAAATTTCAAAAATAATAAAAAAAAAATGATTTAAACGTAATACAAACAGTGCAAATTATTTTAAAAAAAAGTTATGCAAAATATTCACTAGATCAAAAGTTATTAAAAATGTCAGAACAGGCTAGAACACTCTGTATATTCCATGTATGCACATGGAATTTTTGTTTTTATCAAAACACATCATTAATAACAATTAACGCTTTGCAAAACTTTATAGTGTATAATATATATTCCATTACAATTCCAAAGTGTAAAATCAGTTGATAATTCATAATATTTGTTACGTAAAAGATTTTTCATAGCCCGTCATAAATAATATAAATTGAAATAGTCCAGCTGTTAAAAAAAAATTAATGAATAAATTAAAAATAAGTAATGTTTGTTTTTTTAATAGTTTTCAGCTTTTAAATATCTAGGATATCTTTAAATATTTATATTTTATATTATATTTATATTTTCAATTTAAAATGGATACTTTGTAAAATTATTATAATTTTTTTAAAGCTGTAACATGGTATTTTATGTTTAATTGATCAGGCACTACATTTACCAAAATAAATATTGAATAAGAATAATAAATTATTTATCACTTTGTATATCCCAAAAATATAACTGAAAATAAACTTCATGAAATACAAATACATTTTCTTTTACTTAACTGATTAGTTTTTTTCTCATATTGTTACTTAAGTAATGTAATACCTTTAGTTAAGTACAGATAGCAGGTGTTTATTCTTGCAGTTCTAAGTAGATTAATCGATTACCAATAAAAGCCCAACTTATAAATTGTTGGCAAAAATAATAACTGTCTAAAATTTAATCATTTAGTACAGTATAATAAGTTTCAATAATTGAAAATGATAAAATTGTGTTCTAATTTTTTTAACGGTAGTTGTGTAATAGTATTAATGAACATTCTTGTGCACTCATCTCCGTTTTTCGAAATTTCTTTTCATTGTCATTCGAATACAAAGGTAATAGAAAGCAAACAATTTTTATTTTTTGATGTGGTATCCCAAACAAATAAGGACTTACTAAAATTTTTTTTTTCAGTTCAAAGATTATTGACAAGAAATAAAATTAATATAAAAGTTTTTTAAAATAAAATAAAATCCATGTAAAGAAATTTGATTTGGCTACATTTGTATTTTAAAGAATTTTATTTAATTATTTAATTTCAGATATTACATTACGTAAAGTATTTTTAACAAATAAAACTTAATAAATTTTTGATTGTATATATTTTTAAACATTTCAAAAATTACCCGATTTTTTATCTCAAATTACTTGAACTTTCAATTTTATTTTAAAGACTATTATTAAAAATTGTCTTTGAAATATATCATTAGTGTATATATAAATAATGAATATATATGTTGCAATCAATGTATAATTACAGGTAATGTGAACATTGACGCGGCATTGTAACTAACGCATAACTTAAATCGGTACGTCCCTCCGTAAAATGGGGAACATGTATCGAATAATATTTTTGATATTATTGTATACTCCTCATATACTTAATTTTGTAGTTATTAAAACAGTTAATTAAAGAACAGCTTAAGTGAAAAGTAGGAAATAATCTTAAGTATCATTAAAGGTTGTAAACACTAACACCTGAAAAAACAGGGTGAATAGCTAAGTTCAATTTGCCACACCCAGAATATTCCCGAGAATTACTAATGTTAAGTTAGTTGATTTATACTATCAAAATACAAAGGGATTTAACCCACTAGACTACTAGATTTCTTTGCCTTTGATACACGTCTGCTACACCATGGTAGTACTGCAAACATAACTAAATATAATTAAAAAAAAAAAACACACTACAAGGGGGTCGCGGCACAGTGGAGATGTGACATAGTTGAATCAAGTATAATGATATCTGACAGTGATTAAAATAACTATCAAAAAAAACGCTTCGATGCAAATCTTTAGATAGTGTTTAATTTTAAAAAATTGGTGGATTATTACAAAAGCTACATGATCTGCTATTTCCTTATTAATATCCCGATTAAGATAAAGTATGTCGAATGAAAGAGGGATATAAATATTATTTCTCATAAAAAAATTGTATTAATCCATACACTTTTCAATAAGTTATAGCGTTATAAGATTAAAAATGTAAAATATAAAATCGAGAATTTTCACACAAAAATAGCATTTGGTAACTAATTTCACCCTGAATACAAAATAAAGTCCGAAAATTTTTTTGTCCATGATAAGTATATTACATTAGCTTTAATTTAAAATATATATAAAAGTGTCAGACTTTCCGGAACACTTTCAAAAGTTAAGTTGAAAAAGTCATTTTGAATTCCCCTCTGTGGGCAGGTAAAGGGTCAGATTTATAAAAAAAATACACCATATGATAGGTAAAGACATCAAGCATCTATAAAAAAAATTATATTGATTTTTTCATTTTTAAGAAAGTTATGGCAGTTTTAAGTAATAAAAATTTAAAAAATGTCAAAAATTAGCGATTTTTTAATTTATAATTTTTTTGGAGATTTCCCCCATTTACGGGGAACAAGAGAAATTTTTTCAATTTTTGAAGGTAAAGTTTTCGACTAGATACGTTTTGTGATCTTTTGACGTATCGTTGAAAGAAATCGATTTGGTGAGAGTTGAGAAAAAGTGGTAATAGACAAAAAAAAAAAATAAAATACATCATAGTAAAACCAATACCTTCTCAGCTTTGCATCGAAGCTAAATGTTTAGTTAGGTTTAAAGTTAATATTCAATAAACAATGAAAGATTACAAATTAAAACGGTTTCTATTATCAAACAAAAACGATTAAAGTTACAATATCTGATATTATGACTGATATAATGATACCGATGATTTGTCTATATTGCCCAATTTTACTTGGGCAACAGCATATTGACCCGCAAAAATAATCTAAGTATTTAAATATTCTACATAGACCATATAACGAAGGCGAAGTTTATAATGTCCGGTCAATGTATCATATTGCCCGTAATTCTAAATTGTCCGTAACATATACAACAAACAAATCTTAATATATATTTATTATAATTTAAGCAATGCTAGAAACAGAAAGGATTTCGCTTTTTCGAAAATTTTAATTTTATCCAGTAAGTTAGTTCTGCTATATTGAATTTTTTTTAAACAATTTACAAGGTTAATAATTGGAGAAACCGAAAGTTAACCAAACCTAAAATTTGACTTTGTTTATTAAGTTTAAAATCAAATTTTGATTTTAAACTTACATTTAATATAAGTTCAGTTAAGGATTCAAAGATGATCTTATAATATTTTCGGCTTCTCTAATAATTTTTTAAACGTATATTAAAAAAAATTTGATATGGATAAACTAATTTACTAGATATAAAAAAAAATTGTCAAAACCCGAAATTATTTCGGTTCCTAGAACTGATTTTAAGATTTGTTTTAAAGTACTATGTGCAAATATATTTAAATAATTCATACATGGCTACTAAATAATGAAATATTAGATTTTTAGTCCCTTTTTGAGATTTTATAGCTTATCTAATTTTTAGGAAATTATTAAAAAATAATTTTAACATGTCAATGTACTAAGTAAATTCGTTCCATTACTAAGCAAAATAAAAATAATAACAGAATAAAAAGTGTATAATAGGAAGTATAATACGTACATAATAATAAAGTAGAAAATGTGGTATTATTAGCAAAATATTATGAAAAATATTTAGGATAAGTGAAAAGAACATCTAATCAAAGTTATATTTTAACATAGTCACTTTGTTTATGTTTTAATTGCGAAATTTATTTGGGTATCTAATCAATTTGGATGTATAAAAATAAAGATTAAACATTGATTTTTTTTTAATATTAATTTAATGAATTGATTTTAAAGTATCAATTTTTAAAACGTTCTTTAGTTTTTAATTAAAAGTTTCGCGTGTAAACAGAATGATCTAGTGTTTTTCGTAAACTATACATTTTATTTTATTATTATATTTTTTCATAATACATTCATACCTACATGATATTAACCCAATTCTTTAAGTGTGATCATGGTTCATTCTATGCACACAATCTAATGTCACGTAAAAACAGATTTATAGCGACTTGCTCAATCAGTGCCATTACACGTGTAAACATCACGTATCTAAAAACAATAACTATTGACAGCAGTTAAAGGATGAGTAAAAAAGTCGTTTTGTTATAAAAAACTTTAAAGTATAGTACGAAAATACACAGGGTGGTGGCAATCAGACACGTTTTGAATGGCTTCAGCAATTATCTGAGTATAATCAGTTGTAACACGAAGGAAGTAATCATACGGGATCTAGTTTTTTCTTCCCGCTCGAATATATAATAATATTTTGTGTAGTAAAATCGAAAACGTACATCATATTCTTATTGAATACGTTTATTTTTTACCATTTAATAGCAATATATTATTATTTTATTAATAATATCATAATAATAATACCGTCTTTCATAATATTTCATTCACATTTGATTTTCACTTGTATAAAATGTGTTCTACACTCCCTACCAATGATTTGAAGTGACGGACTAGAGGCGTTCTTAGACCGTAATATGTCAAACGCGGGAAATCTTCGACCATAGTAATCGAAAACGTGCAGTTAAACGCTGATAGGCAAAGTGTTAGGTACCTACTAAAAGACTACAGGATTGCCTAGAAATTTATGAAATTTTTTTTGTCATTTTCAAATGAAATGGCATACACTTTGTTTTTACCAGCCAAATATAACAATCGGTTCTTGTCGTTATACCTATTAATGATTTTCACAGTGATCGCGTTAGTGTTTGCTGATTATTCCGTTGCTACGGCTATTTTCAAAGGAACTCATGTTCGACGTAAAAGAACTGTGCCCGACTTTGTCGAAGACTTCATGAACAGTGTATACTTTGATTTTCAAGATCCATTACCGTTACCATCTACAGTAATCGCCAGGATAACACACATGCCAACTACGAATAGAATAAGGTACGGGTGCGCCCAAAATATTGATTCATTTCGTAATTTCTGCTCTTAATCATTTTCTTCAACTCTCACTTTAAGTGATTATCTAACATAGTTCTAGGTTTTATATTTTTGAAGAGTCATAAAACTGAGAAAATTATTTATAAATTACTTGGGTAATAAGTCTTCGACGAGGACTTATTGTTGGCTTGGATCTAAAAGGTTTTATAAATCAAAAAGTAATTTTCCAGGGGAGCAAATTTAAATATATTTAACTAATTTTCAGATTATAATTATTTGATTTAAACGAAAAATTAATAAAAAAAAATTCAATTAAATCACAATTTATATTACATCAACAGTTAATTAAGAACGGACTTCATAATCAAATAATATCGATAAAACTAAACATGGAACCAAATAGTTCTACAGAGAAAACCTATTAGCACAAACACTAAAAATAAAATTTAAGCTAGAACCTTTTTGCAGTTAGTAAAAGAAGTATTTTAACATAAAGAATTTTTTGTTTCTAATAAAATAATTTGTTTTTAACTTAAATAGAACATTATTGTTCCTAATGAAATAGATTTTTACTTCAGATAGTACCTTTTTATTCTAAAGTTTTTCATAATGATATTTTGAAGGTAAATAAGGAACTTATTTGCAATGAAAAAAGCGCGCTACAACTAAATTACGAAAAAAGTGAATTTTATAAAATTCATAAAACCTATTGGATTCAAACCTACAATATACAACTATAAACAATCAATATAAAATAATTTGTTAAATAAAACTTAGAAAGTCTAACAAGTAAGGTAATGAAAAAATGAAAATGCCAAAAAAAATTTAAACTGTAATTTAAAAAAAAGATTGTAATTAAAAGTTTAAATATTTCAAATTGATTAAGCGAATTTTTATTTTGATGGAAAGTTATACTTACTCCCTTAGTTAATTATCGGTTATAACAAGAAAACATAATTTTCTTTTAAAATTCTTTTTCATGTTTTAGTGTTTATATATTAATGTCAATTTTGAAATTAATATGTAGGAAATATTTTGTCGAAAGATATATTCCAAATAAAATATTTTGTTGAAGTAAAATTATTCAATATTTAAAAGAGTACTCATTTAAAGTCGTAAAATATTCAGTTTCTAAGTATATTAAAACGAAAACGTAAACGAACCAACCCTAATTTTTTAATAGGCATATTGTCATTATAGAAATTATATTGGTAGATACTTGTAAGTTGAGAACCTACTTTTTTTTTTATTTTTACAAACGTTTCTTCTAAAATTTATACATTTTTTATAATGGCTTAGTTTTTAAAATAATTACATCTTTAAAGGATAAATGTCTAAAATCTTAAGTTATATTATATGTTATTTTTGATTAACTGTTAATCATTCGTGAAGGTAAATTCTAAGGAAACATCAAAATACGTGATTCAGAAGACAGGTCTATTTAAATGTATTATATTGATCAAACTCAATACAAAAAAATATAATGCACAATCGAATAAATTTAAAGTCTTTATGTAAATTAATGTTATTCATTCTTTAATAAAAAAAGTATAAAAATTTTAAAGATACCGTTTAAACTATTGTCACACAGTACCACGTATATTACTATTGTTTAAAATTAAAAAATAAAACTCTAAAGGTGAAATCTGAAAACTTCCTCGCGCGTTTAATGAATAAAAGAACAATGGCGTACAAAAATCTTACTATGTAGAATTTTTTTACTTTTACAGTTGATTAACAAATTATTTTATATATTGGATAGTTTTTTTAATCGTAAACTACTTAATTAATTAAACAAAAAAATTATATTGATCATTTTTTTAATGGTTTCTTTTGGTTCCATGTTTTTCTCAGTTTAGCAACATGAAGTATTTTTTATGTTCATCCCTTATGTCTTATAAGGGTGTTAATATTAGTTTTTCAAATGGTAATCGGCATAATTAACTAGCATATTTATTAGATAATGATCTAATAAAAAAAATTACTGGTTTATAACAACATTAGACCAGTATTTGAAAAGTTATTAACAATTTAAAGTAATAACTGGAGGTGAAACGTGAGTGCTGCAATTTTTAAAATTAGACATTTCTCGGCTTCACATCACCTCCCATATTAATATTAAAATGTTTATATATATATATATATTATTAATGCTTATAAATTAATTTTTTTAGATATATTCCCATGGAAAAAATAAAATTAACTAAAATGCGTGCTCGAAAGTTAGCTACACCAAGTATGAAGTTCAAGTATCCCAAGAAATATCCTCTTAAAGAAGATGATTTTACAGCTTCGTTATCGAATAACAATTTGCCGTGGACTTTACATCCATTGCCACCGCCATTGACAACGGTTAAATCTAGTTTAATAGATGCACATAAAAACGTACCATGGGCTTTGAACCCGCTGCCTCCTCCAGTAAAAACTAAATCCTATAGCGATTACTATTGGTCAAATATGAAAAAAACACCAGTCAAATTTAAACGCAAGTATAGACCAATGAAGCCTATTCATGTCGTGGAACACAAACCATTTGGTTCAAAATCTATAAACTATAAGCCTACAGAATTAAAATCAAGCGATATTATAAAAACAATTAATTTCAAATCTAATAAACTAAATAACGAGAAACTGAAATCAGATAAGTTGACGGGGATTGATTACAAATCAGAATTAAATCAAAAATATAGTGAAGAGGATCCAATTAAAGATTATTTTAATAATCACGATCAACGAAATATTCATGATGAACAACGACAAAGCGAATCTTCATCTACAGAAAACTTTTTACCATCAAAAGCACCTAGTTATATGACTACGCATATTACTATCGAACCGTCAATTGAAATTGCATCTTTTTCTGAAACTGAATTGCAAGGTGACAGCACTTCTAGTAACGCAGTATCTTATGATGATAGTCAACACCGATGTCATTGTATTCTTAATGGACATAGACACAAACGGCAGACAGAAATAAGCAATTTAAATATTAATGACAATGGAACAACTATTGATTGGCGTGGTGATACCAGAGTGGAACGTTCTCATGATCACTACTCTTCGGTAGGACACGCGACAGAAATTGAAGTTCAAAAGTCTCAAGATATAAGCGATCAACCAATTGTTAATGGAAGTCCTATAAATTACGAACAACATGTTCGCGAAATGAATATAGCGACAATGTTAAAGAACGATAAAGTACCTTCAGAGTCTATTAACCATAAACAGGAAATTATAGATAATATACACAGCATTAAAGATAGTGACAAATTTAAGATTAACTATGGAATCGATCTCAATAACTTGGACGAGTCTAGGTCGTCGAGAATATCAGCAAATAAGGGAGAAATTTCCTTAAAATTAAACGACGAGAACACGAGTGGTAAACTTCGTAGTACTGAAATTGGTTCTAATCCCAATAAAGAAAGACGTTTTCAATTAACAAAAAGTAAAATTGAAAATTCGGATAAGGGGGTAGCGTTTAGCATACAAACTCCATTTTCAGTAGCGAGTTTTGCTTCCAATATAAGATATCCGCTTTCAGAAGGACATCAATCTCAATTCAAGTATACAAATGAAGAATCTCCACAGTCAATGTTTCACACAGATTTATCGGAACCACTTGACTTTGAACAATTTGGCTTAAAATCTGCCGTAGGTGAAGACAAACAATCTAATTCAGGGCAATATTTAACAGAATTCTCTAAAAGTTTTGGAGATATGCCCTTTTATACTAACACGGGTCAATTAATTTTGGATATGACACATAATTCCCAAGATAAAACATTAAATTCTAGACGAACCGAGCCTCATTTTTCTCTTAATTTTGAAAAAAACCATGAAAGATCAAATTTATTTCGTTACAACACACCAATATATTCAAACAGGCCGCTAAGCCGACTGACTAAAATTCGAGATGAGGCAGATAAATCATATTTAGAGTACTTCCAACCAGTAATAATTGATTTCGAAAAATCTGACAAAACCAAATCTAAATTGTTTGGACAGAACAGTAATAATAATAACAATAATAATAATTTTAATTATTTCGAAAAATCTGATTCGTCAATGTTTCCGAGATTTAAAAAAAATGATAATCCGGATTCTCTCCGCTTACCCGGACGCTTACACGAATTCAATGAACATTTAACAAGAAAAATGATACTTCACCCGTCAACGTTTGACATCGACTAAAATAATGATAAAAATAGTTATTCCATAATGTTTCTATACAAAGTTGAAATTAAGATCATGAAATAATTAAGAACTATTATTCTCATATACTCCTCATCGTAAGTCAACTATTATTTCACACAAAAAAAAGATTTGTAAAAGAAATTAATTTTACAAAATAATTCTTCAACGGCAAAATGGTTTTATCTATACTAAGTATGATATTTCTGTGTAACAATATTTCAAATTATTAAAAATAAAAATTTATTTATTTTATTTTGAGTAACATAATTTAAATTTTATAAATACCTATACAAGTAATATTCAAATTATCCTTACTGCTAAGCGTTTATTAACGTTTATAAATAATTACTTATTATGGTTGTATTTAAATTTACTATCTACTTTTTAATTATAAATAATTAAGTATGGTAGTGTTATATTAATTTCCAGATTCATTGTAGTTTTTTTTTGTCATTTTATTGGAGGGGCATAATAATAATAATACTATTGCCCCGTCGAATTTTGACCGAGGGGGCAACTGCCTCTTGCTCCCCCCCGTTTCCGGCGCCACTGTATATTTCTCTTATTATCTTATCTTATTATGTTTAAAGTATGTTAGTATTGAGTTATTTAATTGCGAAGTGATTCATCAAAAATATATTAAGAAATTATTATAATTTAATACTTAATCTATTTTTGTATAAATGTTTACATGTAGAAATTAATAGCAAATTAGATAGAGGTAAGAATTTAGGATAAATATAGTTTTTGATATTTGTTTTCAATTTATTAGATCTAAATTCAAGTTTATAATGACAGTTACGAATAATCCATAAAATTTAGTTACAAACATATTAAATAAATATTTACCTGTCGCCAACTGGTATACTCCTGTTGTAATAATGACCATAAGAGCTAACAATTTAGCGTATGTGAATGTATCTTGCACACGTGTAGCCCATCTAACATCCCAGCAGTTAATAAATGTTAGTAACACTAAACAAATAAAATGTCATTATTATTAGTAATTTTGAAGCTTTAAACTAAATTAAAATTTCTAATTTATATACGTAATTTAAGAAAGTTAACATAACATTACACTTTTATTTTACTTTTAAATTACTGTTTTGTCATAAAATAACAACACATTTTGTGAATATGTTAATTAACATGGCAGTAATAATAATAATAATATATAATAATAATAATAAAAGTATTGTACTCTTTTATTTATATAATAACCCAGCACAGGGGAGTCGCGGCACAGTGGAGACGTGACATAGTCGGATCAAGTATAATAATATCTGACAGTGATTGAAATCACTATAAAAAAAAAACGCTTCGATGCAAATCTTTAGATAGTGTTTAATTTTAAAAAATTGGTGGATTATTCCAAAAGCTTCATAATCTGCTATTTCCTTATTAATATCCCATTTAAGATAAAGTATGTCGAAAGAAAAAGGGATATAAATATTATTTCTCATAAAAAAAATTGTGTTGCTCAATCACTTTTCAATAAGTTATAGCATTATAAAGTTAAAAATGTAAAAAATAAAATAGAGAATTTTCACACAAAAATAGCATTTGGTAGTCATTTTTACCGTGAAGACTAAATAAAGTCAAAATTTTTTTTTTCCATAATTAAGTACATTACATTAAATATAATTTAAATATATATATATTTTTTTTGTTATCTTTAGTTTCACATTATTCTTGAATTATTAACTATGTAATACTTTTTAAGTTCATCCCTTATGCCTTAAAAGAGTATCAACTTTGTTTTCTTAAATGTGAACACATATTTTGAATTTAATAAAATGTTTGAGTTTTTAATTTAATAGTAAATGGCATTTGAATTTTTAATATAACTTAAATCGTTTATTAGATATAAACATTTAATGTTTCAAAATTTTGAGTTAATAATGTATAATATACAAGGGATTACAAATACAGGTAGATAATTGTTTTTTTATGACATTGCTGTCATAGACGCGGATTGTTTATTATCAATTATGAATATCAATAGATAAACTTTTTTTATTTTCAGTTAGTATATTTATAAACTCATAACAATGTGCCTTACTACCATTGATAATAACAATGCTGTGTATCTGCGAATATTGATGTCATAAAAACCAATTAGCTACCTGTATTTGTAATCCCTTGTGTATTATACATGAATATTAACTTAAAAATTTGAAACTTTAAATGTTTATATCTAATAAACGAATTAAGTTACATTAAAAATTCAAATGCCATTTACTATTAAATTAAAAACTCAAACATTTTATTAAATTCAAAATATGTGTTACCATTTAAAAAAACAAAGTTGACACCCTTACCAGGCATAAGGGATGAACTTAAAAAGTATTACATAGTTAATAATTCAAGAATAATGTGTAACTAAAGATAACCAAAAAAATAAAATGTTTAAATTATATTTATTCTGTAAGTAATTTAGTGAGTTATGAAAAAAAAATCATTTTCTATATAAAATCATTGATATTTAAAAAGTGATGATCTTTGATCTTTTAAAAACTTGTAATCAGATAATTCCTTTTAAAAATTGAACACTACCTACAATTTGAATCTAATAGTTTTTTTATTTATAATAGTGATTTTAATATCTATCAGATATCATCTGATATATCGGGTATACATGTTTTAACTAGCACGTCACCACTCTGCTGGGTTTTTTATGGAATTGTAAATTCATTAGAATGCATTTCTTTTTTTAACTTTTTTAATTTACAATTTATTAAAATAAGTCTCAAATGTTTAGACCATTTAGTTATGTTGTCGCATAGCTATTACCTATTTTATGCGCATAAGCTCTTTATACCATAACCGAATATTATATTAGTAGATTCAATGAAATGCGGTTAACAAGATGTTTCCTTTTAGTTAATTTAAAAGACACAAATTTAAATTTATACCATTTATTGATTTAAATTTTACTACACATTACTTTTAAAGAATCTTCAAGTACATAAATTCTTTATTTTAAATTGTTATTAATATAAAATTATTTTCTTATTTTGATATCATTCCTTTAAATATATGTTATGAAAATTATAATTTGTTCAGTTTTTTATATAAACATCTATTTTTATCGATATAAAGATGTTTAATGGAATGTAGCGGGAGAAATCTCCATTTATTTATCAATGTAGTAGTTGTAAAACTGCGTTACCACGTAGATTATTCTATTCGCGATTTGATTTAGCATAAATGTAAAGGTAGAATTTATATATTCTTTTCATTTAATCAATGATTATAAATTACAAGTCACTTTTGTCATTTTAATAATAAACAGTAATATCCTGTGGAAAAATTAGAGATATAGTTGATAATAAAATAATTTAAAATAATGTCCAATAAAAATACGAATAATTGAGTTACATAATATGCATTGAACAAAACACGAACTTTTTAACATTAAGGAAACAGATTGGATAGAATAAATTTTTATTATAAATGTAATGAATAAAAAAAAAAAAAAACTATAAGACGAAATTTTCTAAACCTAGTTCAAGCAATTGTAGTTGAAAATTTATTCTATAGAATCCAATGTATAATACTTAATGACACTTTAGAATGCACACTCAAGAGGTTGTTCACACTAATGATCCAAAAAATCCCATAGGTCAGTATGATATTTTTAGTATACATTTTAATTTTACATACAAGTTATAAAATTTTGACATGAAGAATCAAAAATTCGTACACAAATATACAACTTTATTGTTATTTATCACAATTTTCCCTTAAATTGTATGCGTTAAAAACTTCTAGTACATATATGTGATAATTCGGAAATTTTTTTAAGCGTAATATTAATCATACACATAAAAACACTTCTGATTTTGACTAGTTGTTATTTTTAAATATTTTATTCTAAAAATATAAATTTTAATTAAAGAGTTTTAGTATTAACTATAAAGAAAAAATCTTAAAATCCATTATTTTTTTTAATTTCTATGTAAAGCTGAGAAGTTTTAGTTTTATCATTAGCAAACATAAAATTACAAATAAACAAATTATTATCAGTTTCTAAGTCACTGTTAGATATTATCTATACTTGTTCCAACTAACGTCACGACCCTAATAAGCCTCGACCTCCCTGTGTTGTGATTTTGTTAATGTGACCTTTAAAGGTCTAACGCTATCTACCTAAAGACGAAGTTATTTAATTCTGACATACACTGGATTGGTAGACCATTTTATTCACAGAAAACAGGATGATGATTTATTTTTTACAGGCTAAATTCTTGTCCATCATTTGATCAAATAATTAAAGAAACTTGAGATGACCTACAGTTTGAGATTTTGATCTTTCTAAACATTCGAAAGTATTTATTTAGAAAAATGATTAAGGGATAATTTAGCTAATTTCATCTAAAGTTAGTACTTATTATTTAATTTTTGCTCATGGCAAAATAATCTCTCATAAAAAATTTAAGAATAGTTCATGTTTTTTATAAAAATCAACAGGAAAAGGGTTAATAATCTATGAAGGTACGTTATAAACTTTGATATTTACTTACCTATACAACAGGCAGCAAGTAAGCGTACTGATTCATCCGGAGGATCACAGTTTGTGTAAATAGGTTTGAGAACGTACAAACTGAAAGTTAAAGCTACTATGGCCTGTGAACATGGCCTGACAATCATACACTCAATCCAAAGTCTCATGAACGCCAAAAATGGTCCAAACGTTTCCATGATGTATGCATAATCAGCACCTGATTTCGATATCATACAACCTAATTCGGCATAACAATATGCACCAACCTGTGATAATTAGTTCTATGAATATTAAAGCAAGACTTATACTGTATCACTTATAGATCATACCATCGAAAATAAGCCAGATACGATCCATACAATTAGAGACGAGTTGACTGATTTTGTATGACGAATCACTCCAGAAGGCGATATGAAAATACCTGACCCGATGATACTGCCAACTATAACGGTGACGCCGTTCAATAAGCTCATTTTGGCTTTAAGGCAAACTCCATCTTCGCCTGGAGGATCAGCCGCAGTGGTTGTTTCGTCCTTACTTTTGACGCCCATTTCTCACTCTTAGATTACTGAAAAATCTAAAATGTAATAAACAACACTTTTTAGTCAAGTTATTATCATTATTGTATTTATTATTATAATTAACCACAATTATGTATAATTTCTTTGAGGGACTACAAAATTATTATGTTAATAATTTTAGTAAAATCAAATTCTATCAAAACTATATTTTTTTAAACTTACAAACACTTAAAACTTATACGCAATATATATGTGGAAAAGTACTTAACTTTACGAATTTATTGGTGTATAATCTTTTTTCAACGTTGTTCAATTATTGATAAATATACGACTCTGTATATGCTTACGCATTGAAAATGACGTATTTAAAGGGTTTATTACATCTAAACTACCTGTTCATCAATACCAAACATTCATATATTTAAATTAATACATTAGTAAATCATATACTTGGATATATGATTTTAATATTACGCAAAAACTAAAACTTATCACTTAATCGTAATTTATAGTTGAATTCAATTACAGATACACAAATTTTCTAGAAATATTTTCCAATGTATATTTACTTTATTGTACAGGGTAATTGAATTAACTATGCCTCACAAATTATCTCTAAAAATATAAGAGTTATCTTTTTTTTTTTTTGAAATATTATGTTTCTATCTTTGGCTGCTCAGTGATTAAAATTAAATTTTTATGATCATTCCTTATGCTTTAAATCAGTATCAACATTCAATTTTCAAGTGGTAACCCTATTTTTTTTATATATAATCAGATTAGATTTAGTTTAAAAATATTTTTTTATTTTATTCAATTATCAGCGAGCTATGATTCATTAAAGTTTAAGGGACGTGAGTATTACACACGTCAGAGACGAGCAAGCGTACCTAGTTTTTAGACAAAAATAGTTTCATGTTTAAGATATAATTCAGAAAAATTTTTTCTATATATAACGCCTTCCTAATAAAAAAATCCTTGGCTCGCCACTGAAACTAATTCAATCATTGACAGATAGAATATAATATTAAGAAAAATATTGGTCATAAGTTCCTAAAAGAATAATTTATCTAAAAAGACTGATTAAACATAACTTAGTTATATTTTTTCGTTATAAAATAATTAAACTTACAAAGTCCATCACGATTAAATATTGCAACGAAGATTTTTGGCAGTAAATGTTGGCTAATTACAGTCTGTGTATTTTTTGTAACTAGTGAAGTATTATATCTAAGCGCACTAATTAAATTCGGTGGAATAATTATTACAGGTATTATTATTCAATTATTGCAAATGTGGGCGGCACGTTACGCAAATTAATTTTTTGGGCGCCGTCTTGTCTGCTGCTCAGCAGTTTGGTTACTGAGCAACGCGACGACTCCGGTATTCTTTCCTCTCGTTGTCCTGCAACATTGCCGCGACAACGCCTGTGTCAGGATATTGCCAATTCGCAGGCGCGCAATCCCTTTAAACAATCAACAGTGAAACATTGGCGTAGTAGTACATTGAAGTTTTCTTTAGGAATGGCTTAGCGCTAAAAAAAGTAATAATTAAGTATTTGCATCGCAAGCAAACTGGTAATTAAAACAAAAAAATCAAAAAATAAATAAGGATTAAAAAATAATTGCTTACTTGAAACACTCCCATGTTTTGTTTATATTATATTATTATGATTGAGAACGGAGTACCATATAGGCAAATCACGTACATCTATGAAATAATCAACGTGATTAATAACAACTTTTATGGATAATAAATTCAATACGTTAAAGTAAATACTCATTTAAATTAAATTATTTAAAAAAACAAAACAAAAAAGTTGATTGTCTAGATATTTTATATGAGATAAATTCACATTTCCTTACGAGTTGATAAAAGCGTATATTTATATATTAATAATTATTTATAATATCTGTACTAATTGTCTTTTTAGCTATCACTCAATCAATAAATAAATTAGAAACTAAAGTAGTCTTTAAACTTAAAGCATATAAATGTATTTATATTTCAACTATTATATTATAATCTTAACAATACTCTCCTTGAGTCGCTTAAGATGCAACACTTTATAATTCACTTTTTCCAATTTTCCAAGTGAGAATCAAAACTGATTTAATAATGGTATATTTTAGTTAGTGGCTGTTATAATTTTTACATATTTCATAAATAACGGTTTTCTTTATGTGTTAATCAGAAAATAGTATTGCTAACTAAATTTGGCCGAAATTGAGATAGAAGTATTTCATCTTAAGCAATGAAATATGCGTTACTAAAGCTACTAGAAAATTCCATAACAATACTATTACTGTTTTAAGTGAAACGAGCGATCAATCACTCTGAATATATCGTACTTAGAGTACTCAAGTATAGTAACTCAAAATTGACAACTTTTTATTTACTTGTTTATATATATTTTCTTATAATTAAAATGCACAAATACTTAACAATGCAATAGCATATTATGTCGTATCTACACTATTTAATTCGTAATACTGAATAATATTGTTTATCAATAACAGAAAATGATAAACTCGTTTCATGCATTAGTATGGTATATTTTGAGTTACTACACTAGAGTACTCAAGGTGCCGATAGGATATAGACAACTATAATGCTCCCAAAACTGTTCTGTACATTCTTATATTCCATTGACAATGAAAGTGTGATCAAAATCACACTTCTTGTTAACTTTGATATCAAAAGTTTCTAGGATTAAATAAATTTTTAAATCAAAGTTTTAATTTTCATAATATCTTACTACATTTTTAACTTGCTTCAAGTTAAATGATAAAATAATATATTTTCACGTCTATTTAAAACCACACTATATTTTTAATCTAAGAAATAATAGTTGAAAAATTCATTTTATTATTGATGCTTAATATTCTTTGGAAAATTATGTGAAACATTTTTACGCAGTAATTACTAGTGCTTAAACATCTTGAAAAATAAGTTTGTTAACAGTTCATTTATGTTGAGCTAGATAATGAATGAAAAATGATGGAAAATAACGCCAACCAAAATTTATTCAATTTTAGTCAATTGCCTGACCTAAATTGTAACTTTGCTATTTAAAAATTTTACTTAGACAATTTTTTATAATTATTTAAATCATTAAATTATGAAACGAGTATTTTAGAATTTATTTCTGCTTAAATATATATACATAATGTGTGAAAATATTGAATTAAACTTCAATATATTAAAGTATAGATATTATAGTGTCTAATTTCTGTGCTTCAGAAGGACTGATTTATTCTCTCTTCATAAAATTATATGCTACGCATGAAAAGGTAGAGACAAATTTTCTTAATAAAATACTTAATTGTTACTTTTTGGCGTGTATAAAATTTTAAATATATAAATAACAATACTATCACATAAATTATAATGCTAAAATTAGCTACAACTATTAATAATTAGTTATAAACATAGCCTAAAATGATGTTGATAGTTCAGTACCACGTCCATAAAATAATGTATGAAATTATGCGGCACAAATACATGTTTTGAAAGATATATTTGAGATGAACATAATGTTGATGTCAATCAGCAATTAATTTATTTTAATGAATTTTAGACATCTATTGATAAAAAATATTAGAATAGCGATTATCATTTTCATCTTATCTATATATGATCATTTACTCCTTATCTTACTAAGAGAAGGTATATTTCACTACAAGAAATTAAAATGATTTTTATTATTTTTTAATTTATTAAGTAATCTGATACTTTACAGTCTTCCTACATAGTACTATATTATTTATTGTAGACAAACTGGATCAAAAAATGGCAAATCCTATTATTGGAAGAAAATCTACGCGAAGAAAACAGTGGACTTTGCTAAGTAATAATTTTTATAATTATTAATTTTAGATTCTACCAATAATTTTAGCCAATATTCCAAGTATTTGATTGACAAAAAGTATTGACTTTAGATTATTTAATTTAAATTACAGATCGTCCTCAAAATCGATATAATCGTTTTGGAAGCTATTTAGCTGAAGATGGTTGGCCAGATTCACAAGTTGATTTAGCAAAACAATTACTTAATGAGAACTGTGGTATGGTATTTATAGTAAAAAAACATTTAAAAACATTATTCTTTATACTTTGATGTACTTGGTCAATTGATTTTAAAAAATATCTTATGTTTTTTGTTTCATTCTTTTTTATCTCATTAAATTTGTTTTTAAAATTTATATATTTATAGATGAAGAAAAAGATATGGAAGAAAATGCTTCTTTAGGTGTTTACTGGTTAATTAAAGCATCATCCCAAGGGCACAAAGAAGCTACTGAAATTCTAAAACAATGTTTGGAAACTGGAAAAGGTGGACAATAATTTTTAAATTTAAAATTATTCTTATCATATGATGTTATATTAGATATCACATATTTTATTGTACTAAAATTATTTTACTTATACAGAATATCCTATTTTAGTTTTTTAATAACTTTGATAGAGCTAATATTTTATGTTATTTATTTTTTTTTAATAATTTTTATTGTTTTAGATTATATTAAAGCATATTTTTTAATGTTTTTTCTATTAAAGAAAATTTATTTATTTTTTTTATTTTTTCCAAAATTTTAAAAAATTTTCTGAGCTCTTTTCTTGCATTAAATTTTGATAGGTTGATGACAACAACTTAGGAATATATACCTATCCTTAAGTTGTTATTGGCCCTTCAATATTTGTGTTAGAAAAGACTAAAAGATGACTATTTTAAAATTAAAAAACATTAAACATTTTTATTTCATTATTATATTTCATTAGAATCAAATGATAAAAATAGGCTTTTAGTATAATCCAAGTTTTAAATATTTTTTATATATTACAAATTTGAAATATTTTTTTTTAAAGTATCTGCTGGATCAAAAACTATCAATGGTATCAGAACCTAGTGGAACACCCTTAGAAAAATAATTCATTGTATTATTAAAAATTTAATTATAGTAATTGTTTAGGTATTAATGAACATAATTGGTTAGATGTAAAAGTTTGTCTTGAAACTTCTCAAGAAGATAAAATCATTCAAAAAACAGCTCATGAAATTTTTGACAGGTACCTTACAAATTTAGTATAAAATATAATTTAATTATAATATATAACTTTAAATTATAATTAAAGAAACTTCAAACATCTCAACCTGATTGAGTATAATTTTTACAATTATTCATGTTTTAAAGAAAAAACTATCTTATATGTATTTCATTTTTGTATATTATGTTTATTTTGTAAATCAACTTATTTTCAGGTTTTTCTTTTTACTTGTTTATAATATTTATTTTTTTATATATTTATCTCTAGTATGTCAGCTGGAGAAGATTTTATTACTAGTGATCAATTAAAAGATGAAATTAATCAAGCATGCTGCTCAAATAAATTTAAATCAGACATAATCAAGCTAAATAACATAAGGTCATCAAATTCAAATTGTCAAGGTAAACTTTTTATGTAATTTTATTAGTGATTTATTTGAACTAAGCGAGAAATAATACATTGATTAATTATAATATTCAGCATATTATTAAAAAATAATTTATTTAATAATACAAATCTAACCCGATTTTCCATAGCTAATTATGAAATAATTAAATATTTCTTATTTCTAATCAAATCATCAATTTTAAATGTGATAAGTATTATAATATTTAAAATATGTTAGTACTTTTTTTTTATGTTATTATTTTGATTCAATTATTATTATATCTTTACGTAACATTACTTTCATTTTTAGATTGGAAATCTAGAATGAAAAAATCTGGTGAAAAGCTAACTGAAGATATTATAATTAATGCAGCAAAAGATTTTTCTCGTGGACAGATGCCTTTAGTACAAAAATTGCTCACTATTGAAGAAAACAAAGATGCCATATCAACTACTTGTGATTTATTTCTTCAACCTGTTTACTTAATACAATCTTACAACTTATGTTTGCAAGAAAGACTGAACAAACGTTTTACAAAACTACCATTTAATCCACTATCATATATACATGCACCAACAATGTTGTTTACATTATTAAGTTTTATCTTGGGTTGGGAAGGAATTCGTACAGCCACACCATATATTCTTTACTATGGATCATTATTTGCTATGATAGCAACAACCATATGTGCATTATGTGCTAAAAGAGACTTTGGACGTTTTCGTCGTTGGTCAAATTTATTTATAACTTATAGTGGTGGTAGCCTGAGTGCTCAAGAAGCTGAATATCAACATTTAATGAACACTCTAAAACCTTATGTTTTTTTTTTTGCATCATTAGGAATACATTTGTTTTTGAAAACAATAGTTTATTCTAATATTTTGTTTCAATCTGAATTAACAGTTGTATCTTTCTGTCTCACCTTTTATACATTGTACTCTTTTTCAGTAAGTTTACTGATCATTTAGTCACTAAATAAATAAATAATGTATAATTAAAAAATCATAAATTTAAAAAAAAAATTGTTTTAGTTATGTGGTCCAAAATTAGGCAAAACCAACAATTTTGATTTTATTGCACTATTATCATTTTGTGTTAATGTTTTGGCAAAATATCCTTATGAAACAGATGCAGTTGTTAGTAAAGATTGGCGGTTTCTTAATTTACATGTACCTACATTTGCATCTTATGTTATTGGTTTGTATTAACAAATTAAATACAATTCTGTAGTTATTATTCAAAAGTTAACTTGTTAACTTAAACAGTTTTTTAAGAGGATGAATTAAAATTTAAATTATCAATAGCATCTGGTCAAATTCAACATTAATGTCAAAAAAGTTAAAAAATTACAATACCTTCCCCTTAAAATTAATTTGTACTTTTTTGATGCAAAATAGAAATTATCCTTCATTATACATACAATAAAAATGTTAAAAAATAATTTTTGTAACATTAGCTTTTGGATATAAGCCACTGAATTATAAAAAATGTTGTATTTTGAATTATTTTCTAGGTAACGGAGTTGAATTTTGTTTAAATTTTCGAGCATTATTTTATTTAATAATGCCAGCAATAATGATAAAAATGGCTGCTCGAAATAATTGGCGTGGTATTTATACTGATTTAATACCACATTGTATGACATTATCATGGTGGCAAATAGCCTTAGTTGCATCTCAAGGTATATATAAGTAATAAAAATAGTATATTAAAATCAATTGTTTCTGTACTTTACAGAAACTTATAATCAATTTTGTAAAAATTTTATTTTTATGTATAGAGTCAACGTGGTATGGTTTAGTTCGTACAATATTAGCTTTGGTTTGCATGTTCATACTGTTTCCAATAACTGGTCTTTGCTTACCATTTATTACTATTGGAAATAATTTTGAAACTCTTTACCAGATCATACAGTTACCTATTATGTTATTAATTATGTGGTTATTTCATATTGTTTTACAATATTTTAAACGAAAAGGATATCACACTGAAATATTCTACAATTATTTACGGGTAATCATTTTATAGTTTAGTAACTATATTAGTTTAAACATTTTAAATATATTTAATAGTTTATTAAAAATAATAATAAGCAAATAAATTGTAAACAGGGTGATTTTTTTATCATAGTTGACAAAGTTGACACCCATACAATGCATAAGAGATTAACTTAAAAAGTATTAAAAAGCTAATAATTCAAGAATAATATTTAACTAAAGATAAACAAAAAACAAATGTTTAAATTATTAGCTTCGATGTGAAGCTGAGAAGGTATTGGTTTTATTATGATGTATTATTTTTTTTTTTGTCTATTACCACTTTTTCTCAGCTCTCACCAAATCAATTTCTTTCAACGATACGTCAAAAGATCACAAAACGTATCTAATCGAAAACTTTACCTTCAAAAATTGAAAAAATTTCTCTTGTTCCCCGTAAATGGGGGAAATCTCCAAAAAAATTATAAATTAAAAAATCGCTAATTTTTGACATTTTTTAAATTTTTATTACTTAAAACTGCCATAACTTTCTTAAAAATGAAAAAATCAATATAATTTTTTTTATAGATGCTTGATGTCTTTACCTATCATATGGTGTATTTTTTTTATAAATCTGACCCTTTACCTGCCCACAGGGGGGAATTCAAAATGACTTTTTCAACTTAACTTTTGAAAGTGTTCTGGAAAGTCTGACACTTTTATATATATTTTAAATTAAAGCTAATGTAATATACTTATCATGGACAAAAAAATTTTCGGACTTTATTTTGTCTTCAGGGTGAAATTAGTTACCAAATGCTATTTTTGTGTGAAAATTCTCGATTTTATATTTTACATTTTTAATCTTATAACGCTATAATTTATTGAAAAGTGTATGGATTAATACAATTTTTTTATGAGAAATAATATTTATATCCCTCTTTCATTCGACATACTTTATCTTAATTGGGATATTAATAAGAAAATAGCAGATCATGTAGCTTTTGTAATAATCCACCAATTTTTTAAAATTAAACACTATCTAAAGATTTGCATCGAAGCGTTTTTTTTATAGTGATTTTAATCACTGTCAGATATCATTATACTTGATCCAACTATGTCACGTCTCCACTTTGCCGCGACCTCCCTGTGCTAAGTTTTTATATTCTATAAGTAATTGAGATTATGATAAAAATATCACTCTGTGAAGGTGTCACACTAAAATTTACTTATTTGAATAATTGTTTATATGGTCAAATTAGTAAATCACGGTGGGACACTCTAACAAATACATTAACAATATATTGAATTAGAATAAAATAAAATTTTGAAATAATATTCATTTAAAGAAAAATGTTTGATATTTTTAAAAAAAGTTTTAGAAATTTCTATTAATAATAATATGATAAAAGGGATCTTTATAGCATTGGTAATATTGATATTTTTTTTTATCCTAATATATTAATTAAATTAATATTTTTTAAACTTTTTTTAGATTTCTATAGTTTTTGTTGGTATTATTTTATGTGTATTAAACAATTATGAAAGAATACAACATTGGCTTGAATCTTCTACTGAACATCATTTGTCTTATAATGAATATGCAGAGTATTGCAAAAATTATGATTTCTTAAATTCTGACAATATAAATTTATCCAGTGATATGAGGTGTTCACAACTAATAGATGTCAGTGTACAATGGGATGGTTATGTCAAATCTAGTAAAGTTGTTTCAATATATAATCCAGTTTTAGCTATTTTGAGTGTTTTCCCTAAAGTAATGAATGCAATTATAGTTTTATTATTAAGTCAAAATTAAACTAAATTTTTTTAAATTAATTTTAACAGGTTTTCACAAACCCTCTGATCTGTCTACTAGGTGAACGTTATCCTTCATGTTCCAACAATTTAGGCTGTAATGTAAGCTCTAAACTATCAGATCTATGTCATTTATCTCAATGGAACAAATATACTTATGAAATTGAAGTAGAAATCAATAACAATGGTGGATGGGGAACAAGTAGTGAAATTGCAGTATTGTTGACTAGCAATGAAAACATCCTATTGGATAATGCTACTAAAAGTTTAAAAGAACACGACCACATTTGGTTCTCAGGTAGATTAATAGGCAGTTCAAATGGTGTAATTATAGCTAAACGACCTTCAATTTTTGTTTCATCTATTGGATGCTTGGCTTGTTCAAGTGGACCAATAATGAGTAACATCGAACAAAAGTCACTAGAAGATGAGTTTATTAAAAATATTAAAAGGCTGTTTCAATTTATTTTATATCCAATAGTGTTGTTTAAATAATTTTGTGTCTATAGTTCATACTAAAAATACTAACTGATAAAATAAAAATTATTACTTGATGAACATATAGTTGAATGTTAATTTGAAAAATGTATTAAATTAAATGTTAACTTTTATTAATTATAATTTATTAAACTATTAATAATTTATCGTGTACTAATATTAAAATATTATTTGAATTTAATCATGAAAAAATTTGTAATTAATATGAGTAATTTAATATTAATTAAAACAAGTAAAAATACTCAGTAGTGTTCTTTAAAAAAGAAAGACTATTAATTAAATTAATCAAGAAAAATGAAAACATTTTTATTTATGACTCAAATTTATAATTATATAATCAAATTATATAAAAAGATAGATAAATGTATACAACTAAGTTGTAATTACTTACCAAAATACACAAACATTTATTTTTCCACGTATTTTTATCTCATGAAACATTTGTTTTTAAATATCACAGGTTCATATACAGTTAAATTTAAAATATATTAATATACATTAAAAACTAAATAGTAATTGCTACAGTTTTCAAACAACATTAATTAATAAATATAATGGGTCATTAACAATTAAAATGAAAATGCTAATAAATAATATATATGACAAAATAGTTTCAAAAATGAAATAAATTAAAAATGATACACAACAGGACTAGACTATACATTACTGGTAACCACATTTTAAAGTCCCAAGTAGTAAAATAATAAAAAAACAAGAGTAAACAAATGATTACTTGTTAGATTTAAAGGATAATCATTACACATATAGAAAAACTATATTGTTATTTAGAAATTTATAATGTAATGAAAAATAGTTTAAAATATTGGACTTTAAGAAAGGGTATTAAAAAGAATTATACATATTTATATAAGTTATAAAATTACTTATTAAAAATATTGTACTAGTAAAAATCTTTTAACAGATTGTATACTTGTGTAATTTACATTCAAAAACATAAATTAATTTTGTTATAAATTAAATTTATGGTACACTGTAATTTTAAAATTTTTGAATATTATTGATAGAAGTAACTTGAACTGTACTTGAGTGTACAAGGTCATTACTAGCACCAAGCATTTCTTGAATTTCATCCATTGATTTACCCTTAGTTTCTGGGACAATAAAAATAACGAAAAATACACCAAAAATGCTAAACATAGTAAACAACCAGAATGTGTTGTAAATATAAATAGAAGCTACCAAAGATGAGTAGAATTTGGTAACAAGATAAGCAAAAAACCAATTTGACAAACAAGCAATTGAACAGGCAGTACCTAAAAGAAATAAAAAACATTAACATAGAATTATAGTTAAATAGAATTTTTTTTTTATGAAATATAATAATCACCCTTTATTTGTGCTGGAAATATTTCTCCTATTAACATCCAAGGAATAGGACCAAAACCAAAAGAAAATAGTATAATAAATATACACAATGATATTAATGGAATAAATCCAATTGAGGTTACATCATAGTTGGAATTTTGAAGGTAAAAGAACACACCAATCAATGCTGTACAAATACCCATAACTAATGCTGAACTTAGAAGTAATATTTTTCTTCCAAGTTTATCAACAACAAGTGTAGAAATGTATGTGGCTACAACAGACATAACACCAACAATAATTGTTGATGTGCTTGCTTTCATATTACTTCCAGCTGCCTGTAGTAATATTTTAAATTAATGATTGTCATAGAAAATAGTCATTGTATTTTATTACTGTGAAAATGTTCGTAGCATAAAATATAACAGCATTGCAACCCGAAAACTGCTGCAAAAGCATAACTCCAAGGCCAATAAACAAACCACGTTTAGCTGGAGTGGTTTGGAATGCTTTCACAATTGAAATTCTTTCTCTTTCAGTCTAAATTTTTTTATATATAGTTAAAAATTTAACTTAAAAAAAAATAATTTTACCTTTTCAAGCGAATCATGCATTTCAGAAAGTTCTTGATCAACTAAACCATAAGGACCTCTGAAATATCTTAATGATGATCGTGCCTTTTCAACATTTCCTTTCATTAGATGAAAAACAGGTGTTTCAGGTATTAAAATTATCAAACATGCATAAACTATTGGAAAGACAGCACAAGCAATTGACAATCCAAATACATCAAGCTAAAGTATAATACAGTAAATATGTTAATACTTTCTCAATATAATAAAACTAAAAGTCTTACATATTTTCCAGCAACATAAGTAAACAATATTCCTGTAACAATTTGAAGTTGGAAATAAGTTCCTAGTGTTCCTCTTATTTCTTTTTCAGCAATTTCAGATGTGTACAAAGGAACAATAATGGAGTATGCACCACTAGCAAATCCTGTTAGGACTCGTCCCAAACACATAGACAATACCTGATAACAGTCTATAGTTAATTAATTAAAAAATATAATTTAATAAAAAAACTTACTGATTCAGCCCATATGATCATTGCCCAACCAATTAGGCAAGGAACAACTAATAGCAACATCATATTTTTACGTCCTAATTTATCTACAAGCCATCCAGTTAATAAACAACCAAACATTGCACCTAGAGGCATACATGATCCAATCCATGAAAGATCATCTTCTGTGACTGTAAATGGATATTGACCATTTTTTAACAATTCTCCAGTTGGAGATGTCCATCCTAGAGTTGTACCTGCTATAAAGCCTCCAATAGTTGCTATTTCACATAAAATTCCAAGTTAATAAAAAAAATATATATTTTTACTCTATTAAGTTAAAATTATTATACCTATCAAAGCAGCCAAATATTGAGTCCATTTTTTATTATGTGATTGTTCATTTTCAACGAGGACTTGTTGGCTCATTCCAATTTTTAGGGAATCCATTTTATTAATAAGAGGGCTTTTTTCGCTAAATTTTTCCTGCAAAATTCAGTACAGATTAAATACATTTTTTCTGATTATCATAGTCACACTTTTTCATAATTTTATGATTTAGATATAAAATAATAAAATAATTGGTATAGTGACATTAATATAGTTAGAATAAAACACAACTTTAATATTACTATCAAATCATAATACTTATGCAAATAATAAAAGAACATTTTAAAAGATAATTCACATATTAAAACTTATTAAATACCTGTATAAGTTCTTCGCTCATATAATTATAGTCACCAAGAGAGTTCTCTCTTTCCTTAAAAACTGTGATACTTGATACATTATTTGAAAAACTAGTAGAAGGCTTAATATCAGCCATGGTTTTTAATATTGAGGGAAAAGTTTTTTAATAATAAATCATCAATACTTTTATAAAAGTAAAATTATCATTGTCTACATATAAAGAAATACTTCTCTAGACATTATACATAGTAAAATAAAATTTTGTTGAAAGTGAAAACTAGCCAATAGCTTCTCTATCTCGCAATTTGTTACACACATAAAACTAAAATAATATTCATTATTCTAACTTATAATTTTATGGTCTTCTTGTTTTATAGGTACTGCTTCGTACCATAGAAATACATAACGTGCTATTTACACATAACATTGAATTCAAATTACTGTTGAAAAAGTTAAATTTTAGATAACACGTATCAATTCAAAAAAATATTGGTAAATTTATAAATCATATGTGGTGCAATTATCTCTAAAGATGTCTTCATACCACTGCCCCCTCTTAGGAAATCAAACTAATTCAATTTATACTCTATGAACGATTTATACAAAAATCAAAGTTAAATTTTCCCATGGTATTTTATACAATACATATGTTACATATATTATTATTATTATTACAGCATAATTAAAGTAATTTAGGTTTTTATGAAGTACCTAAAAAAGACAGTACTTGCCTAGCTACGAGTTGACTAAAGTATTATTAAAACAGTAAAAGAATGATTTAAAACTATTTAATTTATAAAATACATGAGTATGAATAGGGACTTAAATGCTCTGTTTTCAAGAAAGTGGTTTTTATCAGCCAAGTAATTAAAATTGATGAGTACAGCTCATACTGGTATATGTGCACTTCGCTTGCGCTACATACCCGCTCTATGTATGAAAATGCTGTAACAAGTAAACGGTGTCCTTTAGACAAAAAAAATGCATGAAATTTTTTTATATCACTTTATTAAAATAAAATAAGTTTTTACCATTTAGGAAAATTATATTATGGTTTTTATATCTGTAGGGATGAAAAAAAAATTATTTAACAACATAATGATATTATCATTAAATTTTGAACCAAATATTTTTTACATAAATTTAAAATTCTCTATGCATTAGAAAGTTAATGTATTATTCTTAATCGTTTGCCTGTATTATTAGTAGAGATATTCCGAGTATTAAATACAAGTAATGTGTACTAAGTAAAAACTGGGTAGTCAATTGTTCAGTATAATTAAACTAAAAATGTTAAAATATTAAATATCCAATATTCCCTTCTCAAATAAAAACCAAAATATAGGTGTAGGATAATATTACAAATAATTTTTGTGAAGTTATTTACCTTTTGGGTTAAATAAATTAGAATTTTTATTTACTCAATAATTGAAATAATTGTAGATATAATAGTAATTACATATTTGGACAGAAGCATTTTCCTGAATGCTCTGAAAATGCTTTTTATACATTTTTGTCTAACCTGGAAAAAATAATTAAAGAGTCTACATCATACAGTTTATACATATAGACTTCCATACTCGAGGATTTTGAAGAATTTACATTTGTTCTACATACTAACATTTTAATATAAAAATGATATTTTTCAAGTATAAATATTTAGTAATTTTTAACATATTTAAAAATACTTTGCAAAAAAAAAGAATTTTACAATACAGTGAGTATTTCAAGTTTTTGGACATCACTTTGATTTTCTTGGGCTAAGTAATGTATTATATTGAATAAATAAAATGTAAAATAAATTTTTAATTATATATAGAGTAATTAAAAAAAGTATTTTACTGAAATATGATGATAACAAAACACCGGGTTAGGACGACAAACATTAATTAAAAATAATCCCATACGACTTCATATTTTTTTTTAAATAAAGCCACGTAAAATACCGAGTACCGAGTTAAAGCAGATTCTCAAAAAAGAACGGGTACACCGCATATATCTAATTATTAGATTCAGTGACGCTATCAGCGTGGAAGTTAACATTTTTACTTTGCAAAAGCATCTGTGTCGCTCAGCTTAAAACCGTCTTTTTATCTGATTTGTACAATCTAAATAAAAATAGTATATTCAAATGCTCATAGAAATATCTGTTCAAATAAGAAATTATGCAAATCGTAATTGGCGTTTAATAAAGAAACGCGAAATAATATTTCATTCTCATTATTTAAGGTGAANTTAATTATTAGATTCAGTGACGCTATCAGCGTGGAAGTTAACATTTTTACTTTGCCAAAAGCATCTGTGTCGCTCAGCTTAAAACCGTCTTTTTATCTGATTTGTACAATCTAAACAAAAATAGTATATTCAAATGCTCATAGAAATATCTGTTCAAACGAGAAATTATGTAAATCGTAATTGGCGTTTAATAAAGAAACGCGAAATAATATTTCATTCTCATTATTTAAGGTGAAATCGATAATCTTCATCACGCTTAGGTTGCACTCTACGGAATTTCACGTGACTCACAGTTTGAGAATTTTAAAAACCATTGACAAATGTTTTAATGCATGAAAATGTATTATATGTATGATACCACGTATTATGTGTTATGTTACTTATACATATATATCATTTTTTTTAATATTGTGATAATTCAATCATTTCTGTTCGATTATTGTATTGTGGTTATTAGCCATCGTTCATATAGAAAATTATTTTATTTAAAATAATATAAACCAATCTTCAAGTGACAGGTTCAATAAAGTCTTATAAAAATCAGTACATATGATATACTACCACTGAAAAACATTCATGTTATTTTACAATTACATGACGCCAAAATCAACGAACCGTACAGCCGGAATCTAATTACGATGTTTATGCACGCGGAAAATAACTAATGATAACATGGAGTGCTTTTAATGTGCAGTAGTAAACAGTAGTTATACATTTATGAAAATTTTTTTATGAATTTTTTATAGTTATGAACAATAGTTTATAACTGTAAGTGTTTGATGTATTGTTTTAAATAACAAGATAATATACAGATTCGTTAAAAAAAATAAATATTAAAAAATTATGTTTTTGTTGTCATTTAGTGCTTTATATAATTTACAAAAAAAGGCCATTGATGAAAATGTGTTGAGCCAGATTTAGAATTTTGAAAGTTCAAAGCAAAAAAATAATAAATTGTCCTGTATGATAATTTGAATAATACTCTCAGTTAATATTATTGTCCTAGTGGATATGGGATAAGAATACTTCCACGGCCCCTTTGTCATTCGTAAGAGGCGACTAATGAAGTTGCGTCAGGTCGTCAGTCGGCGTAAAATTTTTGTCAAAAAGTATGAGGAGTCCTAAACAGCACTTGAGCGACCCCAAGTAATTGGGATTATGACGAGGAAAAAAAACTTCCAGTATAAATAAAAAAACTATTAAAATAATTAATTTAATAAGACATTTTTTTCTTTTATGTTAAGCAAGTATTTAGTTATGTACTTACTGGTTTAATTGATCCTTTATTACATTTTTTAAATAGTTATTTGAAGAAATTAACACGTATTAAACTAATTAAACATATGAACAATGTCGGTTTATTAGACTAATAACTAGAATTATTTAGCTATTTATTATCTTAAAATAGTTAAGTAGCTATTTAAGATAATAGAATCCCTCCTTTTGATTTATAATATTCGAGACGCAACAGCATGTAAACTGAATTAGAAAAGGACTGGTCCTTTTCAAATTAATTCGACGAAATTAATGATCTGATAGATTTGTAAATTAGCAATTGCAACTGTATTTGTTTTTTAAATATAGCATAGTATATTATAGTTAAAAAGATATGCATTTTTATCAATAATTAAATAGCCGTCATAACACTTGAAATCATTCTTTAAATACTATATGAGTTGAAATAAAATTATGACAACCCAACGCGTGCCATACCAAATCAGTTATATTATTATCATCGATAGCAGTTATTACCAAAATTCATTAAGATAATAAAAATGTATTTCTAGAGTGCATTGTAATGAATATTATAACGCATAAATGAAAAAATGCACTTAACGAATAAAGTTAAATAAAAGATATAACTCACACTTCAGAAATATTGTTGTGCTATGTTCAAAATACAGAAGTATTTTAAGTAGTATAGGAATATAATTTTAAGAATACAATTTATACAAATAATTAAGGGTAGTCGTGAAAAATCAAAGATTTTTTTTGTAATGTCGTTATAAATGAAGAAATAATAGTATTTTAAGATAGTAAAACTAATAATAATAAAAAACACTTAAATATTTCAAAATATTAAAAGTTGTTATATCTTTAGCAGTTCTGATAAATAGCGTAGTCAGAAAGTTTCCAAGGGGGATAATTTTTTACAAATAGATTTTTACTAGATTATTAATTAAGCATGCTAATTCTGAGGTTTAGAAAAGATAAACTCACAAAATAAAAATAAAAAATTTTAGATATGTTTATCTAAAATTTAAAACTTTGTCAGGTATATTAGATCATGGTAATAATTTTTTCATCGTCTTAAAATTTCAACCACTATAATACTATAATGGTTATTATAGTATTATAACTTTGTTTTACTCAGAGAAAAAATGATACAAAGAAAATAGAAAAGTGATATAATTAAAGAATAATAATTTTGTTTTATAAAACATCATTTTACAATAAATACAAAAATACTGTCTTGTTTGAAAATTTAATTTTGCTTAAAATTTATTAAAATGGCAAAATTTGAAGGATAAATAAGAAAATTAAAAGTAAAATAATTAATCATTGTCATAATTAGTGTTTAAATCTTGGCGTATCTAAAATAATCTAATCTATGTATAAAATTAAAAGAAAAATAACAAAATATTTTTTTTTAATTTTCAGAATGTTTGCAGTACCAAGTAACTAAACCTATCGTGTATAATAATAAATTATTCGCATATCACTTAAAACAATTAAGAGAGATTACCAAACAAATTTTGGTGGTATTCAAGTTTTAATAGATATTTTGATTATTTTCAATTTAATTAGTTATTGATTTTTTTACAACAAGTTTATTATAGAAAGTTACTTTCCAAAACAATTCTTATTCAATGATCTTAGTTTATGTTATTCGATTAATAAGTGAGTGTTTTAATGATTTTTCAAACAATGTTAGTGATATATCAACTACTATAAAAGAATAGGTAGGTAATCCAAAATAAAAATGTATATTATGTAATTATTTATTTGATATTCTTTTTATCTAGTTTTACTATATAAAAGACAAATGGTATTGTATGGCTTTAACATATCGCACAAAAAAATATTAGTCGCCAATCATTTTGGTATGCAATTATTTTAATACTCAATAAAATTTTTTTAGAGAAAAGAAACTTTTTTACATTTTATTGTCAAGCATTTTTTTTTTATAGTAAATAACAGTAAGTAAAGAAAATTAGATCGTAAATTATAATTATAAATATCATTTTTTGATTAGAGATGTATCTTCGTTAGTAAATAATAAGAACATTAAGGGAATTTAATTAAAAGGATCGTTTTTTACGTAATCAAATTTTAATTTTTTGTGATATCTAAAATTTAATCGTATGGTTACTGCGATTATTAAATTATATTTTGTTAGATGTATTAATATTTCTCTAATACTCAGTAGTCAACAATATTTTTTATAACATTGCTATTAAATTTAAAACATAATATAAATAACATATATACTATATCAAATAACATATTAACGTTAGAAAAACGAAATTTAATATTTAAACAATTGAAAAAAATTATATATACTTAATTAATTTTTTAATATAATTATATTACAGATAATTGGTCAGATAAAAGAAAAATAGATATTATTTTAGAAGCAACAACAGGTATTATTAAGATAAAAGCATTTTTCGAGGAATAGATTTCATAACATGATACTACTTCATATGAACTAACTAAAAAATCAAAATCGAAAAAGTTGATTATTGCCATTTTTTCTTTGTTTCCTTTAAATTTATATTTAGTTACTTGCAGTAGAATTATCCTTTCTGTTTATTTGATGAATGGTATAAATATTTGTTTATACAATAGTTACGTTTTATTATAAAACTAAGCACTTGATGTTTTAAATAACATTAGTACTTCTTTTGTAATTAATTTAAATAATTTTTTTATTTTGAATATAACAATACAAAATGTGATTAGATTTTTTCTAAATTTATTAATAAATACATAAACTATGTATAAAAAATGTTGCATATTATAGTTTCAAAAACCTTGAAGAGGGATATTTATAGAAATAAATCTAAGGTATATTTATGTATTTTTTCTTATGAGTTCTAAAATTGAAGTTATGATTTATTTAGGATAAGGTAGATTAGGTTGATGAATGGGAAAAGATGACGAATTCAGTATTTCATAAAATTATTTAATTTATTAAATAATATAATTTATTTATAGCAGCACATCCTTACTAACATAAAAACCTCTTGAGGTACATTTCGTTTCTCACTAATACTAACACACGATCGCGCACTTTTAGTTGTGGTTAAAAATTTATAATTAGTGTTACATACCAAATTTAAAACCATTTCTAAATTTCAATTTTTGACTTTAGAGACCGATTAGTCTAATAAGACAAGTTGTTGAAACGTCTTTCATTTTTTATACGAATAATAGGTACACAAAAAGCATTAAATTTGATTTTGTTTTGAATGATGTATATATTTCGTTTTAATGTATAAAACTACAATACCTACTTTTTTTTTTTTGTAATTTGTATGATTTTTGGCTCTAATTTCCAATAACTCCTAAAAATCAGAATTTCGGAAAGTTTTTCTTTTTTTATCTTAAAGAACATAGTATTAGCTTTAGATTTAAAGTGGGCTTTTTGGAATATTATCAATTATTAGAAATAAAAACGTTGGTATGATTTATAAGTCCTTAGAATATTTTAATTAATGGTTGGATTAAAAAAAAGTTGTGTCGATAAGAAAAATGCTTAAAGTATTATCAATAAAAATGTCGCAATAATTCATCCATTATTTTTTTATATACCAACATAAAAAATATAAAAACACGGGTGAGTAAAGCCATTAATATCAGGAAAGAATTAAACATTTGTCAATTATATAGATTTAAGAGATTAAATTATATTTCAAAATATAGTTTATTTACTAGAATTTTCAAAATTTAACTCTTCTATTTGCGCGATCAAAGCGTTTTTTGTATAGTTTGATTGACATTAGTAAGAAGGTATTATATTATATGACGGTATTTTATTGAAAAATAATAGAAAACTGACATGGTATTCAACAATATGAATCATCTAAGTCATCAGTATAAGTTTTATAAATCGGTGTAGGCCTATATTTTATTATTTATGTAAATATATTTTCAATGTCAGCGTAAAATTACCAATTATTTTCTAGGTTGTACTAATAATTATTTACAATAGTGATCAAAATAAGTACAAGAATACACTACAGCATAGATCAGATGAACCACCAAGGCGGAACAGGACGTTAGTCAAATAAATGCGGTAAAAAAATTGTTATATTTGTAATACTATTGTCATTAGTATTATTTATTTTAAATGAGCAACCAATCAAGCATTAGTCAGGGAAGATCTAAATGTTTGTTTTTTAAACATAAACGTTTGGTATGATTAAATTAATTAATTAAAACAACATTTAAAAAAATATAATTTAGTTATGACCTACGAACAAAATGTGTTTTAATTGGATTTAAAAGTTCGATTATACTATAATGTATAATCAACTAGATGTTCTTAGGAAGTAAATGAATTACTATTATTTATTATATTAATATTATTACAGCCTGATGAACTACTTAGCAGCAAGTTTAAAATAATAACTTGCTAAAATATTGTTATATATAACAATATTTTAAGTAGTATCAATCAAAATTTACAAAAACTTGGCGATAAGACAAAAGTGCTTAATATTTTTATGGTTATCGGAGTACTTTAAAAGTAATATTTGATTTATCTAATTTTATAAAACTTTAAAATTTTTAAGACGATATTTTGAATAAAATTTGATTACGTCATTTTTATTAATTACATAAAACTAAAAATGAATGATGGAGAAATATTTTCGAATAACATTTAAATTTCATAACTGAACTTAAAAATATTTTATAGAAAATTTTAGTTAATATTACTTAGTAGTTATGCGTAAAGCATTGTATATGGAGGTATAAATTAATAATGTGAAATTTTGTTGAGTGTTTGAAAATTAGAATGAACTAATGCTAAAAAGGGAAGTTTAATATCTTAAAAATCTTTTTGTCATAGTTTTTACCATGGTTATTTAAAAATTAATTTTTTGAGTTAATAATACTTATCCAACTTGGCATTAACTAAAAAGACATTACTTAAATCAACTAAGTAATAGACAAACTTTTATGGTGTTTTTAAGTATAATAAATAAATTTTTTTATAACAAAAATTAAATACATCAGACCAATAAAATTATGAACTTGTAACTGGTAATAAATTTAATATAAATTAACAATATTATACACAGGGTCAAGTTCTGAGTAAAGAAACATTACTAGTACAAATATTTACTCAGTACACCGATCGCAATTTAATTAATATACTAGCCATAAATGAACTGATTAAGGACACAGCATTGTCATTTATTACCATAGGTTGATAAATTAAAATAATATATATATAACCCAACCTTGAAATTAATTTAAAATTGAAAAGTTTTATATGTAATATTTATTTATTTTTTAAGTTTCTATTATTTATTTGTTGGCAATAAAAAAAATTAATTTATGGCACTTTATTTCATTTGGTATAAAAATTTTCAAACATTTTGCATAAAATGGTACAATTAAATAATATATTTAAAATTCCTTGAATTTACTTTTCTTAAAAAATATGAATATTAATACAAATATGGTGAATAGAATTTAGTATTTTATGTTTAAAACATTAAGTATTGCAATATATTTTAAGTTTATTCAATAAATCTGCTAAAGTATTACATCGGTCTTTACAATTTTCTTATTTATTTCCGTACTTTTTCATAATATGACAGATGAGGAAGAAAGAATATTACATTATTTCTTCCTCATAATTAAATAATATACTTAGAATTTTGTTTCATTATTCCTTATATTCGTTTTTTTAAAAATTCACAAAACCCAGAATTTTATAATTTATGTTAGTTCTGAATTTATTTAAGATTTATATAATATTAAAAATTTTAATATTTCTTTTAAAACAATTAATTCCTCAAAATTAGTTTCGTATACATGTATCAGTACAGACTGCACCCATCTGAGCTGCATACCCACTCTATGTATTGAAATGCTTGTAACATTATAAGTACTTGACCTAAAATTATCATAGGCTCGTTTTTTATAAGAAAAATGGTTAAAAAATGGCTATTAAAATAATGAAAAATAAAAAAATATTTATTTAAATTTTTTTCTTCTTAATGATAAATAATAAAAATATACTTTAAAGGTAGTCTAAGAAATCAAGTTATTTTTTAAAATAAATGATGATTTGATCAAAATTTATAAGTGTTGCCATTTAGATCTGAGAAACTCTATAGATAGAACCACTTAGTAATCTTCTTACATCAATGATACACGTGAACTCTCAACTTATGGTGTACTAATATTTCAAAAACAAGGTTATTTTAATTCACATTTTTACTGTATAATAACGAATAAGAAACTTGACAAGGAAATACTTTTGATTCTCGACATTTAGAGATTTATAAGAAACATTTAAATAGGTATCCAGTATCGCCAAAATATTTTTCTGCAATTTCAAACTTTGAAATAAAACTATATTTGCTTTAATTTGTTTTACTGTTTTTCATACAAAATATTTAATGTACAATAATATTCTATTTCAATAACATTTACCTTTAAGTCCCCGTGGTTTTTAGCGTTATTGCAATTATGTACATATTTATTTATTTGGTTGGACTTCAATGTAATTTTTTGAAATACTTATCATTAAAAATTCATTTTTCTTTAAATTTTAAACAGAATATTGTTTTTTATTAACATTAATTTAGTAGTTTTTATGATTAGGATTATAATCAATTTTTTTAAATATATATATATTTTTATTGGAAACTGATTTTAAGGAATTCATATACGCATAAGATGTATTTATACATAACATTGATATTATTAAGTATTAAAAGTTATTAACGTTATCAGTTAGATCTAGGACACTCTGTATATTGGTATAATGACAAGAAGTACATCTAAACCTTATGAATAATTTTTTGTTTAAGACTTATTTATCCATAATTATTTTCATAGTAGTAAACGTGATTACAGACTACTTAACAGGTATAACTACAATATGCTAACATGATTAAGTCAATTATGTTTAATAAAGTGATTTTAAATAATTTATCCATAAATCATCGTTTTGTTCATAAGTTACTTAGGATTAAGTGTTTTATTTAATATTTGAGAATATATCTAAATGTTCAACTTATTTCTACATGATAACGTCTTTTTTAATAATAATTTGAGATAATTTTTTTTAACAAAAAATAATTGTTTTACTCTTTTTCAAGAATAAAAAATAATTAAAATATATAATATACTTGTAGTGTAAACTTACACTAATTACATAAAATTAGTATTATCTTATGTTTGTTTGAAATTTTCTGGGGGTTTAATGCTCACTTAATAATATTTAACTACTTAAGGATGAATGTATATACATCGAAAATTGGAGTTGAGGACTTTTTGAAAAAATTGAAGATGAATATTTTCATAAATTAAAGGGAAAAGTTGTTCAATGTCTAACCTCCCTTGGGCAGTAAATAAGTATAAATTAAAATTTGTTTGGTTCTAAAAAAAAATATTTTTAATATTAAAATGTATATTATATATACCTGAATAAATAAGTAACAATATAATTCGTACTGCGTGCGATTCGAATTTGGTTGCTAGATATGTATGTGTATTTTCGATAGGAAATTGTAGTTGTAGATGATCGGTTGAAATTATGATATTCTCAATTAGATCACTATGATTTTTGATCAAATTGAATAATAAAAAACTCAAACCGTTTTAGAAAACTATCAGCTACACTCCAACATACAATTTGAAAACTGCCAACCTTCCCGGACCGCAGTCAACACAGAACTAAACATTGGGTCTGCGGCGTGGCGCAAGTTTTTATAAGTTTTTTATTATTAAATCAAGCAGCATAATTATCATTAATAGAGACTACGGGCTATTCTGTTAACCTTCCGCATAGGCTAGTAGTTCACCTAGCTGCAGACGTCTCATCGTTTGACGGAAGAACAGTTAATACGAGTAGAAATACCATCAGGAAGTGGTTGCCGTGTTCTGAATTAACAATTTTCATTGAACAACTGTAAAAAAATAAAAAACATAAAGATTAAATAATGCCCTTCTGCCGTGAAGTCGTAAAAAATGGATCACTTTTGTATTTATAAGTGTAAACTGGGTAATAAAAACAGGTTGGCAATTTTGTCATCAATTCTGTATTTATTCCAATTATTGTGTCGCACGAATCTAATTATTTGAGCACTTGAAAATTAATACGAGTCATTACCAGAAATCAAAATTATTTTAGTGTCCTTGAAGTTGTATGTATCATACATACAACATGTATGCCCATTGAATATTTCTTGTCAGTAAAAAAGTAACAAAGAACAATAATAATTGTTTGTGATTTTTTTCCCTGTACCTATTTACGGTGTCTTAACCCTAACCATGCGATCCTGTTTTTTTTCTAAAGCAATTTTGATTTTGAGTACAGTGTTTAATCATAAAACGACGATGACATTGAACTTGTCGAAGTCAAAATACTATTCATTCGTGATTGGATCCAGGGTCGTTAACATTATTCATTGGTACTCTAGTGCAATACTAATGACTCGGAATACTAATAATAACGTGTTTTATAAGATTAAAACCATATAAGCTCTTTTCGGTTTAACTTAGCGCATACTAATACATATATTTATAATTTTACGTCCCTCATAATAAATACAAAAAGTAGGTATTGTTTTATATAATTGAGCGCGATCAACGGTACCAAAATAATAAAAGAAGACATATAATAAAAGTAATAGGTAATTTAAAGTAAAGAAAATTTACTCTGGTGATTAAACACGTTTAATTGTTTCAGTAATAACATGTTTACATTTTGTCTGTTACAATATTAGTCAATATGATTGGACTCTTAAAAAATATATATCGACGGATTTTTACAGAAAACAATGTTTTTCATACGTTAAATGAACACAATATTACCTGTATACAAAAATGCAAAAATTTAAAAATCTTCAATCACTTATGTGAAATCTAAGCTTATTAACGTGATTGAAATATATATTTTTTATACAAAACTTAAAAACATAATTTTGATTTACTTATTTTGAATACTTTATATATACCTCATTTATCCGACATGCTTTTTTTTTAAATCGGTCAATTTTCCCATTATACAGGGCGCGTTCAAAACTTGAAAAATACGTATAAAAAGTAGAACTATTTCAACTTAACTTTTGAAAATGTTCCGGAAATACTGCGTCTTTTAAATATATGTTAACTTAAAACTTATGTTACCTATTACAAATAAAAAAAAAATTGTCCCGACGACTTATCTTTTATGTACAAACGGTCATCGAACTTAAACAAATTTATTAAATATTTATTCATATATTAAATTTGTATATTATAATACTTGTAATCAGGATATAAATAAGGATATAAGAGTTTATTTTGATTTTGGAATAATCTACCAATTTCTTAAAATTAAACTCTATTTACAGATTTGCTTCGGAACGTTTCTTATTATAGTGATTTTAATTACTGTCAGATATCGTCTATACTTGTCCCAAATATGCCACGCCACACTGTACACCCGTTTTATTTTTTATTATTTCAAAATAGCCACTTTTTAGTCAATTTTCTTACAATAAATTTTGATGGATTGAGAACAATTTACATATTGTAACTCAATGAGGACGAGTCATAATTGAGTTTTAAGCATTTTACCTACACATGTGTAGGTGATGTCTTTCAAACTTTTCCTGTATTTAGAGTTTTCATTGCATTTTTATTAAAAAGCAAACCAAAAGAAAGAACAAAAGGAAAGTAGCGGCACTTATCCTAAGCTCCACGATTCTAAAATCGTAATATTATTGAACTTTCCACATATTAATTACTAAAATTTAAACATGTATTATAATGTTATAAAATGCAATTTATTTTTTATAGGTTTATTTATGGAAATACATCTTTATTTACATAAATGTACTCAAGCTACTTTATTAATTTATATAAATTAATAAAGTAATATTTGTTTTGAGCTGCTTTTGAAATGCATAAAAATTTTCAACAAAATGTTTTGAAGGCCCCCATTGAAATTCCTCCTTTTTTTTATATTTTAATATATATAATTTTTCTGAAATTTTGAATGGACTTAATCCTCCAACTAGCGTCTATGATGTTATCTACAGTATACACATTTTGAGGTTCAAACATTTAATTATTTGTTGTATATGATTAATATGTTATATTTAATGTAAATTACAATAAACACCTTTAAATACTATTTAATAGTTAAATATTTTAATAAACATAAATCTTTTTAAATATGATGTTTGTTTTTAAGTTGAAACGTTTCTTATTTGAAACAGTTTTATTTATTTCATAGAATAAGTTTAGTTTGAATAATTATTGCTTTCTAACACGCATAAAACTAGGAATTTAAGCTTTATAATTTGACCATGACACTTTAAAATTATGCGTACTAACATTCGTGTAATTCATTGTAGTTTTAATAATTCTATGATTTTTTACATGTCAATCATCTATTAACGTAGAAAAACCAGGGTACAAAATACCTTAAAAAAATCAAATTTCATCTATTAAATTAAATTCTTTGCTTAAAAAAAAAATTTTCTGTGTTGTTATTTTAATGTTTTAAACCAATAAAATTAGCAAAATAAATGTATAATTATTATTTTTTTGATAATGATTTAATAAATTAATAAATTATTTTAATCATTATTATTTTAAACTGTTTAAATAAGGAGTGGTTCAGAAGGGCAATAGGCCACTTATTCTTAAGGAAAAGTCTCAAAATCCTACAACAAATTACGGTCAACATACGGTCAATCAAAAATAATTTTTAGCTTTATTTAAATTTTTTAAATAAAATATAATTTTAAAATGTACTGTCATTAAATTCCTCTAAAATTTTACGTCTTTTTCGACAGTATTGTCAAAAAAAATTTAACTGTTTAATGATTAATTTTCTTTCTTGGTAAGCACCGAAGTTAACCTACTGAGAATGATGGATATGTAATTTTTTAAAAAAAATTTTTTTTTATTTTATTGTAATTTTAACTTTAGTCTCATATTTGGTTAATTCATTCATTGTATGAAAACAAAAAATATATTTTTAGCAATTAATAAAAATATGTAACCATTAATTAAAGGTTTGCATCCAACATTAAAATCATGGGTATGCCACTATTCAAAACTTATTTATATAGTTATGGTTTTAGTTTTACAGTTTTATCGTGTGGGATAGATTTTTAACGTTACACTTATTACGTTAAAAATTATTTTAATCGTTATTATTTTAAACAGAGTATAAATAAGGGGTGTTTCAGAAGGGCAATAGGCTACCTGAAAATTCTTACGGTCAAATCTCAATATTAAAGAGAAAACCCTACAACAAATACTGTCAACATGTGATCAATCAAAAATAATTTTTTAACTTTAGTGTGAAGCTGAGAAGGTATTAATTTTACTATCGTGTATTTTTTTTATGTCAGTCGTTACTTTTTTTCAGCTCAAATTTAAAAATTGGTAATTTTTGACATTTTTTCAATTTTTTTTACTTAAAATTGCCATAACTTTTAGAAAAACGAACGAATAGAAACCATTTTTTTTTTATAGATATATTAGATAATTACTTATCATTTGGTATTTTTTTTTTTTAATCTGACCCTTCACATACCCACAGAATTTAAAATGATAGCATTTTTAACTTTACTTTTGAAAGTGTTCGGGAAATACTTATACTTTTAAGTACAGATGATTTTTTTATCATAATCCACTCAATTACTTCTGTAATTATCTGTATATCTTAAATTAAGGCTTATGTAATGTACTTTTTTCTTCTTTTTCCTCGCCTTAATCCCAACTACTTGGGGTCGGCCACCCTTATCCTAAACTTCCTCTCACAACCTTCATATCCATTCATATCCTTTACCTAACACCGCATCCTCATTGCCAGGTATCCCTTGCATCACCTCATACAACTCACTCCAAGACATTTCCCTGTGTATTTTATCACATCCTACTTGTAGTGCATAGGCACTTATTACATTCAACACTTTTTCCTTGAAAATCAATTTTACGACCATAATTATGTCACTTTTCCGAGCTACTTCTACTAATTTACTTTTCATCTTCTCGTCCATTATTATCCCTACATCATCCCTTATACATGAGTCTAGCCTAGAGTTAAGTGGTGATGTACCCACACTGTTGACACTACAAACATTGAGTACACCTGTACACATGACTGGTGAAACTTTATTTCCTCTCACCTATTGCCCCTGCGTACATCTGAAAATGAAATTCGCCTAAGTTTTGTTCAGAACTCCTCTTACTTTTTGACAAAAATTTTATGGCAGCTGTCGACCTGACGCAACCTCATTAGTCATCTCTTACGACTGGCAGAAGGGCCGTGGAAGTATTCTTATCCCCTATCCATAGGGACAGCTTAAGTAATGTACTTTAATATGGAAAAAAAATGTCGAGTTTTATTTAGTCTTCATGGTGAAAATGCCATTAATGTATTACACTTGTATCTACTATGCCTCGTCCCGACTTTATTGAGATGATATTTTATACCGTATATTCTCATTATTAATAATGAATTTGTCAATTAATTATTAGTTATTATATTAATTATAATAATTGTAATCAATGTTTGAACAAATCAAGGGTTGATAACGTTTTAATAAAGTAATAACTGTAACGTTAAAAATTTATCCCACTCGATAAAACTGTAAAACGAAAACCATAACTATATAAATAAGTTTTGAATAGTGGCATACCCATGATTTTAATGTTGGATGCAAACCTTTAATTAATGGTTACATATTTTTATTAATTACTAAAAATATATTTATTTGCTTTCATACAATGAATGAATTAACCAAAGATGAGGTTTAAATTAAAGACATACTTTTTACGTCTATGGTTTAAATACTTGCAATAGCAAATCTTATAATAGGGGTTAAAAATAAAAATTACCTGCTATTAGTATTTTGTGTGGTTGAAAAACGTGTTCCGCAAACTAAACTGATAATCAAAATAATAAAAAATTTGATAGAACAACAAAATTATTTTATAGGAGACCCCACGATTTCTAGCCCTGATCATCAATTAAATACTCTAACTCAACTATGTTTATCAGTAGAGCGATATAATTGAACGCTTAATAAAAGTGAAGAATAACGTAAGATGAATTATGACTAAAATAAAATTGGATAGATGGTAATTTTTTATCTCTTTCCTAACTATGCTGACTAGTTATCATTTTATTACCGGTCACTACAAACTGTCACAGAACAGTTCTTCGTTACTATCGCTCTTATTGAAAATTATCTTATACCTACTATTATTTATTTCAAATTTACTATTTGAACTTTCATTATTTTAAAATTATTTACTGTTAATAGTAGTTTTTTCAATATATTACTCTTATGATCTTATTGTTTTCACCAAGTATATTATGCTATAGATTTTCAAGGTGTTTTTTATTGTCTAAATTCAAAAATTTTAATACTTCTACAATGAGTTCTTTAGAAAATATATTCAATGGTTGGAATGATGTTAACCAGCGAATATTAAAAGCTACAGAAAATAAAGAACAAGTAATTTCGTTTTTTTTATGTCTAAATCAAATTTTCAAAATATTAACAAGTCAAAATAAAAAAAATATTTTCTACAATAACCAATATTTATAATTGCATTTTTATTGTATGCTTTATATAGAAACATTTATAATAGAATTATTATATAGAATGCTGAACGAAGAAGAGGTAGAGGAAGACCAAAAAAGAGATGGAAGGATGTAATTGAATGCGATATGAGGACAGCTGATGTGAGCGTAGATGATGTGGGAGATTGTGTTAGGTGGAAGTTTAGGATAAGAGTGACCGACCCCAAGTAGTTGGGATTAAAGCGAGAAAAAGGAAGAAGATTTATAATAGAATTCATAAAATAACAGTTTTTCCTTAGAAGTTAAATAGTTCTTATATTACTGTTTTCAAATAAATTAAAAAATGTTATATACTAATTATATATTTTAAGAATTTTTGTTAAGAAAAAATGCAAATAAAAATTTATTATCAAAAACTAATTTACAGAAATTCTTAAAACCAAGACTAGTTGCTGTTAGTAAAACTAAGCCAATTGAACAAATAATTTATATCTATCATAAAGGTCAAAGACATTTTGGTGAAAATTATGTCCAAGAGTTACTTACTAAAGCTAATGATCCTGAAGTATGTTTTTATTTTATTACTCAAAATTGTATATAATAATTGATAATAGTAAAATATTTAGTTGTTGGAAAAATGTCCTGATATCAAATGGCATTTTATTGGTCTTGTTCAAACAAATAAAATATCAAAAATTTTATCTGTGCCTAATTTAGAACTTATTGAAACAATTCATTCTCAAAAATTAGCTGATGCTCTTAATGCAGTCTGGAAATCACAAAATAATAATTGTCTGCTAAAAATTATGGTACAGGTGAATACTAGTTTAGAAGAAGGTTTGTAAAATATATTTGATCTTCAGAAATTTATAAATTTAAGTTACATATTAACTTTAAAACTTTTTCAGTTAAAATAAATCATATGCATTATTATTTAAATACACATATACTGGGTTAAGGTGTAATAAATGTAAAAAATAATGTTATTTCATATCATAAATAAATATTTTAGTAAAATTGTAGGGTTTGCTCTATATTCCTTGAGTCCTCTAATGAATAGTGATAATTGTTTAGTTGCATACCAACAGGAATTATATAAATATTTTGCTGCACTTCATTCTGCTTCATTACATTATTGCTGAAAATAGATATTATCGTTAAATATAAGTTAGAAATAATTTTTAATAATGTTTAAACTGAATTTATCATTTTGTACTCACCTTTATGTATTGAGTTTTGATTTTATCTTAGCATTTTTATTTTTTAGAAAAAAATGGAGTTTTACCGAATAATACAGTTAATTTATGTAAACATATAAAAAATAATTGTGAAAATCTTAAATTAATTGGTCTTATGACCATAGGACGATTTGGTTATGATTGTTCTCTTGGACCAAATCCAGATTTTTTGGTGAATAAAAATTAAACTAATGAATATAATAAATATTTACTCTTAATATTTTTTAGGCTTTAGTTGAATGTAAAAAGAAAGTTTGTATGGAGCTTAATTTGGACTTAAATGAATTTGAATTATCTATGGGAATGTCAGATGATTTTGAACATGCTGTATGTATTCTAAAAAGTATAATGTTTATATATATATATAAAATTTTACTCAATTTTCTTTTAAAAATAGATTGAATGTGGAAGTACAAATGTTCGAGTGGGAAGTAGTATTTTTGGTTATAGACCAAAAAAAGAAAAATAACTGGCTTAATTTTATTTAAATAATGAAGAAATCTATGAATGATTATAATAATTATTTATTAAATAATATACAAATTTTGTTATGAAAAGTTATATTTTAAATGATAATTGAATGTTTTTATTAGAATTTCAACATTTTAGTCTGTATAATATTTTTACCTGATAATTATAAACCAAGTACCAATTACAAATATTTAAGAAATAAAAATTAAAAATTTGTGGAATTACATTGGTTTTAATATTTGTCTTTTGATTCTACTATTTTCAAAAAATTTATCCAACTTATATATTTTTATTTTAATGCAAGCTATTTAAATTTATGCCATTATGTCTAGACATATAAAGACTTATACATGATTATTTTTACTACTAAATATTAAATTTAATAAAAAAAGGATTTAATTTTGTTATGATGTGCTGTATGACGAGACTGAACTCTCTTTTTAAAAATATATTATATACATTTTACATTAAATTCAAATAAACTTGGAGACTAATAGTAAATACTTGAGAAAAAATTAAGTAATAATGCACTCATGGTTATTTTGTATGATTTATAATATGTAGAGATATAAACCTCATAACCATTTGAAATGAAAATAAAATTCATAAATTTATCATATAATAGACTAAGATAACTTACATTGAGGTACTGAAATAATTAAAAATCTGTTATGAAAATGAAAAAATATTAAAAAAAAAAGTAAGATGTTATATAAAAAAAAATGTATAATAAATATTATATAATACAAAATATTTCTCAGTCTTTTTTATCTTAGCCAGTATAAGAAGATAACACACTAATTTTGAATAAAGTAAATAAAAAAAGAATATAAAGTATTCTGAATTCATCCAATTTATTAATATATTATAATGGCACGTATAAGAAAACAATAATTATATTATACATACATTTTAATGAATAGAAGCAACATACAACTTAAATATAGTTATTATTTATTTATAATTAAAACACAACCATAATTTTATCAAATTTAGTAATTTAAAAAATATTTTATAAAATTAGGTTTATCATAATTTTTTTTAGTACAAATGAAATGCAAAAATACAACAAACCAGATAATGCGTATCTAAGTAAGAAAATAATTTAACACACAAAATTGCATATCAAGATTAATAATACTGTGGCAATAATTTGGAATGTGTTTCAAATATATTTTTGAATAAATAAATAAATTTAAATGTCAATGTTAAGAATTTAAAAATACACTCTTCACTTTAGTTATAATTAGAATATAATAGAATTATAATGAATACAAAATAGATATGTGTTTGTTGTTTTAGTGTTTACTTCAAAAATATGGGAAAACTACATTTATAAATAATAATAATAACCAAAAATATCTATTTATAATAATTAAGCTAAATTCGTAATGACATAATGCTTCTTTTAATTTAAAATATGACATATTTTTTATTAATTTGATCTTTCACTTTTATATAATATAAATAAAAACTTAAAGTCGAGTTATTTTTACCATGATATTTACTTTAAAGAATTAATATTTAAACTTTACTTGTAATAATACCATGTTTTAATCCATGATAATTAATTTACAAAATTTTACTAAAAAAGTTAAATAAATAGTAAATTTAATTTGAAATTATTAGAAATTAAGTAAAAAATTGATTGTTTTAATTTTTTGAGCATTGAATTAAAATATTATCAATAAAATAAATGTATTATGGAAATTTAGTTTTAGAATGTTAGAACTTTGTATTTTAAAATAATAGCATATTTCATAAATTATATAATAATGCTAACATCAAATTGTCTACATCAAAAAACCACAATTTTATATTTAATATTCCAATAATAATAATAATTATGACTAGTATAAATACAAATTTCCAAACATTTTAGTCACATAGCATACATATAAATTATTCTTGGTAAATTATTAATAGTTTATTTATAGAATAAAATTTAAAAATAATATTTTATAGATAATATCATAACTTCAAAATAAAATTTTAAAGAGATTAAAAGTTGAAGAAAAACGTTAAGTATTAAATACAATAATTTGTATCATAAACAGTCTTAATTTTTAAGCAAGAAAAGTTGGTAACAAAAATAGTATAATAAAAACAAAACAATAGATAAAATTGTGCATTAGTTAAGAAGTTTCAATGGATATTAGGAGTAATGTTACGGCTTTTCATATAGCTAACAATCTGTGCTGGTATTTCTGCTAAAACTTCTCTTGCTAAGTGTGATTTAGCATTAAGTGGATTTGTAATTTGTTGGAAATCTTTGAATGGCACAAATTGTACAATATCTCTAGCAGCACGTACTCCATTTATTTCTAAAGTAACAGTATCTCCATCTAGTTCTTCCATTGATTGAAAATCAGCATTTCCCACTCCTACTATGATTATAGATAGTGGCAATGTTGAAGCTTTGATTATAGCCTACAGGAATTAATATATTTTTATGTAGTAAGGACTAATGGAATTTAACATCAAGTTGATTTTATTTTACATTACACTAAATAATGACCAATACTGCAGTTAAAATTTATAATTTCAGAAATTGTTGCATTAAACTAAAAGATAACTATAAAACACTCACATATATATAATAAAAAATTAATAAACTAAAAAAAAATTAAATTGTAAAATTCAAATTAAATTTTACTGTAACAGCAATAACATTACATAAATTTAACTAAAAAATAGTAAACATATTGGAACAAAAAATTGAAAACTTGAGTTGATTTAGAGTTAATTTATTAAAACTTATACTCTCATTTTATTCATCACTTAAAGTTCTGTTGGCTATTATTAATGAATTAATTTAACTTTAAAGGGGCTTGTCCCTTTAAAGATTTCTTATTCTAAAATACACTCATCAATTTAAATGCTTAAAATATGGGTTAGAAAGATATAGATAATTTTACAGATGAATATAATAATAATATATGTATTTTTCATTTAGCAACTATTTTACAAACAGCAAATTTTACTTTTATAGCTTAAAAATACATAACACATAAATTAGTTTTAAAATCATTATATAGCAAATTTATGGATAAATAAATGTATTGTGAATATATAAACAGTCATTATATATTTCAATTAATGAATATTATTTTTTTGTAAAAGTATATATTTATGGTGGGATTTTAATCATTTTATAATATTAACTAATCAAGAATAGATTATGTAGTAATCTATTTTTTTTAAATATTTTTAGATTTGAAAAATAAATACTTTAATTTAACTTGATAAATGATACATTAATAAAATAGTTAATAAAGGATAATAAGAATTTATCAACAATTTAAAAATTTATTAATCATAATAAAATGTAATGATAAATAAAGGGAAAAAAGGATATTTAATGATATAGAACAAAAATTTTGAAAAATCTTATATAAAATTTAAATTGTTAGTATATAGGTATATTTATAGGTTTTATTTAATACCAAATTTATTTAAAATAATAAGCATACAAATAGTATAGGGAGTAAAAATGTATGTATATGCTAAATATATATATAAAAAACAAAAAATTGTATAATTGAATTTTCATTATCAAGTAAATATATCAGTAGTAAAATGATAAATATAAATTATGAATTTTCAAATATTAGTACAAAGGTTATTCAATACAAAAAACTTTTAAAGTAGTTTAAAAACTACTTTTAGTCAAGAATTGTGACACAAAAAGTTGAGAGTATTAAATGAAACTTTGTTAAAATTATTCTGAACACATTAGCGTTAAGTGAAAATTCTTATTTATCTGATTGTAAATATTAAATTAAATTTTTTTATACAAATCAAAAATGAAAAAATTTAAGTTATTGGTTTTTTGGGAATAATATGTTTTGATTTCATATAGTCTACAAATTGTTTTGGAATTTCTGCTAAAACTTCCCGTGCTAAATTAACTTTTGCAAGAGATACACTATCATTGTTTTGAAAGTCTTTAAAGGACACAAACTGAACAATATCTCTAGATGCCCGCACACCATTGACTTCTAATGGCACAGTATCAGCATCAAGTTCTTCCATAGCTGAGAAATCTGCATTACCTACCCCCACTATGATAATTGACATGGGCAATGTTGATGCTTGAATTATAGCCTAAATAATAGGTTTTAAAATAATTGCTTCAAATAACTACTCAAATATCCCAGTAATAGTTAATGTAACGCATCTTGTATAACATAAAACTTATTTAGTTTCTACATAATGATTACTAGTAATAATATTATTTAATTGAAAAACATTTATTAAATCAAATTAAATATAAATTAATGAAGAAATTATAATTTTAATACCTGTTTGGTTTGATGCATATCAGTTATAACACCATCTGTGATAATAAGTAATACAAAATATTGAGAACCGTCTTGATATGTTTGAGCAAATTTTGCAACATGATTAATAACAGGACTGAAATTTGTAGGCCCATATAACTGAACACTTCTAATACAATGATGATAAGCATTTATCACACCTATGAATCAAGTAAAAATGATTCATAGTCATCTCTTAGTAAAATCTTCTTAATATTTAATAAATAAAATAGTCATGTAAATACATTTAAAATTATTACTTGTACTAATATGTATACATATATAAGTAAATATCAAAATGTTATTTTATAACATATATACAACCGAGTAAACTCTAATAAGGTTGACCTACCTGTCGGGAAATTGCTAGAAAAAACCCCTTTAGGGGTTTTAAATTATTAAGATTTAAAAAATACCTAAATTTTGATACAATAAAAAGGAGGTAAGAATATATTTTTTTTATATTAAAGTCCCTAGCATAAAATTTCAAATAAATTACTATAGGGCATTGCAAACTTTTTAAATAAATCATACAAAATAAAGTGTAATGAGTAATTTTTTTAAATTACACTTAAATAATAAATAGAAATTAATTAAAAAATTACTTTTTATTTCAATAATTAAATTACAATAAAATTACTTTATAAGTAGTTTTATTGCTGTAATTGTAATTCAAATTAAGTTACTAACCAACACTGTAAGCAACCTACTATTTTAAATGTAAAATTACATTGATAAATTTGATAATGTAATACTAACCTTCTATGCCTGCACAATAAGGATCACTTGCATGAAGATTTAAAAAAAACTCATGAGACACATTACCATGAGGTGGAATGCGAGCACCAAATCCTAAAGCAGGAAACATTTTGTCACTATCATAATCTTGAATTATTTCACCGACTGCAGCTAAGGCTTGTTCATATTGATTAGGCCTATTACTAAGATAGTGTAATGAATTGTAATCCTTTGGATCTCCATTTGAAGCTAAATTAAAAATTAAAAGAAATGTTAAAAGATTTTGTTCAAAAAGTTCTTCTGTTAGATTATAACCTGTAAAATCAATTGCAAATGTACAGTTTATCTGTGTGCCATTCATCACATAGTCTAGAAATGTGTAGATTTTGTTAACTTCAAAACGATTCAAACGAATGGTGCCATGATTTTTCTAATAAACATAAACACTTGTTTAAAAGGATTTAAATTACAATGTGAACTGCAGGTTTAATATAGTAGGTTAAAAAAAAGTAATTCAATTGAAAATAACTTAAAATTATAAATTAAAAAATACTTACATTTGATTTTGGAACAACAATTTTGTAATCATTTTCAGAACCAGGACCTTTTTGAAATTGATTCATGGTAGAATGAAATTCCCCTAAGAATATTTAAATAATTTAAAGTATATATACTAATTTAAAAAAAATTTAACTGTAAATTAATAATAATAGAAGTAGAAATTGTGATTCTTTAAAAAATATCAAACAAACTTAGGAACAATAAATTATCATTAATATAACATACCAATTAAAATATGATCTCCATTATGTTTGTAATGGTAACAACATACTTTGATGTCCCTATCATAATCTGTACCACACAGTGATCTTACTGGAAGTACTATGGGTTTCCATGAAGGATTTGTGGTCCAATTAGCCACTTCAGTTCTATGTACTAATTGATATTTCCCATCTTCACCTACTTTATGAAATTCCAAAAATGGATATGCTTTTACACACCAAGAAAAAATTCTAAAATCAAAATGAATAATAATTTTGTAAAATTCAATTAAAAATTAAACTAAAATGTAAATAATAAAATTATTTTTTAAGAAATAAATAACACAAACCGAGATATAAATAATTAAAAATGGAAATATGATAGAAATAAGGACTTGAATTAGAAAAAAAAAATTATTTTATCTTTTTGTTGTAACATTATTATTTATTTGCATGTACTTAATAAATGTTATTGATATGAACATTATTTATTTTTGTAGAGTTGTAATATTCTTTTTTAACATTTTCAATCCCATATGGTTGTACTTACTTAAATACCCAATCATTTCTACTCAAATCTCGTCCACTAAACTGCAAAGTTACTTCATCATGACAAGCTAGGAGTTCTTCTGCTTTAACAATTACTTGACCTTTATTGTTAGGTCTAACACCTTTTAATGGTAAAGTGACATTTACCGAAGAAACAATCTAAAAAAATTTAGTTATATAATTAAAACATAAATTTATTTGTATGATTAGATTAAGCTGACAACTATTGATGTACTATTTAAAGATCATTTTATTGTGATATGATTCTTAAACTTTTAAAATATAATCAAGAAAATTTTAATCTTATTATAAAAATAATACATTTTAAGATTTTTTTTGAATTTCGAAAAGCTTATATATATATAAATATATTATTTAACTGGCAAATAAATATAACACATAGATAAAAAGTTTATGTTAAGTATTCTATAAGTTTGAATAAAGGATAAAAAGAGGGACACATTGTTTTTATCTTTATCTTTTTCTTACAAAGGATATTTACCTACAAGCAAGAAAAAGAACAAAATATTATGACCACCTAAGCTATAGTTTAGTATAACAATTACTCATAATAAAAAAACTCTAAATATTTAATTGGTAATTCATTTATACAGTTGTTAAGTTATTAAGTTGAGTTATTTAAATCTTTTAAAAAAATTAATTAAAATATATTACATGACCCAAAGTAGTTTCACATGAACCCAAAAAATCTTGAGATTTAAGATCATTTAATCTTGAATCAACATCATATACTTCAAATTTTATATTTTGTTGTACTTCAAAACGATACAAAACATGAGCCTATAAAAATAAAATTAATAAATATAAAATTTTATACTTAATTTATATAAAGTCTATAGTACTTACTTTTGTTACAAAATCAGGATTTAAACTATTATTGATACATTCTGTTCGACATATTTCAACCCATCTAGATGTTTCTGGCGTCTTCATAAAAACAACACAGATTGGATCAGACTTGGAAAATACATCACAATCTAATAAATTTCTATAAAATTAAATAATTATAATTAATACAAGACAAAAGGCAGGGGATGATAATTTTTCATAATTTAGTTTGTTTTTATTTTTAAGAATTTCAAAAAATATATTAAATATAAATTTGTTAGTATTTAAATCTAAAATTTATGGCATTTCAATAAAATATTAAAATAATTAACAATATTAATAATTTAGATCTCAGAGTTGATTAAATAAGTTTACTAGCTGTATACCTGCAAGACAATGTTAATTCAATCTCTGAAGTGGGCTCTGTAGAAGAACCGGGGATAAAAGCTGCCATTCTAAAATCAACAATATATATTGACTAAGTAAATTTGATCATACAGTTTTAAGTTAATTGGCACTTAATAATTCTAATAATTTTCAATATAATTCGTTAAAAATAAAATTTTGTCTAAAAATGTATTAAAATCTCTCGTATAAAATTTGTACTATTATCAGATATAGATTAGATTATTATTTTATTAAGCTTTGATAAAATTTACATTATTAACAATACATGTTGATAATACAGTTTTATCTTCCTTAAATATCTTGATAATATAACATGGGCTAGGCGCTTGATAATTGATAGAGTAAACCCAACCAAAGAGAATATATTAAAAAAAATGTTTTTTTACTTTACAAAGTATAGAATTTTGCACATTTATAAGTTACCTTTCATGTAGAGAAAATCAATTTAATTGTTTAAAAATTATCAAATGATATTTGAAAAAATAACATTTCATTATTATTATCAACTAATTTTAGGTTCCCGCGTTAACTCCAAGGACAATGTATATACACTACGTAGATTATCCCCGTAGATTTCACCCGATTTTCCTCCTGTCTGTACTTACTACTTGTGTAAAAGGCGGATGTGTTGTGTGCATTTTCCAACGATCTACTAAAGTTTATTTAATATCAAAATAATAACAGCTTATTTACTTAGTATAGTATAAATAAAATTTTTTTTTTTACTGTTGCTCTTAAGTCAATGATATTCGACAGTACTAGACTATAATTATTTTAAATGTTGCAAACCGAAAAAATGCCTGATCTAGTGGAAGTAATGAGGATGGGCAAGGATCATCGTCTTAAACATAGACAGTTACCCCTACAAGTCGATGAAAATTTGACTGTAAGCATTTATTTTGCATACAGTTTTGAAAAATGACTTTTACACAATAATTATTTTACATATATGCCCCACTTCTTTTGTAATTTATAAAAAAACTCGATCAACCTACATAATTAAAGACATTTTGTAATTGGATTTTATTTTTATGATTTTATTACTTTTTCATTTTATTACTTTATTATACTTAAAATATAATGAAATATTAAAAGTTTTAATTAATATTTTTTTGTATTGTTTGTTTTTTAGTTGGTTATGGATTTGAGTAATGAAGACTTAGTTCAAGAAGTAAAACAAGTACCTCCATTAAAAGTTCAATCACTGGATAGTTTTATAAAAAAGTACCGAATGTTGAACAAACGTGAACTCCAAGATGTTTTAAAAGTATCTATTAAAGAAATATTAGACATTATGAGTGAAAGTATAGACTGTGTTGGATGTCGAAGAAGGTAAAAAGTTTTATATAATATAATGTTTACAATTTACCTATGTTCTTTTGAATGACTATATAATATAGCTCAAAAATAAATAACTAATAGAAATTATTATTAGCGATTTTTAATTTTAAATACTAAATAAATTTCATATTTGAAAATTCCATTTAATCGATATTCAACTAGTGATAAGAAATTATATGAATTAATTTATAAATATATAATTTTTAACTAAATTGATATTGTATAAATAGATAATTAGCAACATGTTACTTAATCTACATATATAATATTGATCTTTATTATTTATACTGATAAAAGAACTAAAATTTTATAAGTTGTACTTTGATAATTTTTAAAAATAAAAATTTTTAATTACAAGAAATTATGTGTATTAAACATATATTATATTAAAATCAAAAATAATGATTTTAAATTACAATATTAAATGGAAAAAAAAAGGAAATGAATGATATAATATTAATATTTAGTCTTATTAAAGTTAATTCAGGTAAAACTTATTAAATAATTCTATTTACTCATCTCTTAATAAAATTATATCTTAAAAGAAAGTACTATTTGTAAGATTAATTCAAATCACAAATTTATCTCTAAATTTATAATTCTTTTATAGTGCTGAAAAACTATTTATTGAAATGGCTAAACTTGGTCAAAATGCATTATTTCCCCTTGTTGTGGTTAACAGCTATTTTATTTCTATAAGATATGAATTTTATGACGAAGAACGATGCATGTACAATCTACTTCAAAATACTAATGGGTAAGTTACATCAAAATATTTAAAAAAATTTTCTAAATATTATTTCTATATTTTAGAAATCGATTATCTTCAATAGCATCTAGTCGAAGACAATCAAAAAAAAGTAGAAGGTGTGTATATCATTCCCTTGAATCACAGCGTTTAGTAAGACCTATGGCTAGTGGATGGCAAGACATTTGGAAGCATATGACTGATCCTTGCAGAGATGAAATTGTACTCATAGAGTCTAGTAGTTTATTGAGTACTCTGGACAATTATTTAAGAAAACACAGGTATATTTTTATACATTTCTTTTAATTTTTATTTTGATATTACCCTGATGGTTTTATCTTAGATTTTGTGGAGATTGTCGAACTAAAGTAATGAAAGCATATGCGTTATTAATTGAAGAAGAAGATCCATCTAAAGAAAAAGGTTATGTAGAAGAGCTTTACTCTGGTATTAAACGATGTGTTGGTGATAAACATGTTCATTTGGACACAGACATAAACTATATAGGTGCATTAATTAGTCGTGCTGAACCTGAACTTATGGGAAAGTATGTATTATCTATTAATGAAGTAAAAAATTTATTTATTTGATACATATTAATAATATTAGCCGTAGAGAACGTCATGCCAAAACAATAGAAATTGCTCAAGAAGAAGTTTTAACTTGTTTGGGTATTTGTGTATATGAACGACTGCATAGAATACAATTAAGAATTAGAGAAGAGCAGTATACTTGTCAAGTCTTAGCTGCTGCAGCAATTGATGGGTTAGCCCGAAGATTTGAGGTAAATAATTAATACTGAATTGTTGAAAATTTTAAACTTAATAATTAGTGTTGTAGTTTTCAAAAAGCATTTTTTTTAATATAGACTTATATATTTATGTTTTTACTCTATTATTATAGACTGCTATAGAAGTTAAACAAGGGTATACCAAATTGGATCAGTTTTACAATGAGTTTTCTAAAAAAGAGAAAAAGACACAAAAAAGAAAACGGCTAAGGAAGCAAAAGCGATTACAAAAAAAAGAAATAAAACAAGATTCTAAAATAAAACCTTGTTGTGAGGTGAGTAATGTAAATAAATTTAAATAATTTATTTTAATACTAATTATAAAATTTTATTTAAAAAAATTAAAAAATACTAGGCCAATCTTGATGAAGACTGTTCTTGTGAAATTGATGAAGAAGTGGATTTTGTAGAAGATGATATTGATTACGTTGATGATGATGATGATGATGATGGCGTCCAATCAAATGTATGTTTTTATTTGTTAACTTTTTTATATTTAAAATTTTTTAAATTTTAATTTTAGGAAAGAGAGGATTCTGATGAAACTACTTGTGATCATATAGATGATAATTGTTCTTGTGAAAATGTACAATTGATAGAAAGAGTACGGAAAGTATGAAGTATTAATTTATTAGTTACTTTATAACATATAATATGTTTCTTATTTATAGATAAAAATGTCAGGTAACAGAATAAAAAGTGTTTCTACTCCTATTAAGTTGTGTGATTGTGCTGAATGTAATTCCAAAGGAACCAGAAAATCAAAAAAGGAAAAAAGAAACGATGAAAAAGAAAAACGCAGTAAAAAAAAGCAGTCTAAAAATAGCCGGAAAAATTCAAAGAAAGATAAAAAACCTAATGTACAATTATCAATTAAAAAAGAGGAGATAATAAATTATAATTTAAATGAAGATGATGAAGAAGATTGTGATCTTGATGATGAAATGGTAGATGAAAATCATTCAATGGAGCATAACTGCAAATCTAATACAATTAGCCATGATCTATTACCTGGTAGTTGTAGTTCATGCCCATCACTTTGTGATCATTCACAAGATTATGGTTATGCATCAGCAGAAAACAATAATCATAGTAATAGTACAAGTTCTCCAGATGGTTCAGATGTGGCTTGTTCAGAGGGTTTATGTAACCATTCAGGTAAATTTTGAGAATTAGAATTACTTAATTTTTTCTTTTGATACCATTTTTCATATGTCCTTAATCTAATTTTTTTTAGGGGAAGTTTCAAAATTAAAATGTTATTATGAAGTAGGAACATTATCTTGTAAACCACTACCACTCCATCAGTTATTATTTGAAGAACTGGTAAGATTTTATTTACATAAAAAGTTTATTTTAATATTAAATATGGTTTTTATATCTCTTTTAGTAGAAAAAATTTACTTTTGGATGAAGACTATCTTATTTAACATTTCCTAATATAAATATACCAAAATATATGATAATATAATATCTAATGGTTGTCGGTTATTTTACTATTATTGCTATTTAAATAATTATATAGGGATGACACACAAAATATAGATTGTGATAACAATATTTTACTGGGACTAATAATTAAAATATTCTTTAATACTATAGCTAAATTATAATTATTTTAAAAGTATAAAATTTTAAATTTATGTTATACTTTTTATAGTTCTATGATTGTAGATTGTTATGATAATATTTTTTATTACTAGGTTTTGTTTGTGTCATAATGGGTTTAGTGGAAAAGTGACAACCGTGGTATTTTAATACATGTATGAGTTTTCAAACCAAGATTTAATGAAAAATTTACATCTGTTGATATAGTTTTAGATGTATTTGATAATGTTAATTTTTTTAATTTAATCAATTTCAACCGCTAATAACTAAAAAGTCAAAGTGGTAACTTTTATACATTTCTACAATTTTGCTTTAACAAATTTAGTTTTATAAATTTGTTTTACTCCTTACTAAAAAAATGTTTGTAAATTTTAAAATATAACGATACATTTAAAAATTATTTGACTAAAATATTTATTTCATAACCGTTCTCATTTTACTTACAAATTGTTATATTTCATTAATGAGTCTTACACAGGTGTTTAAAAAGTAAGGTACAAGTGAACTGTTATAAACAATATGAAAAATAGAAACATGTGTCCATACTTACTAAACACCTATAATATAACAATATATATAGTATAATACACAAAATTTAATGTATAATGTACACTATAATATATAGGTTATGGTGGTCCTTATTTTTCAAACTCAATTATTTTATGAAAGTGCCCTCTAGATTAATTTAGTCATATAAGAAAATAATGTAGACAAAATTTGGAATGTTCTTTCTCAGCCCTTTTCTGGTACTGCATTGAGATTGAAATATAACAATTGAGTCATAGTTTTTTTTTTAAAAGTTAACTTCATAAGTATTATACTTAACATTAAAATATATAGAACCTTAATTATAAAACTAATTATTGCCTATAAAAAATGTATTAAAAAATTTTTTCATATATCAAGCATACTTTTAGATAAATAATAAAATGTGATGAATTCCATGAAAAGTTGACATAATACTTTTACACAAAGTTTTTATAAAATTAGTATTTCTTAAATATTATATTACATAAAAATTATTTAAAAAGTGAACTATTTAATTATCGACTAAAATTAAGTTAAAAAAAAACTTATTATATACTATAAAAACATAATTATTTTTAAACTCACACAACACAATATCTACCTAAGACCAGCATTTGCCTTCTAACACTCATAATTAGTTGTTCAGTAAGTAAAAAAACAGGTTTCTATTATTCTCAGAGTTAGTAAAAATTGACCTGTTTCCTTACTTTATGAACTCTATATATGTGTATATTTATAACACATTTCTAATTTATACTATGGAAAATGTATAAGTTATTTTTATTGAATAAAACAATTTTTTAAATTCACTTTTTTTTCTAGTTGATTTCTTGTACACTATAAAAAAATGTTGTTCATTTTCAGTCCTACTAATTAGATGATTTAGTTAAACAATTTTTATTACATATTTGTATAATAATCCATCATCACTCTTATTATAAACATTTCTATATAATTTTCAGGAAAAAAATACCATCATTAGAGATGAAACTCTAATACCGTCAGAAGAAGTAGAAATGTACAAGGTGTGTGCTATGTTGGTGAATGAAAAACGTCTCAAGCTCAGAGAAACACTGAAAAGTGGTTTTGCCAATTTAAAAGACCCTCTAATGTTATAATTTATTTCTGGAGTGATATTTCTCACTTCCCTTATTCCAAAAAATTTTTAAAAGCCGTTTTAGTTAATTTTTCATTATACTTACTTATATAATATAGATACATTTTTTTGCATATGTAAAAAATATTTTGTTTAGTTGATATTTGTGAATAAATTGTTCTGACTCCTTTTTATTAGATCAATACAAATTTATTTAAGAATATTTTTTATATTATAAATTAAATTTATTAGTGGAATATAGTAGTTTATTTAATAACCATTATTAAAAAAATGTCCCTATTACTTTTTAGTATTTTTTAATTTATCTTTCCTTTATCTTATTATATATATAAATATATATATAATGTTAAAAAAATGCATTTAAAGAAATATAATACAAGTAATCATATTTTATTTAATAATCAAACTTGTTATATAGTTTTTTTAGTAAGTTAAAAGCGATAACAAAAAGTAAAATTTTTTTTTATTGTTATAAAAAAATATCAAATTTTATATTGTAGTATACTTATGAATATTAATTCAAATAAATACTCAGAAACAGTGGCGTATTAAGCCACTATTTATTATACGATTTGAAAATTTTACTTCCTAAAATTTTTATTTGAGCAATATAAAATAATTTCTTTGCAGCTTACTCCAAAAAAAATTTGTGGCTTAAAAAAACATAAATTATAAGTAACATTACTTACATTTTTACACGAGTTTTATAGAGTTCATCAGCTATGATGCCCTCAAAACTCTTAAGGACAGTTGTTTCAGGTAGCCCCTGTGTAGACACTACAGATTTGGGAGGATAAAAGAAAACAAAATATTGCACTATAATTAGTTTAATTAATTGTTTTACAACTCAAAGGTGATTTATTATACCTAGATTTTATAAAAAAAAACGTTGAAAAATAACCAAAAATAATATTGGTGATTAAAAAAAGTTTCCTTATAAATAATAAATTTTGAACCCTAATAAGAAAAATAATGTAATTAATACTTAAGTACTCGAAATTATATTTTCAGTATGAAAAAGAGAAAAAAAATACTGCTCTATTATATAAAAATGTATTGTTTCAAAAGAATTAAGTGTTTTTTAACTTCATAAATACTATATTAACTTAAATAAGGGAATATTATAAATAAAATCTTTACTTTAAGTTTGAAAAAATAAATAACTGAAAATATTGATATGATTTTAACAAAATAAATGTCTAACACTTTATTTGAACTACTTTATAATGCAAATGTACATTAACAATATTATTAGTTGTGTTTCTATCAAAATATTTTATATTTAATGTCATTTACTGTAGTTGAATTTTCAGAAAGTTAAAATTATTTATTTATTTCATCAATTTACTATAAAAGGGGGTTAGTATAACTACCAATAAGTTTAAATCATGAAAATTTTATTTCAATAAGATTTTTTTATTACAATTTCATATTAATATTTAATTTAAACCTTTTTTAGATTTAAAGTTAAATCATATATTCTTTAATACAATTTGGTATGTTTAATTCATTAATATTGTACTCCAGTATACATCCAAGAAGCACATTTACATCAACAATTTTACCACTAACCATGTTCAAATATAATTTTTCTTTTTTTTTATTAGAATAGTAAATCCTAAGTCGTTTAGTAATAAAATCATTAGATAGCGATATTGTTCCAGCTGTGTAATATTTTTCATTACTTATTGAATATAATTCTACTTGTGCCTTTAAACTTTCCCAATTTTCTAACTTAGAGGCAGGTAAGTAAACAATTCGATAATTTATTCCAATTTCATCATATAGTTTTTTGTACATATAAACCATTTTATCAAATTGTTCTTTGGCTTGAAATTCACAAGCAGAGCCTATCAAATAATGAACAGCATTTGATTGAACAGTAGAAAATAGTCCTTCATCATAAAAACTTGGAAATTTATAAAGTCGACCAGATGCATATATTTTTAATGGTAATCTATTTCCAGCAATACATTGTTTTGTAAGAAGTGCACAGAGTGTAAGTAAATTGGCACCACCAACTAAATGTAGGTTATCTGCTTCGAGCTTTAATGTCGTAGTTGGATTATAACTATCCAGTCCACATCCTTCTACTATCACACTTTTAACCATATCTGAATTACAAAGTTGAGTAAAACCATGTTTTTCTAAAGACTCAATAAAATATTCTAATGTAGCCAATTCAAACATAGCTGCTTTGTTCTTTAAGTAAACCATAATAGAATTTTTGTACTCTAAACAACCAATTGTAGTTCCAATGTCTAAATGATTTTTTTTATTAATGTTATTGGATATTACATTATCAAAATTGTTAATATACAACATTTCTGATTTAGGACAATCAGGATGTAAGTTATTAGGTATATTTAGACTAGGTATAACTATTTCATTTTCTAAATCAGATATTTGCTTTTTGAGTACTTTTAACCTTGATGAAATAGAGTACCTATCATTTTTAATCTTTTTTAGTTCCATATCACTTAATTTTTCACTATTCTTTAGTTTTACTGCAATACTTTGTTTAAATGAAGTTAATTTTAAAATTTCATCACGAGTTTTTTGAAAACTAGGCCATTTGTCATAAATATTATCTATATCTAAGTTGATATTCCTTAATTTAAGATTTTCTTTTAAAATGGCTATGTTTGATAATTGATTTTTGAGATCAACAAAGGGTTCAACAACTACGTAAGTATCAGAAGTTTTGTTATAAGGTATATATAATTTAGATGTAGTATACAATCTAGGTAAAGTAATACAATTAAAAAAGTTATTGGACAATTTTTTAATCATTTTATACATCTATGTTTAAAGAACCAATATCAACTTGTTCAGGCTCTTTATATTCTTCAATGTTTAAAGGTTGAGTAGAAATTATTCTTTCCTTAGGAGCAACATAGCTTCCAAAACCTGCTGCACGTTCAGATTCTTCTATACTGTAAGGTTCAAATTTTAGTTCTTTTATACGTTTTTTATGTAACTTAGTTCGAAAATGGTCTTTTAATACTTGTTCACTTAAAAAGTACCGCCTGTTTAATCAAATAAATTAGTAGAAAATGTTCGGATATAAATGAATACTGAAATTAAAAAAACCTACGCGCAATGTATACAATAATGCTGTCCCTCTCCAGGCTTATCAAAATCAAGGGCTTGCTTTAATAGACGGTCAGCATTTTCTTTCCTTAAATCATTGTCAACCTGAATCACAATTTTTTCAACAAAAAATGTTAATAATGAATAACACTTAAAATTTTATAGTTTTCATAATTATATGAGTATTTTATAATCAAAAACTAATATTAAATACAACGAAATTTATCATTTTTATACAATAAATTACAATGCAAACAATTATTTTGAATGAAATTATTGAAGTACATAATTACCTCATCAATATCTCTAGCTCTGTACTTGGTTTTATAATTCCTTTTATAAAATGTGTCACCTACGTGATGCTTCTTTCTTTTCTGAGGTCCAGGCATCTGTAATTTTTAGGGTTTACGATAACCTCGTGACTAAAGTAAATTCAAGTTCACAGTTATCAAAAAGATTAAAGCACAGACAATGTCCATGGAGTAGGCACACGTAAGGTATCTTATTTGTAACCATTGATAAGAATCTGGTAACTATAGTATTTCATCATAAATATTTAATGGCATTTAATTTACTTGGGTTCCGGAGATTGCCACGAACTGATGATGCCCCGACATTCATTTACTCCGACACTGTAAAAAAATCCTCCGAATACATTTACTCCGACAACAATTACTACGAATACCTGGTTACAAAAATTTGAATGTTGCTACGACGACGAATACTCCGAATAGGACTATTAATTGATTGTTCCGAATGAAATTAGCTCCGAATATCGATTATTCGCGAAATCGATTAAAAAATTATCAAATTTCGGAGTAGATGAATATCGTAGCAATGTATTGTCTGATGGAAAAATATAACCCTTATCTTTAATTAATATAATAAAATAGCGTTATAATTGATTACTGTTTATTAACGAATAATTATTACAATAAAGATCCCCGAAATATATCCGACTTTTGATAAAATAGGTACATAAAGGTAACATAACTGGTGTGAGCCCTTAAATTTTTTTTTGGAGGGGAAAGAAGAGCGATTCCAATTTTCAGACGTAAAATCTTTTTTACCTCTCCTTATTAGTGCTTATTATAACATTGTAAGCACATTAATATTATAACATTCAATTAGTTTAGTTAAAAAATATTGAGGTACGTTTTTATGATGATAGTATTCGTTATTAAACAGATGCGTTTATAAAGATATTCGGTATCCCATTCTCTAAAACTGTCATTACAATTAGTTTCATATGAAATCAAACAAAAATATGATTTAATATCATTTCATTGTTCAAAGGTGGGTAACGAAATTAATTCAGTCCAGTTTGGATTTGACCGCAATCTGGAGAGACTTGAGGGGGCTTTGTCTCCTAAAATTCTGCCATAGACTATACCGAAAATGAATTAATTTGTATTTCTTGTTGTATAGAAATATTTTTTTAGATTAGGTAAAAAATTATGTAATTAGAGTTCCCAAATATTTTGTTGCAATACTCCTACGCTCTAGTCAAATTAAGTAAACACAAGGCAGTTATAAGTTAACAGTGGACAATAGTTTATGATTTATCATAAACTTACAAAAATCTTCTGCTAAGTAAATTGGTTTTAAACTTAACTAACTCGATTAAAAATATGCAGTCAATTCATTAAATAATGGTTCAGTTTTTTTTCATTTGCATTATGATTATTTGAAGTTTTGTCAAATATTCGTATAGAGTTAAATATTTTTATTTGTAATCATGATTTATAATCAAACAATTATTCATTTTTTCTCATTAAATGGAAATCAAATATAATAATGTAATATTGAAACAGTACAACTTTTTTTATAGGACATATATATATATATAATTACATTTTTACAAAACATAATTCATTACATTACGTGATTTTATTTTGAAAATTATTTTTTATTTTTTTTGGAATATGCTTTCATATTCTAAAAAGTACATATAAAATTAATTCAAATTTTTAAAAAAACTTCATTTTGTATTTATAAAACAATACATTTGTATTTGCAGGATACGCGTTAAGCTAACGAGATGAAAACATTGGCAAAATAATCATCTTTTCGCAGTGTCGGCCTGGCTCAGAAGGCCCTCATTAAATTTAAGATTTTTTTTCTCACTGGACCACTGAGAAAATTGTCCAACAAATTTAATTATTATTAAAAAAAGGAAAGGCTATTCAGATATTTTTTTCAAGGAAATATTAAACTGATTTCAATAAATGTATATTAGATTTTAAACAAAAAGAACTTTAAATAAATAATTTTTTACTCCTTAATATTTTTAACTTTTTTTTGAGCACCACTGGAGATTATAATGGTTTTACTTATAATTTAACATTGATTATAAAACTCATGTCACAAAATTAAATTTTTTTAACGATGAGTTAATATATTTTTAATTTTAGATGACACACAGAATTTTTAAATAAGAAAAAATTAATTCTACTTATATATAACCAAAACTTACTAATTCTTAGCATAACTCATATTAGACTTGTAGCAAAACTTACACAGTTTAATACTATTTTAATTTTTTTTAATATAAGTTAAAAATAATTTTAGTAATTAATTTTCAATTAAAATTGCTGAAAGAAAAATTAATCATACTCTTCTGAGTCTATAAAAACCTATTGGAAGAAACTTCCAGAAAGTAATAAGACTAAAAAAAATGTGTTCAACAATTACTGCATTGAAGTTGGATATACTGTGTTATTTTATACTTAGATATCCTAATGCAGCACAGGAAAAAATCCAGACATCCCCAAGAATGATTTTATATTGTACAAACAATTTTATGTGTTATATTAGTTATTATTTTTTAATATTACACACTTAGGAATTAATCACTAATAAAATTGCACAAGACAATTTTTACAGCACATATTTGTTATAGAAAAATTAGTTTTCAAATGGATCTC